>NW_017100191.1:904485-938362 GCF_001263275.1 Habropoda laboriosa | reverse complement strand
AAGATGACATTGTTTCCGTCACATCGTTTCGCCTCGCGAGGCGTGGCCCATTGTGCTTCGACAATTATAACCGTACCATTTATTCCACGAATGGAGCCTCTAACTGTTCCTTTCATTCCCGCCCCGGCCAGAAGAATTGATAATTAATTTTACACAAACCATGCGGCGGTATTGTCGCCGCCGCTGAGTAACAAGCAACCACTCCAATTCAATCTTAACACGTTCGTTAAGACCTACATCTTGCGGAGGTAGCAGTCCTCGGTAGAAATCACGTCTGGACCGTGGTGGCTCTGGGCTCTACAGTCGTTAGCTCTGCAACTCACTTTTCCGCCACACTCTAGATGCGAATTTTACAATAAAAGTGACCTGAACGTTTTTCTTCTTTTTCTTTCTTTTTTGTTGTGTGAGCGAAAGAAAAGGCCACGCGTTAACGCTGCTATACAAGCAATGCTTCCTTTTTAACCGCGCTCTCTCTCTCTCCTTGCAACACCGATCTCTAAGCGGCCAGACCAGAGGGCAAGAAAGACGCGAGAAACCAATTAAAACGCAGCCATTGATTCCCCTCTGGCTCTTGGTTAACGAACGTTACCACTGCCGCATTTAGCGAGTACATAGAGAAAGAGAGAGATAGAGAGAGTCTTGATACATCGTAATAACTCATTGATCGGCAATCATCGGGATTGTGTTTCAATCTTTAGACAAGACTGAACCCGCAGCGACCCTCGCCTGTTAGCTACGCTGAAGTAAATTAATAGGCGTATCGTCCTCGTCCCGGCGTGAAACGAGCACTTAACGTGCCACTTACGGCTATCACTTAACAGAGAGCCACTCAAGATCGTGTTACCGAAAATCGACAAGCACCTTTCCAACGTGCAAACTCTATTGTGCGTTGCCAGTTTCGCGTGGATGATTTTTCGGGGAAACTTTCGAGGTTAGGTGTCTCTAGGCTGACCCCCGAGCTTTTCACGCCTCGTGAGATACGTTTGATTTGTGTAGCAAGTAATTCGGGTTTGCTTGATCAGCTGTGACGTTTCGTTTGGGTAATGTCGATTGGTCCGAGGGCGAAGGTGAGGTTTCTGGTGTGTAGCGGCGAAAATTGTGCTGGCTTGTTTCCGTGAAATTAGAGTTCAGATACGTTAGATGAGACGAAGAGAAGGAGCGAGGGAAAGAAAGAGGGTAAGCGCTGGGGTGAGTGCACTGTGGGAATTGAATATTTTTGTCAGAATAATCCCCAACGTTATGAATAATTAGTGGTATAATGAGTTGAGTGTTGGGCAGACCTGCAATGTCTCACCAAAACACAAAGAGCCTCGACAAAACGTAAAAATGGCCGCACTCTCGCAAACTGTTCTCAACTTGCACGGACTTACTCCTTGATCTTGCTCGCGTGAGAATCTGATTGGCCTTCTTTCTTAATTACACAATCGGCATACGTTGAGTCACTCGTTTCCCAAGTCACGTAACAAAGAAAATGAAGTTACTTGAGAAATAACTAGAAAGAAAAGTGACAACATCCGAATCTCTTCGATGTTCCAAGAAGCGATTTTTCATTTTAAAAAGTGCGAAGCGAGAATTGTCGCGGGAGAGCTTCACGGATATTTTGGGACAAAAATAGGGTATCGGGATGGTTTGAAAAAAAAAAAAAGGCGAATCGAGTTTTCGTGAAATGGTAGAGACATAATAACGTGGTATCGCACTCGAAGCGTAGATTTTATCCGTATAACGAATTTTGAGAACGATTTTCGGGTGTCGGGTTCCCGGTGCAGCACAAAGGATCTGCCCTTCCATTCAAACGTCACTCTAGCACCTCGTCTTACGGTACAGCATTTATTTGGCGCACTTCATTCGTTCCTTTTTGTCTTAAATCTTGGCCAGACTTAAAGACGAGAGCACAGACCGGCCAACTGCTCGATTTGTCCCCGATAATAATTATATCGATCGCCGTGAGATCGATCACGCCAAAGACTCGCAGGATCTGTCACGTGGAACGGCCGACTGCCTAGCACCGCCGATTAAGAGTCTTTTGTTCCTTGGGCATAATGGACCCTCGGGCACGAAAATCCGAGACGAGAAGCCTCAACGTTGTTTACACACTTCGTGGAAATCGAAAATTACGAATTGAAATTTCAACTCAAACGATATCATTTTTCGTTTAGACTTAAGCTCGCCGTAATCGAACAGCAAAGAGCGTAAGATCATTCTGAAAGGTATAAGTGATTCTCTGAAACGAGAAGAAATTTCGAAATTGTAGGAAGAGACGTAGGCTTCGTCAGGTGCTACACAGTTGCGAACGTTTCACTTCCAAATGCAAATCATTCCTAAATATCAGTGGACAAAGTAGTAATTAGACGACAGAGGAGGATAATGAGAGGCGGTGATGGTAAATGGAGTATGATCGATTCGTTCTGCGACGCGTTAATCGGCGGCAAGAAGGACGGAGGGCCGGAATGCAGGAAGAGTGCGGATCGTATTGTCTAGAAATTCCGAGATTTGCGCCGGTTCGTGTCGAGGCTTTGCCTTTCCACCGGCTTGTATAGGAGGCGTCCTTCTCTCTCTCTCTTTCTCTCTCTCGCTCTCTCGCTCCGCTTTTTCGGTTCGTTTGAAGTTGGCAATCAACTAGATTGCCTATCAACGCCTGAGAAGTCTCCTTGCACACTCCCGTCGTCGGTCCACTCCTTTTCTTGCTCTCTCTCTCTCTCTCTCTCTCTAATTCTCTCTCTCCCTCTTCCCACCCCCTCCCTCCCACCCTCTCTTCTTCTCTATTACACCCTCACACATGGCCACGCGACAACGTTGTTCTTCGTTTATTCCCTCCACGTTGCGTGCTCGTTTCCTCTCGCGGCGATCTTTCGGTGTCTCCCTTCTTTCTTCCCTTACTTCCACCCCTTCTTTACCTCTTTCTCATACTTTCTTTCGTTTTCTACCGCACCATTTGCTTAGTCCCTTCTCTCCCTCTCTCTCTCTCTCTCTGGCTAGCTTGACATCGTCCCGGTAACACATCTCCGCGAACGATCCCGTAAAACGTGGCGCAATCGGTCCACCATTGTTCCCGTGTACCCCTTTCATCCGAGAAAGGGACGGGGAAAGTGCACGCGCGTTCTTGCGTCCGCAGCACTTCACGGTGTTGTAATAGTTGACCATTATTTTATGCACAGACTACTAATTCAACGGGCAGATTTTTCGTTCGACAATGTCAGGGAGTAGGTATTCCCCTGAGTGGGGGTAATTAGCACCCTATTAGTCGAATCTACGGAGATACCGACAGTAGGAACCTCGAAATTGTTTACTGAAAAAATATTTACGTAGGACGGAGTGGGATATGGTGTTCCTTCTTCTAGCACCCTTGGGTTACAGCTCATTTTACACTCTTTAAATTCACTTCTGCATTATATATACTTATAATGGGTGGAAGGGATAGAGTCAGATGGTAAAGTAAAGCATTAAACCACGACGTATTTTAAATATTCAAAATTTCTCCTTACAATATTTCACTTAACCCTTTCGTTACTATTGCAGTATGTAGGCGATTTGAAAATTTGCTCGCACTATAGGCATGCCGTTGGAGTACTTCACACACTTCCACCTTCATTTCATAAACCAAATTTTACAAGAACTAATTTTGCAGCCGTGGTTAAAAATTTATCACCTGTCGCACACGTTGGGTATCGAAATCTAAAAGGATTAAGCTAGGCGGTGCTAAGCATACATCGCCTCCTGCTCAATATTAATTCGCGTATTGGTGAAAATTAACCTTAAAGACCAAGTGACAGAGAAATTTTTTCAAATACATCCCAAAGGAAGAAGAAATTCCGAGTTGAACGAGGCTCGAGCTCCCTATCTCCCTCGAATTGCCGTTTCGACGCTCCGATCGCGTGTATTTTCACGCTCGACAGATTTCACGACCCCGCTGTATCGCTTCCACCGACTATACCATCCTGTAACGAAGTCATTAGCATCGTTAACATTCCTCGGTTCGAACTCGAAAGATGATTCGAAAATGATCGAAAGGGTAGAGAGAATCACGGATGGTTCGCCAGTCGATCAGTCACGCCCCTGACGTGATGGTTTCTGACGTGAAGTCGCGGAGGAACACGACAGGAGTGAGAAAAAAGAAAGAAAGAAAGAGGAAAGGCAGAAATTCATAGGGTAGCCGAGGGCGCGGAGGAGGGGAGGAGGTGGGCGGGTGGCGATGGTGGAAGCACGGATAAGGGGTGCGGCCTGTAGGCGCAGGTCGATACTGATTAGTACTTCAAAGCGGCTTGAACGCGAGCCCCACGCGCTCTCCGCAATCGACGCGGTGTGGATTTGCGACAAAGCAAGCGCCGGCACTCGAGCAAAAAATCTTGAACAAATTAGCGGATTATGAATTCGCCCGGCTTTGTTTCCGGGAAAGTGGTTGCAGACGCGTATAAGAGACTCGCGACACGAATACGTAGCCGGTAGCCCTCTCCGTGTTCACGCCTGTATTTCCGCGCGCGCCTTTCGCTCGCCTCTGTCTACGTGTATACGTGGCCGATTTTGCGCGATCACGTGTGCGTAAGAGCCGCTGCAATTCAAATTAGCCCACTAACGTGCTCTCGGTGAAACCGATACCGTGCCAGCCGAGCCAAGAACCGTGAACGGTTTCTTCGAAGCCACCCCCTCTGTCCGTAGGCTTTCTCGAGCACCCTATGCAAAATTTTGCTGATCTTAGAAAATCCCTGCCGCGTGAAATTTTATTTAAAAAATTATCACTATTGTGTCATGGGTACAGTACCGCTCGAAAGTGTAATTGTATCCGTTGAAATGCGGTGAAACTGAGAGTAACTGTGGGAAAATTAGGGAAGAATAATAAATCTCAGTTTGAGTTCGATATGAAAATTTGAATCTGATAAACGAAATTGGAATTTCATCGAATTGAATTACCTCTTGCTTTGAGATTATTCGTCGTTTTGATACAGTGTTGAATTGAAGCAAGTCAAAATATTGTATACAATTTGCATTTGGTGATAGTCAGACTTACGTTGAAGCTGGAGTTCGAGCTAAAATGCAAATTGTCTACAAATACGATCTTTCTTTTGTCTCATCTTACCCATAATCTGCATCACGAGTGTGATTCGTCGATATAAGGCAAGGGGTTAAACTTACGAGCGGTAGTTTGGTATGTAAAAAACAAAAAAAGGAACTGACTATCCTAGTATTCCTACTTTATCGTCTTATTATGTTGTACAGAAATGGAATTTAGGAGGAGAAACGATGAAAAAAGTAGGAAGCTTGAAGATTATGAAGAAATCAAAGTTGAGAATGACGAAGACGTATCGCGATGATATCGAATATGCATGCCGTACGGATTAATCGATTCGTCTCGAAGGCAGAAAAGTATTGCAAGCCAGCTCCGTGGCGCTTATGCAATTGCGAGTGCAAATTAAACGAAATTAAACAGTTAATTAAAGTACCGGCACCCCTGGGAGAAGTTAATTGAGATTCTTGGGAGATTTGTCGCGCGGAATGTCTTAATTTAGTCCCTTAAGCGCCCTAACTCGCCTTAACAACTTAGAATAATTGGATAACACTGCCAGGGCGTACTCACCGTCAGAAGTAGGAAAATTCAGTCTCTTGCCTCTCCTAGAGATGTCTATTTCCCTTTTATTTTCCTACCCTCTTTTTTTTTGCCTCACGATTCACCTGCATTTTCTCTCTCTCTCTCAGTGTCCCTATTTGCACGTTCACTTCGTTTACGCAAAATTGTGCAAACTTGTCTCGCGACTACAGAAAAGCTACGTTCCTTCGGCAAATGTTAACAGAAGAGTTTTATTAAAAAATCCCTATTACAGAACGTACATTCGTGATTCACGTGTGAAAGGGAAAATTCTGGTTTTCTCATCGATTATCTGACCGCAAAATCATTTTCTCTCATTACACTCTGGTCGTGGTGTCAATCATACGACCCTCCCTCGTCTAATCGTGTAATCCGCTCGAACAAACCAATACGGGAAAATCTCTATCCGCTATAGCTATTGTTCGCTCGATTGCCCGTAGAAAATACGAAACATCGAATCGATATAAATCGCAAAGTAGTAGTTCCGTTCGTATCGCTGGACCAAGATAATGGAACGAAATTCCATCGTGACAATTCTCTGTTTTTATTAGACAAATTACCGCGACACGATCGACGAACAGACCACGTGTTGTATGCAGCAGAAATAAAATTTATCGACGAGGCACAGCAACGAGCAACGTTTCGACGGGAGCAAAACGCAGCGAAGTGCGCCGTCCATCTATCGCATAGGCGTAATCGTTACTCAATTATTTAATTTCGCGGAGCGGTGCACCGGGTCCGTGCTCAATGGAAAATCCGTCGACGGGGCACGATTATCGACAGACAAACGGTATCGATCTACCCCCTCGGCAAAGTCATGCGCGCTAACAGGCTGGGTAAGCATGTTTCACCATAGCGTAAACTCCATCCGGCATTATTTCAAGGCGGTCTGCGTATGTGGAGTACGTATCGTCATGGACATTTCGAACCGAACAAAAATTCAGACATATAGGTACTACTGAACGTGAAGGAAACCCTAAACAGTCGTCGCAGGATTCTTGAGATCCTGAAGAAACGATTCGGTCTGGAATTTCGTAGTACATGCATTTAAAGTGCCGTCATAAAGAACAGACCCTAACAGTGCGTCACTGATTACGCTACACCAAACATTGCCACGAATTTTAGTTTGTCGTAGGTCGTTGAATTTATCTCGTGGATCGCTTTCATGTAGGTAATGCAAAAATAATTAGCTGACAATTTGAAAAATTGCTCGAAATTATTGCAAATCTGAAAAATCTCGTTCAGCCATCGTGAAACATTGTCCTCTTCTATTTTTCCTACAAGTCTACTGTTTACGAGAAAAAAAAACCCGCTGGAAACTAATAGCGTGTACGTTTTGTATATTTTTACTGATATATGATGCTAAGTTTGGAGAAGAAATGTAATTTAAATCATGCGATACTTTCTGTACGAACGTAAAAGATGTTCTAATACTTACGAACAGCGGTGTAAGTTGATTTAGTGATACATAATCACTGTCACAAGCTTGAACACCTCGTTAAGAATAGAAAAATTTTATTTAAAAAAATTAATTTGATCTTGAAATCTCCTCCATTGCTTCAATCGCTGAAAACCTATTTATACCATATTATGTCATCTATAATACCAAACAAATTTTGCAAGAACGTAGCGTCAATTCCTTCCGAGATATTCCACCGTGCCCGGTTAAAAAATACACCTCGTATAATTCGTAGGAAATATATTTCTCAAAAAATATTTCTAATTTTTTCTACCAACTCCTGTACATTTTCCAAAGCATTTCGGTTATTAAACTATTTACCGATAACGTACATATCTGCGTAGAGAGCGTGTATAGATAGGTAAACGCGACTATCAATCGGCCTTTTCGCGGCCATGCTACTCACCTCGTAAATTTTCACCCTTTGACACGCGCCTAATACACGAGCCCCTTTGGGGGCTATGTTCAAGCCTCGACCGCCGCTGTTACGGCTATGCTGCCGGCCGACGTGGCTGCCTAACCCCTCTGGGAGCTGCGGGACGTTAATGAAATAACACGGGAATTAGTCTCGGACATTACCAGCAAACTATGTCCATTACCGTGAGCTGGTGTCGACGCGCTACACCTAGCTATAGAACTTTCTGCTCGATATTCCGCAGAGTTTCCGCCAATCGTGGCCGTGCGACACGATCGCTAATTAGCGGGGCTCGATAGGTTGGAACGTTGGTTACGCTCGATCTATAACTCCCGTGAAAATGAAGGGAAATTGAACGTAATTGTTCCGTTATCGGAGATCCACTGTGACAGAAGGGGGCGGTGGGTCTGTTAGGATATTTCTTCGGTTGTCGATTCAAGATTAGAAAGGACGCGCGTGGTGACACATCGCCAGTGGGTCAAAGTAATTGAAAATGTACTCGAGCTTCGAGTCGCTTACGCGAACACGCTCCTCTCTATGCCGCATCACGTCCCTTTCCTCCACGTGCACGTAACTAATTTCACACTCTGGCTGGAAAGTAGTAGGCGGGTATGGCGAGCTCCTCGACGAGCCTCTTTTGTCCCTGCGGAGGTCCCTTCAAGAATTCTAGTGTAAATCTCGCTACGTCACTCGGTTCTTTGTAATTCTTTGCTTTGTACCCCTTTGCTGAGCTTCGATGCACGGGGTAGGTAGATTTAGAACAATGAAAACCGCTAATTGCTGTCCTTTTCCTCCGCTACAAAGAGACACATGCGAGACACATGGCTAAAAGTTTGGAACCGCCGGGGAAATGATGTCTGCTTTCACGAATCATAGTAATTCTTTTAATCAAATATCCGATCTTATAAATTATTCCACAATCGTGATTCTATGAACTCTTAGTAGCTGAAATTCTGCTCGCTATATTCTACTTCGTACAAAATCAGTCATAAATGAGTATAGTACCATGACATAACGTGGTCGTAAAATCAGGAGTCAAAATAACCATGTTTCGGGTACCAAGACAATCGAATCGACAGAAACAAGAGCAGTTAAGGATCCGAAACCTACAAATGTTCGAAACGAATTACCAAATTTATCTATGAAACATTAACCCCTGAACGCTCACATTTTCCTCAAATTGACGTGCCAAATTGGATCAATTTTACCTTCTTCTAAATTAATCTCTAGGCGTATAGAAATAAATTTCCCATTATTTACAATGTTGTAACCTACATTTTTTGCCATAATAAAAATGCTAACGCAGTGTGGAAAGTGAGAGAAAATAATTTTAAGAAATTGCATTTATTGGACAATTAAGGGTTAAAGGGTTAAAAATCTCCAAAAATTCCAAACAGTAATCCTAAGATTTGCAGATTTTCCATTTGCAAATGAAACACTGTTGGTCATAAGTCGTCGTTCTTTCAATCTGCAGAATCTAAAAACAGAGTACAGTGTACACTGCCCTAAATGTACCACCATAATCGGTCCAACTATTCGAAGATTCAATTTCTCACCTCGCTATATGGTCGCTGATACTGTACTTTACCTATTCTCAAGTATCACACTCCACGTGGATCGGATGATAAAGAATTCTCTCTTGACAAATCGGTTGACCCCGGAACAAGATGAACGAGCAGCCCAGCACCGAAAAGGGACAAGTCAGCGGTGGCGAAACGTAGGTATCGCGTCTCGTTCGCGCGCTTACCTCCGGATGCGTGCGTAAACGCGCGCGCGTGTACACTCGGCCTCGCACAGAGTTATATACGTGTGTACCGTTGGTGGCGTGTACCGGGCTTTCAAGCGAACGACCGTAAGTCGCTCAAATTGGTATGGATTTCCAGTCCAACACCTCGATTGTCCCCCGTGAAGAGTGCTTCGCGAGCATACATGAATTCACGCCTCAAATACACGCGCGCCGTAGTCCTCCGCTTTTCCCTCTTTCTCTCTCTCTCTCTTACTCTCTCCTTGTTGTGTTCTCACTCTCTCTCTCTCTCCTCTCTCTCCCTTAGCACCGTCACCCCGTGCTTTCTCCTCCTCTCTCTTTCACCCGTTCCCTGGAATCGCTTGGGCTTTCTCGCGCTCGAGAGGAGTCGCGAAGCAAATCTTGCCGCTATGCTGTATGAATGGACATGGGAACACGCGGGATCACACGCGTGTGCACGCGTATGTACGTGTGGAAAGAGAGAGAGAGAGAGAGAGAGAGAGAGATTGCAGCCACGAGGAGCCTTGATTGCGTGCCGGTGAATGCGTTTCCACCCGTTCTCTCTAAGTAGCAGCTCATTCCGCGATGCTTGCTCTCGCGACTTGGAAAACGAAGGTAGCTTCTCGTGGCGGGGCTCTTGGAGTGCGTGCGTGCGTGCGTATATACGTGCGTGCGCGTCGTTTTACATCCGACGTCTTCCTCGCACCCCCACACCACCCACCCTCGCTCTATCGCGAATCTCGGGATAGAGTTGATATCTTTTTTTTCCTTTTTTTTTTATTACCCGTCGTCACTCGCTCTTTTCAACCAGCCACTATGATGCTCTCCTCTTTTTCTTTGCTGTTTACGCCGGTAATTATTTGTCGTTGACTCACCGGGCCCCGATTTACTACCGGCTCTGCTCGTTAGCCCGCTGCTGTATCGCGAACCTCCGGGCTACGGTGCGACTCTGCGAGAGCTAATTACTCGTCTCGCTCGTCTTTCGTTTAATTTGGATACGGAAGTCTACCGTCACGAGCTACACCTGGACCAAGGTGTTCTTTTCTTCTTTTTTTCTTCTTCAATATTATCTCACTTCGATCGAAATTCTTCACGCACAATTGTTAATCGTCCCGAAACCTGGAACTCTCTTTCGATTTGAAATTATTCAAAGGATAGATCAATTTCATCGTCTTATCATATTTTCCATCAATTACAACTTTCGACGAGTGTAATCCGGGTGACAAGTCGACGAAACGGACGTGTGTAATCGTGACCGAAGCTGACTCGACTCAGTGTCGAGGGAAATTGCGCGTTGAACGGCCAGGACACGTCCGTGGCCTGTCCTGAATGGGCAAACGCGAGCGAAGCATTCGGTTTCGTGGCAAGAAAGAGGCCCCGTAGAGGGAGGGAGAGAGGTTTCTACGAGGGAAGGACCGTCTTTCAAGGAGTAACCACAAATCCTAGTATAATACTAATAGGCCCATAATAGAGTCAATAGGGCTTAGCCGCGCGACGACAATGAGATCCTGTCAAAATACGCTGGGTAACTCGAGACCTAGGAAGTGGATTTTTCTCAATGGAGGGCCCCTGTCTTGTCACCAGTCGCGCGGTTCGTGCCAGGTATTGTCGAGTTTTCAAAAAATCCGAAACCTTCCAGCCTCGTACAGCCGATTAGGGTTTAAGTTTCACCGTGAAAGGCGGAACGGGCGCAGGAAAAGCGGAATAATACCGGAATATAATGCCCCGTGACACGCGTTCCTTCTGTAGCTTTAAGTGAACAGCACTCTGATCAAGATCAGATGATCGTAAAATCTAGTTGCAAGCTGTTAAATCGAACGGTACACCAATAGTATGATTTAATTGCGATATTTTCAAGGAAACGTGTACCATGTAGAGACTTTGTCACAATGTTCTGTAGGCATAAACAAACAAAAAATGCCGTATAAACGTAAGTCCTTTGAACCTTCGTTAAGGAGTTACATCGAAATTACGAAATACGAAGGAAATGGTAACGAACTGTACCGGTACTGGCGGAAGTTACGTTGAACGGCCTCATATCGTAAATACTAGATGTAAATATCGCTAATCTATTTCTATACCATATTTCCTATTATCATTATAACTTTTTAACAAAGCTTCAAATGATCCATGTTCATGTAACACTTTTTTCTCAGTGATACCCATAAAACTGACAAAGTTTAGTCAGAAAAGAACTGGGACAGTCGGTACGTCCCAATTATTCCAGAAATGTTACTCGATACAACGCGAGAGATTTAATTTCAATATCTTTGCAACTTCATTAAAAAGAAAAGAAACAAATTCACAAGTTACACCAATTTTAACCTACCCACGTTCAAACCTACCCTTAAACCACGAAGCGACAAGAACTCACAGTGCGCACACAGTTCTCAAACACACAGTTTTCAGTTTATTACCTTGTATTTAGAAGAGAATGAAATTGGAAAGAAGCGGACAAAGTATTCTGAGAAGTACGAAACGAATCCCTGCTCCACATTTCGCCGTGGTTCTCGAAGGCTTGTTAAGCGTTCCGACGGCGAAGCATACTTTTCTGGGTTAATTTATCAAATAAACGCGCAAACTCAACGCGAGGCCGACATCCCCATTTTAAGACGGCGGCTCGTTAAAGTCGTTTGAGGGTTTTTCCCCCGGGGCCCCCCCCCCAGCCACCAAGCAACTACAACTACGGGAACGTCTATCGAGGTCCCCAGTAATACACTTCTATACGACGCCTCGTGTTCCTGAAACGGCGAACTTGCCGTTCCCTGCGCCTACCTTGCCCCACCCCCGCCACTGCCGCCGCGGCTCTTTATCGCTCCGACGACCGGCAACGAGCCCTAACCTTCTTAGGAACGCGGGAATCTTTTTCAACCCCTGTTTTTCAACCCCCGTGTGCCGGCTGGGACGACTTTATTAGAAAATGGCCGTGGCGAAACGTCTTAATACCGTGGACTTATTTTCGTTCCAAGCTTCTGTAACCTCTGAAAGGAATGTCGCTTGTATGTGTAGCTGTAGGTGTGTGTTACCTGACTGTCATTAGAATTAATACGTAAGCTGTGGTGTAACCTTTGGGGAAATGAAAAAGCGCAGCGGTGAACAGCAGGTGTCGACAAAGTGAATCGGATTAACGGGTGAATTTTTGTTGTGTCGCACGCGCTCACACGTTGGGCAATTAAATCGACGGGAACGGCGGAACTAACGAGTGAAACTTGACGAGCAACGAACGAACGAACGAAACGTCTGTGGGCAAGGATCGTGCGGTTTTTTAAAATTGCCTTTAATTACGAATATCGCTGTTGTGGCCTGAAGGATTGCCAGGCTTGTCACTCTCGTTAAACGGGGAAATTATGGAAACGTGTATAATAATTAAGATCATACGTATTTATTTTCTCGGACGTTGTTGTGTCGTTATTAGTCTGACGTATGTATACGTATAATATGAGAGTTTTGATTTAATTGTGAATCGATGGAAGGTATTCGTTTAATCGGCGAAGATCTGATTTATCCGTTAACGTTGGAGTGTAGAAAATTGCGAGATTTTTCCAGTGATCATTTTAACGAGGTGACCCAGGTCACGTTTGTCCGCTGTGTATTTTCTTCGTGAGATTTTAATTAATTAAATTACAGTTAATTCTCGTCGAGTCATTAAGGGTAGCGCATTCGAGCAGAGTCATAATGCGTTATATACGTGTGTCTCTCTCTCTCTCTCCCCGCGGATCCGAAAGGCCATTGAGACCGGATGAAAAATGTCTTACTAGGCGCTAATGAAATAATTGTCGAGTTAATTTCGCGAAGTCGTTAATCAGGGTCGCGAGCGTCGCGCCAGCGGCGCACCAACGTGTGTCACACTTTCAAACGCGTTTCGCTGGATTCTGATTAATTTTTAGATAAAATTTTATTCCCGCGTGCTCCTTTTTCATTTCCCATCCACCTATTTCTTTTTTTCATTTTTTTTCGTTGCATCTTCTCTCGGTTCTGACGTTCGTTAACACACTCGTCACGTGTAATAATTATCACAATGAATATTTTCCTAGCGCAATGTTCAAGCTGAGAATTTGTGGTCAATTAAAAAACAGAAAAGGAGAGAAGAGTATTATACGAAACTATTTCAATTTTGCATCTGTAATTTTTGTTTCAGGTTTCTCCCAATCGAAGAGCTCGTTCGCAAACACTAGTCCAGGTAAGGATCTTTATCATCTTGATAATACCGTTAAAATTTCCTCGACTCGTTGAACCAACAAAATCTCCTTTTCCTTCCATAACGAGATGGCACAGTATCACGAGTTCGAAACTCGGAGTCGGTTCATTTTCGGCGACACGAGAGATCACTTTTGAGAATTTTACGGGGCGAATCCATAAAGATGCGCAAACGACCGTGCAGAGGTTACGACGCTTTTCGCTCGAGTTCCTCCAGCTCTGCAGTCTGCTCCTAGCACCGGCAATGCTCGATATTTATCGCGACTCCGATGTACTCGCGAACGACCATGCACTTTTAAGGAATATTCACCGAGTTCAGAAGCGATTTCCCACGGAGCTAGAAAATAGTCTTGGTAGGATTCGAAGTAGAACAGACAAACTTCCACAATTTCTTCCTGTACGATGGAAACAAATTTACGAGCTCTCCAAACGATCGCTTCGAATCAAAAAGGATCATTGACTTCACTTTGAGAAAAATCGATGTACCGAAAAAATTCGTGCATCTCTTCTCGGGGTAATTTTTGCGTTAGAAACTTACTATAGCGTTAGAAGTTACTAGAGAAATTTGTAAGGTCGAAGGGATAATGTTCGCTGCGCGATGATTTAAGATGACACAGATTCGCATTAGGATTCATAACGAGCATCTCGGTTGCGATGACACTGGCACATCGCTCACACGATGACGTCACGTGGGCGAACGATGAGCGGGAAACTGATTACGTATTCATGCTGACGATGATTCCGATTTTTCCGAGCCATTAAGCGCCGCTAGCTCGGCCCGCAAAGCGATGTCGCTAGAAACAAGGGACGACAGGTTGAAAATGATTACCGTGGATGACCTTCGCGTCTAATGGGGCCGCGTTTGTACTTGGTTGCATCCATTGGGTGGTAGCTCCACCCTCGTATATTTATCGATTCTCTGTTTAAAACGCTTTCGAAATTCAAGCAGGATCTGACGAAATAGGAAGCAACGAGGGATGTTAAAGGTCCTCAGGTACGAGCAATCGCGTATAATTTCGCCGGTCTCGAGTTTTCTCGGGATCGTCTCGAGAGTAATATTAAATTTCTTGTCAAAATATTTCGGGAAATCGAGGGTGCCTGCCACACCCTCCCCAATACAAACGCTAATCGGTAACGGGAGACTTTCTTCTCCCGAAACTTGAGAGTGCCTCCACGCCCACCGGTAGATTTTAAATCGCTGCTCTTTGGACTGTCAAATTTCGACAATTGTGTACGAGATACCAGTCAATTAGAATGAGAACGATATTCGAGATATACATATTACCTTGTATGTAAGGAGAAGTAGGAAACAATTATCTACGTCGGTACACTACCGTTCACAAGTATCGAGACACTTACTGAATGTGAAGTAAACTTAAACGATTGTTAGAAAATTATTATGATTTTGCAAAAGAATTATTCAATGTGGAATTTCGTACACAGGATAAAACTTCTATAAGGTCAGTGCATATGAAACGTCGCGTAAATTCTTTTACCATACAATACAATACAGCAAATTCCTTCTACTTGACTATCGTGTGTAAAAATTTGTGATCGGATAAAATTTAATATCTGGTATCGAGCTTGTTAAGAAAAGGACATTTCGTTTGCAGCAACCTAATAAATATCTATTTTTTCCATTTAAGGTGCGGTCAGAAAAATATCCTAACTTATTGAAAATGAGTCTGTTCTGGGTGGTTGAACTTGTCTCGGCAATCGCTTCTATACATTATGAAAAAAATTGCAGTTACCAATTTAGAAAAGTTCGTAGTACTGTCATTCCACGGAAACCATTGCAAATTTGAAAAATCTATTCAAGCCATCGAATTATGTGTAAAAAGTAATCAAATTTTGCCCTCTTCTATTTTCCTCACAAATCTACCACTTACGAGAAAAATACATTGGAAGCTAATAGCGTGAACACCCTGTATATTTTTATTGGTATATGGTACTAACTTTTTCAAAAAAATGTAATTTAAATCGTGTAATACTTAACAGGTGTCCTAAAATTTATGAACGACAGTGGACCTATATCTAAAAGTCTAAAAGTATCTATATCTTGTATGAAATGTATAAGGTACATAAATGCGTAACATAGAGTGGAACACTGTACACAGAATTTCCACTTTATCGAGTGATATTATGCAAATCATGGGTTAAGTGTACACGATAAAATTTGCAACATTCCTGGAGAGAGAGACGTCTTTATCTCGGATACCATGAAAAAGACAACGGTACGTTTTATTGGCCAGCGTCCGCAGGAGAACAAACGGTTTGCCATCAGGATTGCTAAGGATTCTGCAGGGAGCGTGAGAGAGGCGTGCAGTAACGAGCAGCTTTCCGACAGAATTGGTTGTTTTAACAACTGCGCGCCGCATTGAGCTAGCTAGGTACCTAAGAGAACCTGTGGAAAAAGGGCCGTAAAACTCGTCTAAGGCGGGACGAAGAGAGAAAATACGCGGTATTCGCGAAGACACGCCGCTGAGGTAGGAGCAGCTACGGTAATAGTCCAATTTGCCGGCAAAGGAAAATACTGGAGGATTCTAGGAGCAAAAGGAGACTGGCGTGGCCCCCGGGGGTGGTACCGGCGTTGAGAAAAGCCGGCTGGAAAATTGGAGACGCGGCGAAACACGGAGGCGAGGGCGCCTTTTCTCGGTGAGGACCTGTTTTCCGCCAGGATGCCACCTACTTTTCCGTTCCAGCCTCGGTTTACGACCTGACGCGATGTCAATTATATATGACGGTGTCTTGAAGACGGAAAGAGAAAGAAGAAGAAAAAAAGACGAACGGGCCACGGTGTTTCCGCGTGGCCTGGCATATTGTGCTGCCGGAAATTTCCCTTGAACGGAGAGATCAGTTCCTGAACAGGGAGAGAGCTGCACGGTTTCCTTGGAAACTTGGTTTTCCAGCGACTGCAAAATGGGATCGTTACCGGAGTTTGAACTGGAACACTCTGAGAACGCGGTAAATTTTCGTTCAGGAATACTGGTCTTATCAGAATAGAACGAAGTTAAAGGATAACGAAATAAAGAAGATAACTATCTAGAAATTTAAAAATAAATGAGCAGAAATTCGTCGAGTAAATGGAACAAGGGAAAAATAAGTGTGTAACGTCGTCATAAACGCCACAGGACTCCCCCCATCGAGCCTCTTGAATACTTCAACCAGAACTAGGTATCCCCGGTGTCCGATCCAATCATCTCATTTCCCGCGGTATCGATTTCACCGCTCGTTGGAAATTTCCTCCGTGAAAAGAAGCGTCCAAGACAAGTCGACTAAATAGACGCATCTGGGAAAGCAGGGAAATTGGCGAAAGTTTGTGTAAACTCTTTAAATAGCGTTATCGAGATGGAGAAACGTAGAAGCAGTGGCAGAACGAAGAATCATACTTTTCTCAATATTTCGTATCAAGTACAATAGTACCACGGGTGCACAGTAGTATAGATACCAGGGGTGAAAAGGGGATGGAAGTCGAACGTTGAAGAGTACTTTTCTTGGATGAAGAATGCGAACTGCATTGAAGCACACGAAGGAACCAGGAAGTCTGGTTAATAAGAGCTGCTCCAGTCGTGAGCTTTACGGACATTTTCGACGTAAAAGGGCTCGATTTCAAAGGGCGCCACCGTTCAATGCAATGGAGTCGAACGTTGTTGACTATTCGGGAAATAGTAGACGCGAGGCTCGTTGAAGATTCTCGAGAGGCCCCGCTGGCTATTGCAATTGAAGAGAGTATTTCGATCGAATCGGAGAAAGAGGAAGAAGAAGAAAGTTTTTCGTGCGCCAGAGGGGGGTTTTGAACTCGATCTGGAAAAAAAGAACGGGCAGAGGGGAAAAGAGGGTGGGAGAGGGAGAGAGAGAGAGAAACGTTGCTTGGGCAAACACATTGGAAAGTTGAGACGAGTGCGGCTGTTTCGTAATTAATTGTCACTCGTCGTTCAAGGAGCGAAAGGAAGCTCGAGGAAACAATTTAGGTGCTCGCGAGGAGAAACTGTCGAAGGGAGTGGCGAAACAGCGAGAAAGAGCGAGAATAATATCGCGAGGGTTAAGCGACAAAGGGGTTAACCAACGATTTCTCGATTCGTCGCGAAAGAGGTTTGCTCCCGGTTTTGAAACGGTTGAGCGGTAAATCGGAGGAACGCGCTTCCTCCGCAGTCCTTTCTTGCTTTTTTCTTTCGTCACTCGTGACCGATTGTACCTATCATAGTGGCTCGAGATGCGCGTGTGTTCCCATACATCTCCTTTCATTCGAGAGACTCCAGAAGAGAAGTGGGTGGACGTGGTGCCTGGCTGGGGTGTCTGTTAAAGACAGACAAAGAGAGAGGGTTGAAACGCGACGAGGGAAAACGTGGTGGAAAAAGGACACGAAGATGCGAGAAAGAGAACCTGGAGCTGAAGAAGAGAAAAAAAAGAAGCGAGAAAGCGAGAAGGTGTACAGCGTAGGAGAGAAGAAGCTGATGATAGAAAAAGGGAGAATGAAAACGGTGGTGTGAGAGAAAAAGGGGCATAGAGAGGGATAGAGAGATAGAGAGAGTGAAAGAGAGAGAGAGAGAGAGAGAGAGAGAGAGAGAGGAGGAGGAGGAGAACGAGCGAGAAATGGGTGCCGAGGGCTGCCACGTCGGAGGAGGCAACAAAGATATTAATTAAGAATTAACACGCGTACTGAAACCGCCCTTAATTAGTGTAACAGTCAGTGCCTGGAGCAGCGGTTTGTCTGCACGAGCCTGTACCACCGGGTGCAGGGTAAACATGGGGAATGAATTGCAATCAAAAACATGCCAGCGGATAACATACATATATACACCGATGATTTGCGGCGAGAAGAGAAAAAAAAATATTTACTTAAAAATATTCTCCAGCTGGCGATCAAGAAAAAGGGAGGGAAAAAACAAGAAAGGAGCACCTAAGTGTACCCGGTTGTAATGGTTGGTGGTTGTAGGTTTCCTTCGATCTGGCGTCAGCGCGATCAACGAGCGTGCACGATGATGGCGTTTACGTTGAAACGAAGTTTAGAGGCGAGTGACAAAAATAGAGGCGAGCGGAGTCGCGCGACGAAGGCCAAACGACATAAAGGAAAAGCCTTCAAACGGTTTTTACTCGTGTCATGAGGCATTTGCTTTGATTACTAGCTGGAGCTCATTAGCACCGTAATAACGTGAAACGGGTGCCACCGCGGCCGAAAGAAGAACCATAGAGGTGGGGTTATAGTAGCTGAAGAAGAATTTCGCTTTAGAACTTCGCAGAAGGACACTTTCGTGTTGACTTGCACCAAACGTTCTCAATCGATGACATTTTCACCATTTCTCTAACGTACGATGGCGCGAAGTCGTAGGCACGTTACCCCGGACTTTTTTCCTCCCGTCCCTTCTAAACGAACAGAAGATGCCACTAATCAGCACCTCCATACCTCCGCTCTTCTTTCTCTAATCGACAAACGAGCCTGTATCCGAGGGAAGCACGGAGAAGCAGCGTGCGCGCCGCATTTAGACCCGAGTCCAGAGAGGGCGTTCTACTTTCAACTTCTCTAGCGCTACTTACATTCAGAACGCAATTATGTCTGGGCGTAGAATGAAACTCTTTTCTAATAACCGGTTAAATTCATCTTCCTTTCCCTAGAATTAAATGGCGTCGAAAGTTTGAGCCGTTGAAAGGACGCTTATTTTTTAATAGAGACTCGTTATACACGTTCTTCGTGGATTTACTAGTTCCACCCGTTTCCGCTTTGAGTAGCAGCTCAGCCCAGAACCGCCTGGTAGTTTTAACACCACAGTGCTCTGAATAGAGGTCATTAGCTTCGCGACGATCAATTTCACGATCGGTCATAATAGAGAAAGAATTTCTCTTCGGTCCAAGAAAAGGATTCTTTTTCTTTCTTTCTTCTTTAACAGACAAGACACAAGAGTTGGGATTAGGAAATGGAATTCGAAACGTTCTCGTTATCCTTTCGACGATACCCATTGGCCGGCCCTCGACGCGTAGCCGGGATCGATGCGTATACCTATTGCGTGTGGAGCACGTGAAATCGTGACGTCACCGGCCGGAGGCCATTTTGACTCAGCTGGTCCCGACAAAAAGCGGCTCGAATGGCAGGACGCCATGTCCTGCGAGCCTGACAATACGAACAATGATCTTTACACTCGTATGCGTTCCATAGGCACATGGAAATCCGCCGCACGGATTAACACGCTGCTACACAGAGGTGTTTAGGTAGAGGTGCTGGAACGTAGAAATTTCGAACCCTTTCGGGGCAACGTTTAACCTAACCTAACCTAGATTGAAAGAAATCGCGAAAAGGATATGTAATAACGCGACAGATCGCGGCGAGGAAATATTTTGACAGGAATGGGCGTGGTGTGCCTACCGAGAATCAACGAAAATTTCGTTTCTTCTCTGTCACCCTTTCGCCAAGAAGAGGGGTTTTCGGTTTCATCCCGGATGCCACTTTAGAGAGCGATACACGACTCCTCGAATAAATATTATGCGGCTGAAAAATGCGCTTTCGAGCACATCCAGGCATCCTCGACTCCTTGCGGGGCAGGATTGTGCCGGTGAAAAGTGGGTGGGGGTCGCGCGCCCGAGAGAGGAGAAGCCCTCTCGCTGCCGTTCGTGCAGATACAGTGGCTACATTGTGGGTTTAGAGGCTCATTGTGCGACGCCAGCACCGGGCATTGTCGTCCTTTTTCGAGGGCCGGAGATTCACACCTTTTCACCGGTGCGATTTTCCACGATGGGCGCGTTCCATTGAGCGGAAGAGGGCGAGCCTCCATGGCTCGTGGAAGGGATGACAGATCGGTGTGGGTAGCAGAGAGGGAGGATGAAAGAGAGAGAGATAGAGCTAGAGAGAGAGAGAGAGAGAAAAGGGAGATACACGCGGAGAGGAGATACAGAGAGAAACAGAGATAAGGACTAAAACGTCAAGGAACATGGAACCACGGTAGGAATCGTCGCGCGGATTTTATCACGCGACGATGGGGTTACACGGGGCGCGTCTTTCTTTCGACCGACGTCGATGGGTTGGTTGAAATGAGAAAGACAATGGTGGCTGTTTAAAACGGGGTGTTGAGGATGTGAGTGCTCTTCTGGATTAAATTTCTTATGGTTCTACGTTTGAAAGACAGCTTTACGAGTCTTGCCGGAGAGCGGGCTGTTGACGCGTTCCTTCAATTAAAGAAAGAGATCATCGTTGTATCGTGCCATGTTACCTCGATGATGGCACATGGAATGGTGTTCTCAGCGACATCAAAGTCTGGCTGGGATTTTACAAGGTTCGTTCGATATTATCCGATGCTCCGGGATCGATATCAGGAGTCGTCCTGGCGGCGCGACGTCGCGCTCACTCCCTTACAGTGGGCCTTCAGGAATCCGCTAATTGCACTAATTTCAATGAATTCCCTTCGAGGAGGTGTATTTCCCCGGGTACCTTATGAATTTATAAGCAAAGAAATTTGAAAGCTTGCCAAGTCTCTCTTCTGGAAGGGACAATTAGACTCTTCTCGTCGACCTTGGGGGGGAGTCAACGAGACGTTAAGGAGTTTGTCCGACCGATCGTTAAGTTATACCTCGTCCCTGCCTTCCTTCACGGCCTTTGTCGAGATTAGAGAAGTTCCCGGTACTTCGAATAATCTCTCGATTTACAGCAAAACTTCGCGTTGTTCCAACATTTAACACCTTAACCGAAACATTTCTATACTCGATTTTTCGACTTACTTCCCCATCTATTCTACACGATGTTTCTTTCGTAACCTCGAGCAATCTTCGACTCGCTTTAAAAACAACAAAAAAAAAAAAGAAAGAAGAACAGTTTCGCGGCGACACAGTGGGAATCGGGCGTGTAGAGTAGTTTCAGGAACTAAATTTAGGTCGACATGTGCGGACGTAAGTTTGTCTGGCGCCAAGGGACAAAATATGTTGAGTTGGGCCACAAAAATATTGGGTTACTTCGAAAACAGCCGGCAGTCAACACTTTCCTGAAGCGTTACATGTGTTTCAACCGACCGTTCCGGCCGAATTAAACGAAAGATTCCCAGGAGTTTCCAACGACGGAATCTCTATTCTGAAAAATCGACGATTGTTAATTAACACGATCTCGATACGACTAACGTAACGGTTGTCGAATAATTCGTAGACAATATCGGAAGACAAACGCGAAACGTGACTCGATACATTGAGGATCTGTGAAGTCTGCACAACCATGGGACGATTAATTGCGCCATTGAGCGAATTGTATTACCGGTATTATTGAATCGTGCATAGCCCGCCACTCGGAGAATAATTATGAAATCATTCACTCGTGGCACAATTTCAAGCCGCTGCAGCTCCGCTTTTCATTTAATTCCCGATGTTTAGTCGTTCTATTTTCAAAGGGCGCTTGCAACGGCATTGTTAATCGCGTCACTGAATCGATTCGTACCATAGAGAGAGAAAGAGAGACACTCCTTCGTTACACCTCTCTCTCTCTCTAAACAGAAAATTATGCAAATTAATAAAACTGTATTCAATTGTCACCTGTCAGTTCACATTCTCGCGATTCCATAGATTTCGAGATAAATATTTCGTGATTTTTGAGGACGCGTGATGGGAAAAATTGATCGAAATGGTAGTGACTAAAGGCACGCATCATTCCCCGATAGGTAATATTTTTGTCCAGGAGTGGCGGAACGTTGGCGTTCGCGCTCTCCAATTATTAGAACCCCAAGCAGTGCTGTAACAAGTTTGCGACCCTCGCGTCTCCATCGAGCGCGGATTTGGAAGGGGTTGGCTGAAAGCTCGCCCCGTTCTGCCACGTACATGATCACGCGACTCTTATGAATACCGTAAATTTTACGCGATGTTGCCGACAATTTTGCCCGGTCATCAGCAGAAAATCTATTCGCCGTGTAAAACGGGTAAGGTACTCGCGAACGGTGAAAATGAAACCGATATAGAACACACTGCTAGATTTAGGATTTTCTGAACGGTCGTCGTTCACGTTTCACAGTCTACAGAATAGAGAATATTCTATAGGTATAGGCTTTTAGGAGGAACGATTATTCACCAGTCTGGGCCACTTAGTAGGCGCACGGTCCGTTAACGAGTGAGTTTTGTCCCATCGTGTCTGGGATTCTTTCGCGATTCTCTAATTAAAAGCTGCCGCTCGTGGCTGAGTCGCGACCGTTTCAGGGTTTTGTGACGCGCTAATAGTCGCGACTGGAGAGGGTCGAAATTAATTCGTACACATTTTTCCCGGCTCGAGGATAGTTTGCCTGGGTATTGTGCCTCGAGAATAATTCGTCATTCTTCCGGTATTCCTTGCAGTCGATTATGCAGGAATTATGTAATTACGCATAATATCTGAAACTGTCTCTAAGTTAGCCTAACGTTAAACGGTGAACGCTCTCACTCAACGATATTTTCATCTTCCAACCAGATCACCTCGTTATGTTCCCTGAGTAATCGTAAAAAATGAAGCGCAGGTACATACGTTCGATATCGACGTGCCTACAATATACATGTGCTATGTCCAGTAAACTGCAGCTAAATTTTCCAGAAGCTGCCGACAATTTCAGCTGGTCATCGGCGTAAAGTCGATGCTCATTGCGAGAACCGAGGCCTGGTACTCCGGAAATACCGGCAGACAAGAGAGAGTACACCGTCGGGTGGGTGGGGTGGATAGTAGGAGGTGGTCGGAGAGGAGAAGGGGTTGCTGGCGAGGGCAAGCAGGAGAGAGAGCGAGAGGAGTTAATGGGGACGAACCGTAGAAGTGGCTATAGTCTAGAGCCGTGTTAGGGCCAGGGCCATTAAGCTTAATGACATAATGAAGTAAATGGCTGTGCATGCCATGCCACGCCGGAGACTATAGCTTATAACCGCCGGGCCTCCACCCCCGCGCAATATACCGCGTGCCAGGAATTCCTGACTTATGCCGCCACTGCCCAGTCGAAAGGGGTAGCTAGGCTATGGGGTGCACTCTCTCTCTCTCCCTCTCTTTCTCTTTTAACCCTTCTGTATCTCTATGAACCTTCTTCCTCTATCCATCCTGTTCATTCTCTCTTTCATCCCTTCTGTAGTATCTCTCTACTAGTCGAATGTGTCTTTGTTCATCTCTATTTTTTGAAGCTTCTTCCTCCACCTCCTCCTCCTCTCAGTGAGTATATTACGTAAGGGTTGTCTTGACACGCGGAGTTGCACGGTACACGTGCTGGAAAGCGAATTTATTTCGGGAATTGCCAAGGTCTCCATCTCTCTCATACTTTCCTCCCGTGTCCTCTTTCTCGTGACCGTGAAGCGTCCCTCGTTTTCCGGGAGACGATTCGCTAAAAACCGCGCGCGTCCTGCCGGGGCTGCGGTCGCGTCCGCGCGCAGCACCTTCTCTCTAACCCTCTTGAATTTCCTGGCGAGGACGCGTAATTATGCGTTTCGTGTGCCCGTAAGGTCGTGTGCGCGTTAAGTATTTAATGTAATTTAGTAAAGGCGGCGCGGCGGGTAGACAGCGGTCGCGGTCGCGCTCGCGCGAGTGAAATTGCGTGACTCATCTCTCTTGTTTGCCAGCCCACTACTACTTTCCTTTCAGCCAGGGATTCGAGTTGCTTCTCTGAGCGCGCGACAGACTTTGAAAGCTCCCGCTCGCGTTAATCACACGAAAGTGCCTAATGCGCCGCTTGATAGCTGCAATTTCTGTATTAATTGGACGCGTGAATGGACCTGTGTCTCATTCTATCCTCGAGTTTGCCATAGCTACACTTCTCCAACACTTTCAGCCTATTCACGGGGATACGTTTCAGTTGTCAGTTGAAAATAGCTAGCTTTCTCAACCTTCCAAATTTTTCTACAGCTTGCTCTCTTCATAAATCTCTCTCTCTCTGGACCTCTGCAGTGGAGGAGCAAGAAGTCCTTGAACATCCTACGACACAGAGCTGTACTCGCTGACGGGGCAGCGAGGAACAATTGTGGGTAAAAAAACGCGTTGTTTTCGGGCAATCAACACTTTGTCCATTGTCCTTAGCTGGCACCTGAATGCGTGGCCATCATAATATTCACACCATTCGTAGAGGGGTCGAATTTCGAGCATGGCCACCGCGGTCCACGTAGAATGGTTGAGAAACACGTTCCTGACCACGAGGTGTGAAGCCCCCGCGTGGACGAGAAAGAAGGAGAGAAAGAAAAGAAAGGAGGAACAGGGTAGTAGTCGAGGGTAAAAGAGTCGAGAAGAACTTCCGAGAAATACGCCCACGAATTCGTTATTCTTTTTTTTTTATTCTACCTCCTATTCATTAATTATCGCCATTCAAGGGGGCCAGGCCCTCCCCGATTGTGAGATCCAGGATCGATGGAAACGCGTTTCGCGGTAATCGCGGTTAAGCCGTGAAGTTTTCGCGAAATAACCAGTTTCCCCGGGAACTGATTTTACCAGAGAACTTAATTACTCGCTGTATTATGCGCGCTTGATGCGCGAATCGGTGGCTCGCGAAACAACGTAATTCATGCTGCTTAGAAGAAAACTCCGGCTTCCAGTCTCCCGCACGTTAATTATACGTTCTTCGTTACTATTGTCGGCCTCGAGAGGTGTATCTGGAATAATTATCGCCGTCCACCTTTCTTAACACTGTAATTTTAATCTGTTAATAATATCTCTCGAATGATAGACCCCTTCACAAAATAGTCCCTTAATAAGATGGTTTCCATAAGGTGGTAGAAGAAATCATATCTCGTAAACATCATCTCGAAGACTTGTATTTAACGAGGTAGAGATTGTAACAAATTTTCTACACGGCTAACCTGACAGTACGATGTTCGCCAGAAATTCTGACGAATTTTTATCCAGTGAAATATTCATTTTAGACATGGTGTTTAGAGGACATTTTTTACTTCATTTTATCTCTTCTATCGCTTCCCTCGGGAAAATCACTCCGTTTATAGGAACTTCTTTCGGCTAGTGTGTTTGGAAATTCATCGATTATTCGGATGAGAAAAAAACAGTGTGTAGCAAGGCAAAACGTACCGGGTGGAATCGAGCAGGTCTCTAGAGGGCGAACGATCGGACCGGTCAAATTAATTCGACCCTGAAAACATCGTGGAAGCATTAGCAGCTTACCCTAAGCTGGCTGCCCGGTCTGTTACAAGTGTTTTACACCGTGTTACATGGTGCAGCAAAACTACCCTGGGTTGAGGGTCCCTAATCTACCGAAACATCCCCCGGGATGTATCCAAGCATCGACTGCAACTCGGATACGCTCCATTCGCCCTTTCGGCTATGTAAACGACCACGTTACATGTTTCACGCGCTCGATAAATAATTCTCGGCCTGATGCATTTTTCAAGCGCGCTGGTATTTCGCGCGCTGGGTCCTTTTCAACACCCTCTTGAATTGCCAACGGTGTTTCTACTCTGTTGTTTCTTTACTTCGAAAAAGAATCTCTCCATCGGCGAATAAATATCGTAGTCGATATTGTAGCAAATTTTTCTCGATTTTGATGATTGTTAGTGGAAAAGCTACTGGACGTCGCGTGTTTTACGACGATTGAACAATTCGTAATGGCTGTCGAGGCGAGGTTTATTATTTTTATTTTCCACGCGCTGATTCGTAGGAAGGATGGGTGTGAAGTCGAGGCTGCTGGCGTATCAAATTGACGCGTAACGTCGTTTTCGCGTGAGAAGGGGCTGCAAACCTACGCAATTCCTCGTCACCAGTTACACGGCTGACCTATGAGCATTCCAAACGTCAATCGATTACCTTTCAAAGGGGAAACATTTTTATCATCGTACAAATTAAAAATCTTCCTGTAACGGTGATCTCGTTAATCATCCAGCTGCTTTCACAAAGTCAGCCCGCATTTACGTAGTTTCCCTTATAAAATGGCAGCCAGAGCGAAACGGGGAGAGGCCGCGAGACGTTCTGTGCGAGGGCCAAGAAGACGAGTCGTCTCATTCACCAGGCGACGAGGTAATTTCTCGATGAATCCACGAAAGGGCATTTATCCGTTCTCTGGGACGCGAAAAGGGGCGGGAACGAATTTTCAATTACGATGCACAAAAGCCCGGGTAATTCCCGGGGTTTAAAACGTCTTCGCGGTGCATAGCAGCCTGTAGGGAGATCTCTGAGGAAGAGACGCGGCAAGTGACGGGAGAGGGTGGGAGGGAGCGAGGGAGTGAGAGAGACTCAGAGACGCCATGAAAAGATTTTCAAATTAAATTTCGGGATTAGTACCCTGGTTTAATACGGACAAGTGACGACTGAAGACGTCCCAGGGGTGTGCTACGTGCTACCTTCGCCCTCC
This sequence comes from Habropoda laboriosa, assembly GCF_001263275.1. Taxonomy (NCBI): domain Eukaryota; kingdom Metazoa; phylum Arthropoda; class Insecta; order Hymenoptera; family Apidae; genus Habropoda; species Habropoda laboriosa. The sequence continues at coordinate 911,719 of NW_017100191.1, read as the reverse complement.
CCATGGGACAAACGTGCACACGGGCCACTGTGTAACGGTGTGACGACCTTCCAGCCCACCCCACGCCCCGTGAACACTTCGCGCGTTTCCATTTGCTCGATGTAAACCCCCTTTCTCTCTGGTCTGGTCTTCGTGGACTGTGTCCAGCTGGACACGCAATTTCAACGAGTTGCGTATCCGCAGGGCAAATGTATTGCTCGCGGAAGACACGGTGCGAGACTGGGCGTTACGATTTGTGTACGAACGCGTCGATGTTTAGTGTATCTTATTCCGATGGTCATTAGCTGAACAGTTCTTTCGAGGAAAGTATCTATTAAATAGTAACGATCGTTCTGAAAATTGCACTTTTCGTTCAGGTCGGTAACATATTCAGTGGTAAAGTCTTCCATAAGAGGGTGTCGTTTATTCTACTGTTATTCTGCTTGCATCTTTCGTTCTCCACGATACCGTTCCGAAAACGACCGAACAAAACGACTAATTTTTCTAATTTCCCGTCTCCTGAGATTGGAACGAAGATACGAGGAAGGAATGAATGATATTTCCCAGGGTGTCTCGTTTGATGGTCGGGCCGGTGAAAGGGTTGAGGATTAGAATATCAATTATCGAATAACACACTAACAGGCCCAGGGCCGGGTTCTAAGAGGTTCTATTAGGCGGTCGTCAGTCTGGGCGCGAGGCAGCCAGCCAGCCAGCCAGCCAGCCAGGCAAGGCCACGGGTTTAAGGTCTTAACAGCTACTAAAGCAAAAGCTCCTTCTGTCTCGCTCTTAAGCACGGAAAACAAGCCGTGTTAGACGAAGGGGTGTATTGAGGGCCGCCATTGGCTATCCACGCTCCTTTATTGCCGGTTGCCTGGTAACCGGCCTGCCACCGACACACACCGATGGCAACCACCCTGCAACCACCCTGAACAACCCGACAGCGCCGCGCACACCCTCGCTTAGGAGCTCGCGACCACCACCACTACCACCACCACCCACCCATCCTCCTTCTCTCTCTCTCTCGCCACCCTCTCCGCGATGCTCCACGAGTACACGCACACACGTATACATCACTCTGACGTTTTCTCAGCCTCTTGGAACACACACGCACACCCGCATCAGCGTCAACTACTCGTGAAGAAGTTGAGCGTGTGTCGCGTCTGTGTGGGGGATGTGCGATGGAATCTTCGTGTAATCGCTGAAGGCATCGAGTGTATGTGTGTGTGTAGGTGGGCAAAACAACCCCGTCGGGTCTCCAAGTATACGCACGCATGGCGTGAATATATTTAGCGAGGAAACTACCACTGTTTTCACGCGAAAGGGTGTTTCGAGAGCTCAACTCGCTCTCTCTCCCGAGGCCTGCTCTCGCTTGCCTCTGTGTGTGCACAAAGTCTGCGCTCCTGGCCGAGTAGACCGCAAACTTTTCTCTGAAGCCGCTGGATTTCTTCCTTTTATCGGTGTTCCTCCGACTGCCGGGCAAAGGGGAGGGGGATACTTTCGGGGTGGATGATTGTGTTCCGTTGGTCGTAATCGCGGGTAGATGGTGATCGGGGTACGGGGCAGGGGGCTGAAGTTGCTTGGGGGCTCAACGTGGCGTGTTTGATGTATGCTCTCCTCGCAGACGGTGACTTTCGAATTGATATATACTTCGGTTGAGGAAAAATGGGGAAACTTTTGGAAATGGCCTTTCAACCGTAAATTTCAATGAGATATTCAGAAGGTTTTTTTTTCTCTCGTCCTATCGTGAATTGTACGAGTATCTGTTTCACGGATATCGTATTTCAACGTCTGAACTTCATCAGATATGAATTGTACGAGGTGTATAGTAGAGCGATGCTAAGGATGTCTTGTATTAAATCCAATAAAAATATCATTCTGAATGATGGTCAATTCGTCTAAACGTAATCTCGCGAGTTCTCTATTCGTCGAGAAGATTAAAAACAATTGCTTCTGAAGTGGCTGTACGCGCAAACACGGCGTCTCCCTAGCGTAGCTCCCTAGGGAGGTCGCGACATCCCACGATATTCGAGGGCACTACGAACGGATTAGATCCAGGACAAATTAGAGGAGAGAAGAGGAGAGAGAGAGAGAGATGACGGTCGAACACATCGGGGTAGAGGGCAAACGTGTCCCGCTGGTACCGTAATAGCTAACTGGATTTGATTAATCGATTCGGTTACAGCCTCCTACTTGGCCATCCTGACGCTTCCTGCCCCGTCTATTATCGATCATTCTCACGCGGAGAACACCACGACGAAAACAAGCCTTAGCTTGAATTACGATGTTTTTCTGATTGTTCTTTGCTAGTCCTTTTCCATCGTTATATCTGTACAACACAGGAGCCAGGGGAAAGAATTTAGAAGAATTTGCGCGTACTTCCTTCATGGAGAATATTCTGCAATCTCTAACCTTATGACTTCTTGTCAAGTGAATTTTAGACAATTTTCATTTGGTTGTTGCTCGTTTCAAATCTCATTTGGATATTATTTATTTCAGCCGAAAGTTAGGTGATAACGATCGTTCTTTCTGATTGTTCTTTACTTGTGCAAGTGTAACGTAGAAGTTAGGAGGAAAGGATTCAGAATAATTTGCTCCAAGTTCCTCCATGGAAAATATTCTCAATTTCTAACCTTAGGACGTTCTTAGCGACCATTCGAGCCATTTTTTATTTAATTATTGTTTATCTTGGAGAATTTCTATTTGGTTGTTGTTTATTTTAAATTTCACTTGAATACTATTTATCCGAATCTAAAGTTAAGTAGTGTATAGTGATCGTGTATATACTTCAGAAGTTATGGTTTGATATAGGTATAGCAACTTCATTTTCTCCGCGTTATTAGCATCCGCTGCAGCCACTTGCGTCCACGTTCTCCGACATGCAAAGCGATTGGTTCGACGGCTCGCGGTAAATAAGCGTACTTAAAAAGCCGGGAGCAGGAAGCAACGCGGAGCCGGGGTGGCGTAAAGAGGCCTCTCTACGATCTTGTGAAACAATGCATCGCGCGAACTCCGTGCTCGGTGTCTTGAGCCGTGCACAGTCGAGCCTCAAATATTTATTTTCCATCCAGCTCCGTCGTTTTTCGCGTGTACTCGCCGGCAAATCGTTCGTCGTTTTCTACAGGAAAAATTACGCTACACAAGTGTTGCATTTTCCAGCTAACAGCTAAAATACCGTGCTTTTCTTTTCAAATAAAATACACTTCGTTCACGTCGAATTTTCAACGCATAAACACCTATACGAGTTATCATATTTTTGGGTAAAAAGAGGGATGAAACAATTTCTGTGAATTTTCTATTTAACCCTTTCGTTAGGAAAGGCGTACATATAAGCTGTGTAAAAGTGGTCACATATTTAGAAAGATTATATACGCGTTATTAATTTATTTACGCACTTCACGAATAAAATATTGCTGTCGATTTGACTGCCATGAAACAGTTGATTTTCAATCGTACGTACATTTATCTTTATTAAGCACTTTTAATAATGGGACGAATCTTCTCCATCGTTGATTATTGCATTCGAATTTTTCACCTTGTCTCCGAATGACAATGCAGGATATTGTAGCGAGCAGTTTTGGTCTGATGCATGCGTAAGGGGTTAAAGTTATTCGAACGAAGAAAATCGTGAATTTCTTAAAGCGTTAATTATAAAATATATTATTTGAACGTCAATCTTCCGGTATTCGTTCCAAGCCTTTGGACTAGTTTGATACAGTAAATAGAGCAAAATTTATTCGACTCAGAAAAGACATTGCTTGGTATAGAGAGGCACGTGTATGCGGCCAGGAAGAAATGTTGGATAAAATTAAGCCGGCACGCGAGAAATTTGCTTGAATCGACTGAATGCACCCGACGCTTCCTCATTAAGTTCTTGGTCTTCGTGACGACCCGCCACCAGGAATACTTTCCTTCCCTTTCGTTCCCGTACCAAGACGAGACTAACGTCGACGATAGTTTTCGTTAAATAACTACCAGGCCGAAACATCGTTTTAACTGAAAATCTAAGCTACGATATTAAAGGTAATGGAGTTCGTTTCGGCTTAATTAGAGGATCTCTAACGAAATGAACGTTGAAAAAAAATGTTGTTTAAAAGGAGCAGCATTTGGAGACGTAGCACAATACGTTTCGAAGTCAAAACTGACGAGTTTTTCATTTCAGATACCGTTTCCTTCTCTTTTGAGGTAACGCCACCGATGAGACCTGCGTTATTCCTTCTTTTGTCTTTGAGGAAGTGTTTTGGAAAAAGCGGTGAAATGCAACGCGAACGAAGCCGTGAAAGCAGAGAGAGAGAGAGAGAGAGAGAGAGAAAGAGCGAGAAGAACAAGGAAGGATTAACAATGCTTTTTAAAAGCAGCCTTCGCTATTTTCGCGTGCCATGTGTTCTATGTCGCGCGTTCACATTCACGGCTCGAGTCTGGAAATTCGTCGGAATTCCTCTTTCGTCTCTGCCAGACTTCTTCATGCTTTTTCGATGTTCACACGTTCGGAAAACTAGCTTTCACTTGCACACGTGTATATATACTGTATATTCATTTTTTTTTCTCCAAAGCTGAAGGACTTCATTTTCCTCCCGTGTAACAATTTATCCCAACGCAATTCTCCGATTCTGTCAACACCGGCTGCAAATTTGCCTGATGTTGAAATATCGGGGAAAAAAGTGGAGAAAGATATCACAAAGGATATCAAAGAGCAAGTGGAAAGCCACGTTCGTTTTCCGCGGGCGCAGCGAAACAAGGGTTACAAATTCGCGAAAGCGAAATTTCAAAGGAGCTTTTTTTCTGAAAGGTGTTTCAAATCGAGTTACATCTACTTACTATCCTTACACGGCTAATCCTTCGTATCTTCGCTTGCATTTAACCCTCTGCAACCCGATTTTTCCTTGTTTATCAGAAGAAATATTACAGTTTTACAGTTTTTAACGTATTCAAAAGTAGAAATTAATGATCACTACAGAGATATTGACTGGTAATAATACAATAACGCGACGATACAATTGTACAGCAATAAAGAAAAGAAGACTATATGTAAAATATAAATATATGCATGTGTAACTTTCAAGTCACGTGGCGTTGCGGAGGGTTAACCCTTTTCGTTATAATTATTTCCCTAGTTTGCTCTGAACGAACTCTAACTTCATTTTGCGAACATGGTTCGATATAACATCTTTGATACGAGAATACGGCTCGCAGACTAAATTCTTTCGTTCAATTTTTCATACATCTTTTTCCTAATCGTGGAACCAAATACAGAGTCTTACTCGAATTATTTCAATCAATATCTTTACAGCCTTTAATTTTGTAGGATGAATTTAACTCGTCAAAAATAAACGTGTACCAACTTCGATAGTCGCGTACCTGATATTTTCGAATTTCTTAGCTTATGAAAGGGTCAAACCACGAGTCGCGCTAAAGAGTCACATAAGTGTCTCGATTTCAAAAAGACGATATCTTTTTCTTTTACATATTTTAGAAGGAACATATTGTGAAAACATTTTATGCTCAAAATGAACTCGAAATTTGGATTATTGACGAAGTTACATCTGTCCGAATGCATTTTTCTAGAAACAGCATTTTTCAAGACGGTGCGCACGATGACCGCCTCATCGTTCATCCGATTAACATCATCTTTCGCACACATATTCTAAATAAGATTCGTCATCGACTCACAGGAGCTTTTTCAAATATTGTAAATTGAACGATTTTTGAATAACGAAAGAAAATGTACGGTTTTTTAAATGAAAATCACGATCACTTTTTTGAAACTGTTGCCATTGCTGCAATTTTTTTTTCTAAAACACTCCCTCGTGAGTCGAGAACTATGACTTCGAAAAGTGTTGAAAAAAACGGAAATTTTAGCCTCTGATCACTCGTACGCGTTGAATCATGCCCAGCGTTTGGGGCGGCGCCAAAAATACCGTTTTACGCCATTGCACGCAGCCGCCATATCTCTAATAATTTTCAATTTTTCACTCCTGTTTCCTACTCTGTAAACGGGTATTTTTATAACACCAATGGAATTAAACCAATCGATCCAACAGTTTGTCCTCCAATCACTCACAAACATTGACCTGTTCTTAGTGTCGAGAAACGTATACAACCCCTTCTTAATCCCTTGACTTATGACTTTCTTACTTACCACGCACGTAAACGTGAGTTATTCATTATTCTAACACTGCGTGAAGTAACAAAAGCTACTGTATTACATATCCTTTACAATTTGACAATTCTCTGAAATTAAAACTATATTTAAAATTACTAAATTTACAATTTGACAATTCTCTGAAATTAAAACTAAATTTAAAATTAAAATTAATCTTTGCAACAGACCAATGTATTACATATCCTTTACAATTTGACAATTCTCTGAAATTAAAACTATATTTAAAATTACTAAATTTACAATTTGACAATTCTCTGAAATTAAAACTAAATTTAAAATTAAAATTAATCTTTGCAACAGACCAATGTATTACATATCCTTTACAATTTGACAATTCTCTGAAATTAAAACTATATTTAAAATTAAAATTAATCTTTGCAGTAGACCAATGTATTACATATCCTTTACAATTCGACAATTCTCAATCTTACAAATGAAAGGTAAATTCGGAATTAAAACGAATCTCTGTCACTGATGTACCCAACAGTTTCTCGTCACATCTTCACCAGAATTTCCACCACGAGTCTGACTCGTTGTTACAAGGCAATGGGTTGAGCAGAGTACGCAGTATTTCAATTTACACGAAGTAACACGTTATGGTTAGACGGTGAAATTAATTTTTCGAGAAAGAAGTAGGACGACAGACGGAATAATCGTAACGCGTGTCGGTCGTGTGACGTCAGCAATGTGTTTCGTGGGTCCAATTAGTCGAAGAACACGTATAATTGGAATTAAGCTCTTAATTAATAGTTAATTAGCCGCCGGTAGTAGCGGCACCAACGGCACCAACGGCCTGGCAGCGGCAGCAACAACTGTAGTAACGAGTTAGCCCCGGGGAGGAGGGTTTCATTGTGGAGGAGGCGTGCGCGCGCCACGGAGAGCCGGTTTTCGCTCGTTAATTCGAAATTAATTTATAATTGATAATTATTTTCGGGCCATGGGTCCTGTCCTCCTGCAAGCCCGCTCGACGAACCTTTCTAATTCCCTCCTGCCTCTCTCCTACCTCTGGAAAATTGCCATTTACCCCTAGGTACACGCACGCATGCACCAGAGTCACAAGCAGGCCTGCTTGTCGAAAAGGAGAGGAAAAAAAAA
>NW_017100191.1:892523-904320 GCF_001263275.1 Habropoda laboriosa | reverse complement strand
GAGGAGTTTCGCGAACCTTTTTCCTTTCATTTTCCACGGTACCTTTTTCCATGGCAGAGCTTCCGTCGAACCACTCGAAATTCCGTTATCGGTAATAAATTTTTCGGGTATTTGGCCGGAATATCGAGTGTCAAGTCCGCGCTGCGACAGTCGATATCGAGGCGCGGAAATTGCGTTTCGATCTACGCCTACAGACCCCCCCGTTTTTCCTCGTTTTTTTTTCACGATCGAAACTAGCGTTCGCGCGCGCACACACCTCGCTCCTCGCCCCGCCGTTAATTGCGTTCCTTTTTTGTTGCCGGACAGAGTGGATAATGCATTAAACGCGGGACAAAGGGACGAGAGATAAATGAAAAAATAGAACCGTGTTACTTGCTTCTTAGCTACGGATAGACGCTTCAAAGGGTGAAATTGGAGCGCCAGGCCTGGTCGAAAAAAAAAGTTACGCGAATTTGGGTTGCCAGCAGACCTTATTTTTTTCCTTACATTTTATTCCAACTTAATGCTCCCGATAACACGACTTCTTTTTTCTTTTTCTTTACCAACCGACGAACGGAATAGCGGTTTCTCTGAGAGCACGCTAATTTTGCGTTTTATTTGCAGTGAAATAGGTTCGCGAAGAAATTGTGGTTTCCATTAACGAAATCAGATCGAATAGACGAGCGCGGACTCAAATACTCGTTCGGTATGATTTGCATGAACACGCGTGGTCTCGATTAATTGGCAAGTCAGCTATAATGGGTAATTTGATCCGCGATGTACGCACGTTGCTCGAACAAAGTGGCCTGTATAATTATCAATTAGAGCCAGTGCTATGAAATAATGATCTTCGAATTCGATGGATCGTTCGTTCACAAAAACGACCAATTTTTGAACCATATTCGTACAGTATATGATAGGACATAGAAGTAAAAGAAAGGACCTAGGATAAGGAGAATTGTAAAGAGCGTATTATAACAGGTAAGAAGAGTACGAAGGGTAGAGGAGTAGATACAAGGTAGTAATAAGGAAATTTCATCAAACATAGAAATAACTTGGTGCATTTTTTCACAAAGACTTGACAATTTCATCGACTCTGAACCGCCATACTTTTTCAGAGAAGGAACTCGTCAGTTGGAAAAACGGTCATTCAGAATAAGAGAGATAATTTTGAACATTAAAATTGTGTTTGGTTTTTTTGTAAATAAATATTGAAGTTTGTAAGAAAATGTATGGAATTGATTTTTATAAAATAAATATAGTAGGAATATGTGTGTAAATGTTATGAGAAATTGAAATGAATTCGAAAGTTTAGAATCACCTGCTAATTTTCATCAATGCCGAATCTGCTAGTAATTCTTCATAGATTTGAAATTGATGTCGTAGAAATTGTCAACATTTTTCTGGAAATTCTTTTACGTAACTTGCAATGCACAGTGATCCCAAACTTTTGACCGCTAGTGTACCTACATAGATAAGCTCCATCTTACATTATGCAATATTACACGATTGCCTACTTTTAAACGCTCAACAATTATTCTTCAACTTGTACTCAACTTGAACGAATTTTACGACAATGTTGCAGGTGTTGGGCACAACATAGAGTCAGGAAAAGACTTCACGGTCGACGGTCTCTCTGGTTTCAGCAAAAAGAAGAAGAAGAAGCGCCGTCATAGGTGAGTGTCTCATCCAAACCTCAAACGTGAACCGTCTTTCCCGTTGCATCGAACTTTTTCACCGTTCATTTCCCGCTGCAAAGATTCCATTGGAGCGTGACGTGAAATCAGCGCAATAGAAACATGCGTGAATAATTAATAATCACTGGGAAAATTTTCGACGCAACGGGGATAGCTATTCTTCTGCGTTTCTCGCTTGATTATAGGTACATCCTGGCTGGCGAAACAATCGTCCGTATTTCGATGATTTTTCCTCTCTTTTCCACACGCGATAATGATAAATTTATTCCCCTACGAATATATCATTTTAGACTTTTCATTGTGTAATCGCCGCGATCCCCACCCCCGCGATAATGAGTTTTCAGTTATTTTGAAGTGACAGACAACCCGAATGCAATCACCGCGTTTTCCCCAATAATTGCACGTCGGATGGACGAATTCAGGCTCAAATCGCTCGTTAAAAAATGTAATTATCAGCGGAAATCAATTCCATTGAAATTCTCTGGTTACATCACGGACGTAAGATGTATCCAACGTGTGTATTTACGTATTGACAACGTGAAAGATTAAAAATTGACGTTGCGAAAACCAGGTTCGAAGCATGTGAATGAAACATTATTACACACACACGTAGGCACACACACGCTAGTAGATCGAACATGGACAAATTAAAATTTCTCACTTGCTCGAAATGTTTCATTGTAAAATCTGTGAAATCCGTTTTATAAATTCTACGCAGATGGTGGATGGAGAGAACAGAATTTAATTTTCCCCTCTCGACTAAATTGCTTCTTCCTTTTCCACCATTGTTCCGAATCGATGAAATTTTTCGTCGGTGTAAAAACACTTCTCGGATTCGTGACCCTATCGGGAACGTGTAGATTGATCTCGTGTGTACGCTAGCATTAAGGGAAAAGCTGTAATGGCATATAACTAGGTTCATATGGTTGTTGCTCCAGGACGATCTTCACGTCACAGCAGCTGGAGGAGCTGGAGGCAGCGTTCAAGGAAGCCCATTATCCTGACGTGTATGCTCGCGAGATGCTCAGCCTTCGAACCGATCTGCCCGAGGACAGGATACAGGTGAGCAGAAAATCAAAAGACCTATGAAATCCGACCTTCTGACCCACGGAATCGAACCGCCTCGATAACTCGACGCCACACCGCTTCCTTGTGAAATTCGCGACTCAGCCGTATCGAGTTTCCCTCGCTTAGATGACCGTGAACTCGTGTTCAAAATCGATCGAACGTACACTTTTTCCTTCTTAATCACCGACTCACTTGTCTGTCAATTCTTTCTTCCTCTTGTCCGATGAAAACGATCGAATTAACTCCCCGAAAATATATCGCAACGTTGCACAGTGTGCAAAATAAGGGGTTGAAAAATGGAGCGGGAAAGGCTCCGCGGTGATTGCGAGGTCTGGTGGATTTATGGAATTAATTTATGGAAAAATGAGAATCGTAACGTGTAAAGCAGGAGGAAAAGTAGAAGTGTATAGAGTTGGTACGATTAAATGGGTCCATTTTCAGCTGTGAATCGTGTGAATTACGACGTGTAAATTGAAAGTGGCCGCTTTCAACATGGGAGAGCTGTATGTTTCTCGTGCGCGTCGTTTTCATACTCCGCCTATTTAAATTAACATACAATGCGATTTATTTCCATTGTTACACACGTGGTTTTGCAATTTGCACAGTTATAGAAAAATCTGCTAGGTATTTTACCACCACCGTGCTGATATACACGTGTATAGTAGCTCTCGTTTCTTGAATAGTTCGGCGCACCGTTTGTCCGGTGGAAAGTTTCGAGTATAATTCGCTATTAAAACCGCACAATCCGCTTTCGGCGGTAATTTTGTTCGTTAACGGGAATTAATAACGTTACACGCTCTTTGAAAATTCAACGTGTTTCCACGGGGGCGAGAGGACGATCGTACGGTATAATCAGCGAAAATATAAAGCTCCAATACGTTTTCACGCAATTACAAGCGCGTGCCGTTCTGTCGTTGAAAATTCTGTCGGACTCGGGGATTTCGCGTGCGTCTGTCAAAGAGAACCGTTATCAATTAGCGAGCGGATGATATTAGTTACATTTGTATAAATTACCAAGCAATTAATTCGGTAAATTCACCCATTATCCGTATAATAGTATAATGACATAACGAAACTGGCTATTTCCAATGTTCTAATGGACTCGCTCGATATGTTCGCGAATTAGCAACGTTTTAACTGAAAATGTTGCTCAAAAAATTGCCTCTCGATCATTATGCAAATGTGAAAACCTTTCTTTAACCCTTTCGCGACCACCGGAACATCTCCGTTTGAGCGCTCGAATAAAAATGGATTTTAATTACAGACGCGACGATCCATGGATAAATAATAAATTCTTGTGAAAGAGTTAATTAAAATAATTTTCATACGATTAACTAGTTTTATTATTTCAAGTTTATAAAAATCATCAGTCTTCGACGTGGAACGGTAATTCGGTCACGAAAGGGTTAACACAGTGACTATTGACCGATAATTCTGATTAAAGGGAATTATCAATTTTTTTAATAGAAAGAAGTGCTTAAAATTTCCGAACTACCTAATGGAGGAGTACCTAATGGCTAAAAGAAGACCTATCCTTTTTTCAACGCGACGAGTTCTTCAGCAGCCGATCGCAAATGGCAGCTCATTCGACGCGGTATCGCGCAAAATTATCGACAGCGGTGCATAAAGCGGCGAAAGAACAGTCACAAATGAAAGGGGCCGAGGGGGTGTGTGGCGGCGGTGGTTGGTTGTCGGGGGTGGAGAGAGAGAGAGAGAGAGAGAGAGAGTGGCAGGACCAAAAGGCACGACTATAAAAGGGAGAATTTTCCCGGGCTGACGGTTAGTTACCGCGGACCCGTGGAGTACACCGACTAGGCTGAGATAGGTTTCCGCATGGCGGACCCGGGACAAGCTTCCCTCTCTCTTCCACATCGCGATTCACCCCTTCGTCCTCACCCCTTTGCACCTTTTCTCTACTCGGTCTCACTCTCTGATTTTGGTCCTTCGCGGCACGGTCTTTTTCCAGGAACCCGCGTAACCTGTAATCCACGTACCTATTTAGAAGTCGCTGCGAAAACGTAGCAATATTGAGATGACGTCAAGGTAGTAGAATGACCATGGTAGATATACACGTGGCTGTATGTACATACACGCATTTACGTGCTCATTCTTGTCTGTGTGCGTGTGTGTGTCTATGCAAATGACCAGTACACAGCACTCGGAGGAGTATGCTGATTATATTTTGATATAATTCGAGGGACGATGGTGGCGAAGGTTAGAGGACGAGGAGGAGGGTGGCAATGGTCCACGAAGCAAAGGTGGCAAAAAGGAGCTCTGTTGGAAGAGGTGACACGACACCGGGGGTGAGAGCGATGAAGACGCGTCGGTTAGGACGCTGGTGTAGTGGGAGAGAGAAAGAGAAGTGTACCGGGGTGAAAGAGAAGGAGAGGCGTATAGAGCATGTAGGGTGGAAAAAGAGGTGGCGAGAGAGGAAGAGGTAGGGTAGGTAGGTACGGTCGAGTCGCGCTTCACGGGGTTGTTGAAGCTTCGTGGCTGAAGCGTGCAGGCGCGTACACAGAGAGAGAGAGAGAGAGAGAGAGGGAGAGAGAGCGAGAGAGCGAGAGAGCGAGAGAGAGGGAGTGAGTGGTAGCGGCGGCGTGAAACGACAAAGCGGCCATTGCAGGATGGGTGCGGTCCCGCGGGCCAATCAGAGAGACGAGTCGCGGAGCGGTCGGCCAATCAGGCCGCGCCTTCCACCCGTCTTTTGTTTCTAAATTTGTGCGCGCGGCGGGGACACAATATAACGAGCGCGGGACGAAAAGAGGGGTTGGTAATCGTTAACGGTGATATTTTTGTGTGGGAGTGCCGGCTTTCTTCCTCTTTTCTCTACCTCTTCTTTCACTCGAACCCTTCCCTCCCACCTTCCTCGCCCCCTCGTCGACATCCCCGCCACTCCCCTCTACCTCTCGTCGTTCGCGTTCTACGCCTCTCTCCTACTCTCTCGCCACCCTCTCTCTGTTCTCTTCCTCTCTTCTCTTCCGCCGCGTCTCGTCTCTCTGTCAGATTCGTTGCCGCGCGAATCTCCTTCCGCTTCTCGATCTAGCGCGCGCTCGCGTCTCACCGTCGAGTTTCTTTCGTCCCTTGCTCTGTTCCTGCCTGTGTCCGACCCCCTATTTCTTTTCCTAATTTCTTTGTAGCCTCTCTCTCACGGGCCCTTTGTCCCGCGCGGTTTTTTGTTTCTCCCGCGCCGCTGCTCCTCACGCCGACGTGTGTCGCGACCGAACTGGAAGAAGAGCGCCGCGCCGGCCAGTTTTCATATCGATTAGGGGCATTTTGCATGCCGCTTGATGCGCTTCGCGAGACCATACTCTCTCGTCGAACGAGTAATCGCCTCCGCTGGAATTCTGTAGACTCGTGGAAAATATTCGAATATCGAGAACTAACGAGATCCTTTGACAAAGAATTCAACGTTGCGAAATTATCCTTCCGAAAATGGATCTGAGAAACGTTTAATTTGCTAAGAGAACATTTGTTAGATCGAACAATTGTTACGTAGGATAATTTGTCGCAGCTTTTCTAACGTCGAACTTTTACAGGTCGTTGCCCTTGCTTCTTTCACTCCAATTCTAGAACTCTTTCATGCATGCCAGATTCGCGATATTTGTACGGGTTTTGTCTCCACGGTCGATCCAATAAGATCGCGATTGGATTGGTTGCGGAAAATCTGACAATCAAAAGCGAACCATTCTCTCTCTCTCTCTCTGACGTACACTACAGTTGTACTTTGTCTAAAGTAATTCTATACCTTGAAATTATCGAAAGTTTCACCTACAATCGTGGAACTTGAGGATAAAATACCGAACCGTAACGAACCGTTAACGTCGAAGCGAGAAAGACGACCGGATGGGGCTGCTTCCGGCATCAAACGAAATTATCGTGTCCAGTGGGCGATTTGACTATGCGCCGTCTGTCAGGTTTCGCGCGCTGAAGTGTTATTACTTAATTAAATGAATGGGTTCGGTTAGGCCGAGGCGGCCTGAACAAATTAATTAGTTATGCTCATTGAATACTCTGTACAAGCCCTGCCAACATAGAAATACCTACTCGTTTCATCGGGAAGACTACCTACTACCTATATCATACGCATTTTGAACTTGCGCTGCTATCTCATTCCATCAGAAGAAGATAGAGGAAACGTCGCGTTCGTCGTTTCTTTGACGAGAGAGGCACGCTGCTTGATATTTGGTATTGAGAAGCTTTCTCATTTCGAAGGGGACAAAGGGATACAAGAAGAAAGGAAAACGTCTTCTTTGAGGAATGAAAAACGCTAGAAGCATTTCTTCGTCTTCTCCTGGTGACAAAATGAGAAACATCCTTTCAACACTTTCTCCATGGTATTCAGACCCTGAGAATAATACTTGGTTCTCTAAAATACACGTAAATTTTAATACGTACGCACAATATATATATGTATCTACGAATCTTTGAAATCTGCAATCTTGACAAAATATTTGAGCATTCAGTGGCTGATCGTAATAATTATCGGTATTGTAGAAGAGAGTTTTCGTAGAACGTTTTGCATACACGACGGTGACAACCCGAAGAAAGAAAGCTCCCGCGGTGAAGTTAATCGAAATGTCTTCGGCAGACCTCCCTTCCAACTACTCCAACGTATTGTGCATACGATTCACACGTGCCGCGATGTAATTACGCGACACCGCAACCAATTTTATTCCGGGATCCTGACGAAGTTTCGCCTGTTAGAATTGTCAAGCCTTAAGTGCATCCCTTTTGGTGAAAAAGAGAGAGAGAGTGAGAAAGGGGAACTTCCGTAGCTTCATGGAAATTAACATGCAAACGTCCGCCTTTTCACTGTCCTTAAAGAGCCATTCAGAGACCCTGAAGCATACCACTGAAATATTCTTCCATTTTTAACGAATTATTCTTCCAAATTACGAATTAATAACGTACGGTGAACAATTTTATTCGTATAATTAGAATATTTTGATAAAAAAAAAAAAAAGAAGAGAACTTCTTTGACATTACAGCGTAAAAAAGAATTCGATAAATCGGAAGGGAGAGTCTCGTTGTCGAATTCACCCCATACTTTAGGAGAAAAGACCGATCGACTTGACTACTCGTTATCGCGATCACTCTTGTGCTCTGGCAATGAGGCTGCGTCTGATTGGCGCGCGGAATCGCGCACAAACGGACGTAATTTCGGCGGTCGGAGGGTTATTGCTTCTTATGGGGGTGCGAAAATTACAGGCTGCCTCGCCACACGTCCTTTCACCATGATCAATATATACTACATATATATATATATATACACATTATACGCATAAAAGAAGGTTCTCCACCTCACGAAGTGTTTCGGACAAAATGACACCACGAATCACTGTTCAATTACTGTTTAATTTCAGCGGGGTTGCGCCGTGTGGGAGGAGCGCAACGTGACTCCGTACAATTTTAATTTGCCAGCACGTGTTCCCTTAATGGATCAAAAACATTCATGATCCTTTCGGCTGCATAATATACAATATAATCTTCGTTATTAGTTTCGAGAAATGACAGTGTAACGTTCAGTGGCGAAATCGTCGGTCACTTTCGAGCAAACGAATCTAGAAAAACTGTTCGAAATTTACTTTCAACCTGAACTCTGAACTCTGAAAAATACGACTTTTACGGATTAACTCGTTTCATCTTAGACATTTTATATTAGGTCATCCTGAGAGTTCCCGCGGTTCTTAGCCGTTCACTTTGCAAGAACATAAGTTCACTGAAATTATACATTTTTATTTAAAATCATTTCCATAATGTTCCATACACTTGTGCCATATTGCAAGTACATTAAATCCGCGTACATAAAAATCCGAATCTCTGAAAGAAGGAAAGACGCGAATGAATCTACCCGATTCAAACCTCGTTTACACCCAAGAAAATCATGCTCGAAGTTTGGTGGTCTACTTCGAGATTAATTCACTGCGGTTTCCTAAATCTAGGTACCACTATTACTAGGTATCAAAAATTGATGGTACAGCAGTGAACCCTGGTCAACAGGAAGGACACGATAACGCCAGTCTGCAAGCACAGCTGTACAAAAATTGCATAAATTTGGTGTCGTAGTTCTACCTCCAACCGATTTTCACTTTTCCCTCTCACTTGACAATTTCCTTACGCAAAAACGATTTAGGAAACAGGAAGATATTGAAATCGCCTTTCAGCTGCTTCTTTCTCTCAGAGATCCGGATTTTTATATACGCAAAATTAATGCTCTTGTGATACCTTAACAAAAGTGTATATCGAAGATTAAACAAATAATTTTCAATGAAAATGTTTAGTTTCAATGGAATTAGGTATGTTTCCTTCAGAATGAACGTAGAAACCCTTCTCCCTTAGACTTACAAATCCCATTATTCTTCACGACGGACAAATTTCCCCAATGTTGCGCACACTCTCGCGCAACAGACTACGCCTCGGCGGAAAAGGCGTGATCTTCCTCGAGCGGAGAGACGGTTTCCCGTTTGAAGGTATCCGGGTAATGAGGCCCAAGACTCCCACGGGCTCGTTCGAAAAAACAACACGCGTATCCAGCTATAAGCGGCCCATTAGCGAAGAATTTTGACGTGGCTCACACAATCGTTGCGATGAGGACGGAAAGCCAGCCAGCCTGCTGCTGGCAGAGAAAAAAAATTGACTTCAAGTAGCGACGAACGGCTCGCGAGACGCAAGTCATCCAGCGGAGCTCTCCAGAGGGTACTCCGGCTGTACAGGCTTCCACGTATATACGTTCCTTGACAAAGGTTCCACTGAAGGAAGCCCCCTCTTCCTGACAACAGGGCCCTATTGTCAGTCCCCGTTTCAACCGAGGCGCCATTGAGGATTCGTTAGAACGGGCTGCCAGGTAGGGACGCGCGAGCCTTCGACATTTTCTTTCGATCGTGCACGATCATCATCTTTCGCCCCTCCTGCTCGATACGCTTTCGTGCTCGTGTAATTATCGCCTGGAAACACTGGTCCGTGGAATTTCAAACTTAACTGGGTTCACTCAAAACTTGCACCTAAGGTCATAATTTGAAATGAGAAAAAAGTAGATTTGATTGTATGATAATTTTGAACATCAGTTCCCTGCTTAGGTAGTGGATTTATTAGGCAAACTTTGTGACGAATGTCAAAGGGAAACTTCATCGTTTTTTGTGGGAAAAGTAATGTTTAACCACACAGTCTTTTTTTTCTTGGTTTGATTATTTTTGTTAAAATGTTGTGAGAAAAGAAGAGGGAGATACAAATTCATTAATATGTGAGTTGCCGCATCGGTGATCCCGGAAGAATAACTGGTTGGGTGCAACAAAATGGCGTGCCTTTCGAGGGGTTTCGAGGAGGAACGTTGGCAACGTAAAGCATCGCTCGTAAAACCGGCTAAGAGGCTCGTTCGAATTCGATCTCGCTCAACAAAGATCCTCGATTCTTCAATTGCTTCGTCCAATGTTTCCTCGAGGAACAGTTTGTTCCTGCTACTGAATTATGTGGAAGATTGACCCGACTGCAAACGGAAGGTCCTTCTCACTCTCTCTCTCTCTCGATTCGAAGACCAACGGAACAACTGGCGCACCGATGGAATGGAAAACAAAGATGTCTCTGTAACTTCGGGAACCTCTTCTTCTACAATAGAACCTATCGACGAGTATTTCGAATCTTTCACATTTCGATTACTTCTCGATACACAACAGCCTTTTTTCACACTGAAAACATATTTAATCTTCTCTCTAAATTAAACAATCCACATTCTCAAGCTTGAATTTCGAACGATGAGAAAATGTGCAAAAGACGCGTGTAATTCGCAAAGAAATCGACACGACAAGATGGTCTCGGAATGTTTCGAGGGAGCAGCCGCAAGGACAAGCAGAAAATTAAGTGCGTGATTCAAGGAGGAAGGTGTAATCGTTGAAATGAAGCATAATCCCCCGGGCATTAGGAATTTTCATTTTTAATCCGCTCGTTTCCGTGCACAATTTGCCCAGGAGAGTGGCGCATTACCAAGCTACAAGAACAAAACCCCATCTCTCCCTCTCTGCCGCTACCAAAATGGCTCGCGACAATGAGGACGACGCGGTCGGTGAAGATGTCGCGCTAGTCGCTGTGCATCATTCCCGAGCGAATGAAATCTGTGGATTCGTGGGGTCCTGGACCGTGTTCCGTTCGGTCGTTTAGACCGATGAACAGGAAGAAAAGGGAGAGGAAGAGCTGGAAAGTTTGGCTCGTTTCGAGGATATAATCTACCGACCATGGAGAGAAGAAAGTAACGAGGAATCGAGTTACGTTCTCCATCCCCCTCCGGACCTCCGTTCTTCTTCAACCCTCTTCCGCTCTATTTCGATCTCTCCGTCCATCGTTGGCCTCTCTCTTCGTCCTCTCTCCCGCAAAGAAGCCCAGCTAAGAAAGGGTAATGGCGCGGAAACGGCTCAAATGACCCGCGAATTTTCACCGAACGAGACTTCCTACTTGCGTTTATGTTTAATAGACGATCGGCGTCGTAAGTCGACGAGAATTATGCCGAGGAATTACCATTTCCAACGGCGGATTTATGGTAATTTTCGACCGGTCCTCAACTTGCAGTCCACACTACAGTTCGTAATTCTTCGTAGACTATCGGTTAAAAAAAAAATTAACACTTTGCTTTGTAACGTTAATTTTATAATGTTAATCTTTGGTCTTGGGAACTTTCTTAGGGTTTGGTTAGATTAGGGTTAGGTATTTTAATTGGACTAATTTTTTCTTTGAAAATCAGTTTGTGCTCGCTATTACCGAGCGAGTGATCGAAATTATCCACCCTATAAAAGCTGTCTGTTATTTTACTCGGAAAGAACGTGAATCGGCTACCTTGGTATTTTCTGAAAAATTCAATTCTTCCTCGTGGACGGGACATGACAGGTGGATATCCTGGATAAAGGACTGAGAAGGACTCCAGTTCGAGTACCTAGAGAAGACGTTAACACGTTCTAAAGGCCGCGCTAACGCTGTGTAAACAGCGCTGAGCCCTACAAATTAGCTCCTCTCGGTCGGGCAAAATAAATATTTTCACGTCGGGCCGTCGTTAACGGATTATGAAAATC
>NW_017100191.1:864747-892411 GCF_001263275.1 Habropoda laboriosa | reverse complement strand
CATTTTCAAAGAAAAATCGAAGATTAATTTAAATTTTTGAATTTTCATATTTAAAAATCTTCAAATATTCCATTTTTCCTATTTTTCAATCCCTCGAACTTTCATATTCACAAATCTTCAGACATTCGAATTCTCAAACTTTCAAATATTCTGACTTTCATATTTGAAAATCTTCAAATATTCCAATTTTCATATTTTTCAATCCTCGACCTTTCATATTTACAAATCTTAAGACATTCGAAATTTCAAGTTGTCAAATACTCCAATACAGAAATTCTCCCCGAGTCTCAACAATCACCGGACACTTGCAAAACGGCAACACCAACCGCTCGTATAAGAATCAAATAATCCCTCCGACCATAAATTCCCTCGGAACGTCAAATCGTCGCCGGGCAAGGCACTTAATTAAATTTCCCCAGAACGACCGGACTCGCACCCTCCTCCTCCTCTCTCACCCCGAAGAAGCATTATTCTCCTGCTGTGTGCTACGTATCGAGGCGTGATTACGCATAGGCCCCGGCCAGAAAATCGTCGTTGGGAAATTTCGAGGCCGGTCCCTGCCCAATTATTGATTTTGTCTTTTCGATGGCCACGGCCGCGACAGGAAAGCGATGCACGCGCATACTCGCCGCGAGGAGGCTACGCACAGAAGGGTGTTCGCGTGTGTTCGCAGCCCGGAGGGGGTTACAAAGCTACGAACGCATTAAATACTCGAGAGCGCAGTGTCCTCGGATGAGCTTTACGTACACACACGCACACGGAAAACGGGAGCACGCACGAGAGAGAGACACGCACAAAGACAGAGGCTAAATTGATTGCGTCTAAAATCCAACGAGCTTTCTCGGCTTTTCGTTTCCAACCGCAACGTGGGGCTGGAATAGCGCCGGTACACGAAGATGGCGAGGAACGACCTTTGTGGCTGAGCGACACGAGTGCGTTTCACAAAAATATAACCTCGCAAAGAGGCTTTCTCTTTTCCCTCGCCCGCTATCTTTCTTCCTTCCCCTTCCCATCCCTCTGCCCGACCCTCCGCGTCTCTTAACGCGATGGATGCATGCCACCCTCTCTGAAAACCCTCCCAACCTTCCGGGAGGTGTGCGGGGAGAGAGGTTCGTTTCGCGTCACGCGACACCGCGATAAATAAGTTTTTTCGCCGAAAAACACCGCGATCAAAAGGGATTTTCCGGGCCCCTGCTCTTGGACCGAATTAATGGACGCCGCGGAACGCCGGTGGAATTTTTGGAAAGAGGGACAGCCGCGCTGGGAAGGCCTTAATCTCTACGAGTAACTTTGACCGAGTTTCATTAAGACGGGCGAAATTATATTTCAGTCGCAGTTTGCATGAAAATTAAATCGTTTCGAGTACAGAAAACACACTCTCGAATGTTTCACCGCTAACGACGTGAATTATAACACTTATAACCGAATCACTTTATTCCTAATTTTTTTTTTTTTTCATTCTACGTGAAAGAACAGACAGAAAACGTGTTTGTCGTTTTTTTTATACGTTGCTCTTCAGAGAGTTATAGAGCACTCGGGACAATGGTAAATAAGGCTATTAATAAAAAGCACGAAGCAGCCTGGTCAAAAGAAATTTTCAACGCACCGGTAATCGTAACTCGTGAAACGATTCGAAAAACACCGGGCTCAATGGGACGTGTAATTTCGTACGGCCGCTTTTTACAATTCGGTCCATTTTTACGTATAATGGCGTGCAATTACGTGACAATCCCAAACGTTTTCCACCACTTGGTGGAAATTCAACGTTTTTCCCTGAACTAATTGATCATGAACCGTTCGAACGATCCACTCGCTGCTTTTTTTCTCCCCTATCCCACCCCTCGTATCGCTCTCTCATAATCGTCGACGAATCGAATTAAAGTCGAATTATAGGATTTTCGCGTGTGATTCAGCGGACAACAATTCTTCATGGGGGCGACGGTGACGGTGGCACTAATCCTGTCGTAAGAAGCGACTGATCGTACGAGCATAAAAGGCGGCAGGGTTTATGGGTGCATCGTTGGCCTTCGAATCCAATAGCCCGTGGACCCTGCAACCCTCGTAATAGGGTTGTGGCCGGTGGTGGCGTCGAGCTCATGAATTTTCTATCGTTCGTCGTCGAATGATTAAATGATCTTCGGTAACGTATAGGGTGAGGCCCTTTGACTTTTGCACGTCTAGACAGACACTGACAAGTGGCGATCACCCCCTGTCACACGAATAAGCATCCCTGAGGAGAGGTGCTAGAATCTTGGAGAGGGGAGGGGGACGGGCGGTCCTGCGAAAATACGTTTTGACAACTTATCCTTGTGACTAGAGAAGCTACACGGAGGCTGCATTTTTCATTCCATTTTCAAGATTAAGAAATTCCCCGTGAAGGGGTGTAAGGAAGGTTACATCGACGTGCCTTGCGAGAAATATCACGTTTCGTTTTTCGCCGCGAAAAGTAGCACATTCAAAAGTCAAATGCGACGGAATTTCACCTAATCAGGATTTTGCCCCGATCTGATCGTAATATGCAGTATTCCTCGCTTAATTGACGCAGGCTCGGGTCCGCGTCACGACTGTTATCGAGGGAGGTAGGCGTTCTGGGAATTGCCGGCTATCTCTCCTCGGTTCGTTCGCTTCTTGAGAGCATCCGAGACGAGAGTGAGAAATATATTCGAATTCTTCCGTTTTGGAGATTAGACGGAGTTATTGTTTATCAGACGATATTTTCAAAGGATGAATTTTTCAATATAGAAGTTTAAACTGATCACACATTGAAACGTGTTTATCTTCGCCCGTACAATCCAAAATGTGCTATTCTTCGTGGTGAAATAGTATAATGCACCTATTAGTTCTCGCGGCGGAAGACCAATTGTGTTTCTTTACGTGGCAAACTGACACGTGCGGTTCTTCGTGAAATAAAGGAAATAGGAATATGCTAGGATTATGTGTACAGAGTTGAAAATACACAAGAGAACAAAAGTTGTTGTCCCGTGGACAAGGAGCCACAAATCACGAGTATCTAGGTTCACGCGTCAGCCAGCAATTTAGCGACCAACTGTACGCATCAGACAGTTTCTTAGCTCAGTGAGTCGTCGTGAGCGAAAGGAGGCCGTTGGTGGCTCGTAAAACCAGCGGCAAACAAAGCGATGAATTCCGGTTGGCCGCGTTCCACCCCAAAAATTGACCAATAACGCGCATCTCGAGAGTGTGTCCCCCGACTCTTGCAAATAAATAAGGGTCTGCGCTGTGGAAATCGGTGCTCGCGGAATATCTAGCAATTTGGGCGTTGCACGATTGTCAACCGGGACCGCTTATAAATTCTAATAAACCCCATTGCGCCGCGGCGCAAATCTGGAAGGGAAGTGGGTGGCGAACGCCTGCTTTTCCAACCGTTTGCGAGGAGACGAAGCGGGGGATAAAGTGTGGAACAAGGGGACACCCGCCGGATGCGGATATAAATCTCGACTAACCGAATTAAGTTAGAAGCATGGGCCAAAGTTTCGCCACGCCCTCGACGCCGATGAAACGCTATCGAAACCCGGCGTCTGCGTGCTGGAAAATTGTATCGAGAACGGAGTTTTCGTGATAATTAATATACTCTAACGAGATGTTAAAACTTGCAAAACTGAAAAGGACCAGAAATTGTATATTTATATACATACCATGAGATAAATATTACAATTGATTCGTGAGAAATTAATGTGACGGGATGATTGAAAATTTTGGCTAGTATCCAGTTATCCGCAATGCGTGCACATATTGTATACTTGTTTCTTTCCACTGGAAACGTCCTTTCATCTGGCGCCTCGTACATCTGGACAGAGTATCGTGTCGCGTTTGAGTCCTTGTGTGATCAGATTTCCGTGCTGTCGTGATTATGGTTCGCGTTAACACGATCCGAAGCTGCTAGTTGTAAACCACGTCCAATGAGACTCGGATAATAACGTTTAATTAGCGGAACAGGTTCATCAAGTTTCCTGCTCCGCGCAATCGATCAGCCCAATCAGGTGATCCTCGGGTAATCAACTAATCGATTGCTGGCATCGGGAGAAATCAAATCATCCTGGGAGATTAACTCCGAGTAACGTGAACACTTCGAATCTGAAAAGCTACTTTCAACTGTTCAACCAAAATTTCTAATCTTTTTACAGGAAAAACCGATGAGAAGTGGTGAAATATTTGGTTACAATCAAGGGCTCTGTGTTCATAATCGAAGTTTAGTCGATATTAATCCACTCCCTTTCGCAACATCCTTCCCGTCTATTAGGGCCAAGTCATGATTAACGCCAGGGACCCTTTCCTTCGTCCAGCAAGTGTCCCACCTAATGATGTCCCGGCGCGTGCCACTTCACAGCGTGGGGTCCATCCCGGGACCCCATGTTCCCTACCAACCGAACTATTTGCCGATGACCAACGAACTCAGCTGAACATGCTTGTCCGCGCATTATGCGGCAAACAAGTGATGCGTTTTTCAGGGGTTAACGCGACTTCATAGCTCCACCGCACGCGTTACTTATTGGACGAGATTAATTGGCTTACTATCACCCTAGACTATCCTGTGGGAAACCTGCGAACGATAGCCATTATTCACACCAGCGATCGCTATGTATCATATATTAAATGATCCGTGCGAATATTCGAGATACAGTATCGTTTCGATAATTCCATATAAGCTCCACATACTACACGCGGGTTATACACCGACGCGATTCTTTTCACCCATGGGAGTCCTGCTTCGAATAAAGCTATCAAGATCTCAAAGACACTCGTCTCGAGGATCCTCTTCGAAGACGAAACACGATCGTGCCGCCGCAACGTTAAACAGGGAAGAAGACAAGGGGGATAAGAAGGGTTGAAGAGAAAAAGGAGAGAAAGAGAGGGAGAGAGGAGAGAAGGCGTTTAATAAGTACGTAACGGGCATCTAATACGTCCCGGCAACGGTTTGAGCTTTGACGACACCGTCGACGATAGCACAGTGGTCGGGAAGGATCGCGTTCGAGGGTGGGGAAGCCTGGCGGAAGAGGGAGAACCAGAACTCGATATCTCATTATCGGTCGATCGTAAATTGAAGTTACCGGTGGGGAGTAACGAGATCTCCAATTATCCTTGGGACAGTATCAGCTTGCTCCGTGTGTATTGGTGTTAGCGTGGCGACGATTCAAAGGAGGAAGGCGTTCCGTGATAGATTATGGACGCGTTCTTAGCTCGTCCATCCGGTTGGAATGCACGAATTGCGAAAAACAATGTCTACGCCAGGCCAGTCAGCCGGATCTAGAGAGAAAAATAACGGTCTCGTTTTCTCGTGTCTTGTTGGCAATTTCGTTCTCCCTTTTTCACTTGCCCCCCTCCCGCCGATAGCCCCTGTTTGCTTCTCACTCCAGGCCCCCCACAACCCTTCCTTTCGTTCTCCTATCGCGCGAGCGGTGTGTTCCTGGCTGACTGCGCCTCTCTTCACGGTGGAAAATCAAAAAGCTTTCGGTTAGGTAGACCTTCGAGGACCCTCATCCTACTAGTACCTGACGGCAACTCTTCAGCCTCAGTTTCAATACATCGTGCTGGCATCGGGCTCGAGTGTTGCAGCAAGAAGCAGGCAGGTGGGTGTCTCTCCCTCTCTTCCTTGATAATTCCCCTACCTTGCCTCTCTGATCCTCTTCCTCAGCCACCTCCCCCTACATCCTCTTCGGTTACTCTCTTTTGCCTGATCGTTGGCTATCTCTGACTTCGCGACCGCGTATCCCCGTGTATACTGTGTATCGTTGTATGGGTAATCCATAGGAAGCTGCCACGGGTCCCTCCTCCCCCAGGTATCGCTCTCTTTTCTTCGTATCACCGTACACACGTACGTACACACCAATGCCGAACCGGTCTAACTTGGACGTGGGTATTCGCATCTCGAGTCATTCCCTCGATCTTCCTATCGATGTCCTGCCTCCTCTTCCGTATCTGGGTATCACCGTCTGCCTCCCTTCGCCTCCAGCTCTCTCACTCCCTCCTGGCCCCTTTCCACTTTCCCCGCCTCCTCCTCCTACGCCAGGCTCTCCCTTCCGTCGCAGTTTATATATCGGCCGTCCCTCTCTCTTTATTCCCATTCCCATTCTCATCCTCTTGTTTTGGTCCAATAGTCAGTCGCCAGTCTGATCGATGATACGCCAACAGCCAGTACTGCGCATGGCCGACTAAATACAAACTCACTCCTTATTATACCGGGTGTGCCAATAAAGGGGGTGGCGGGCCAGAGAATGGAAAGGATGAGTCGGTGTTCGGTGCGGCAGGGGGAAACGGGGCGAGGACAGGGGAGGGCTTGGCGAGGGGGTTAGGAGAGAGGAAGCTCAGCGTCGAAGTTCTTGCTCCTTCGAGTCGACGAGCGCCACCATAAAGGATCGTCTTCCTCCTCGTTGCTGTTGCTGCTACCGCTGCTTGCTGCAATGCAGCCCCTCGTACCCCCCTTCGCCCCTCAGTTTATGTACATACATATGTATATATAGAGATATGTATATATATATTGCATGTATATAGATCCATTCTGCGAGCGTAGTTCGGTGTCTCCGTCTCTCGGTAAGCTATTCTAAGATGCCGAAGGATAATCGCGGTATGCGATTTCCGATCCCGAACAGCCTGAACAAGTCATTCGCGACGGACCTACGGAGCTTTCAGCAACTCTCACCGAGGAGTCGTTTTCTATAGGCTCTTTCACTGCTTCGTTTCACAGGATTTCGTTCTGAAAAAGGGTGTATTACTTCTTAGAACTCTTGAGAACTTCTTCGGTCACTATTTGCCATCGTCCGTATAACCTCGTGAGATCTCGAGGTTCTCCTCTAGCCCTTTGTGTGCAAAATTCGTGATCTGTTACCTTCCGTAGGAGAAGTTCACTCGTTGTTCAAGGATAGGGGAATCTTCCTTTCACGGTGAATCGATCGTTTATCTAGAATTTAATCTGAACATACGAATTTTGATTTGAAGAAGAGAAAAACAGGTGTTGATCCTGAGACAGAAGTAACTCGAAGGTATTCCGCTGAGATATAGAAATTCACGATCTTTTGTCTTTAGGAGAAGTAAACTCGTTGTTTAATAAGAGAGAAATCTTCTCGCTCGGGTAAGTTGATCGTTTATCTTAATTTCTAACATATGAATTCCAATTGAGGAACGTTAGTCACCGATTCTCAAACCGAGAGAAGAAACTGAAAGGCAGGTGCTGATCCTGAGACAGAAGTAACTCGAAGGTACTTGGGTGAGTCGGTCATCGAACGCAATAGACGTGGCAAAGTCGGTTGGAAAACGAATAACAGCTTTATGATCGGGCAAAGTCATTTACGCGTCAGCGAATAGAACACGTCTGTCCCCGATCAATGAGAGATTTCCTCCAGGATTCTCTCTCGTACCTCTCGACCATTATCATTTCCGCGACGCAGCCTCAATCCCTTTCATTCCTTCCTATTCCACTGTCTCTCTTGCGTCTGCTTTTCCGTTTTCATCTTCCCGAGAATAACGGACTATTACGTTCGATTACGCCTCTGAATCGCGAAACAGTTCCGTTCCAATTGATCGACACTGTCAGAGGCTGCCAGAGGATGAAATTGGAAAAATCAAAGAACGTCCACTTCTTTCTTCACCGGTACAAATTAATGTCCAAGCCGTTTGGAAAACCCAGGTTTCGTTTGTTTATTTTGGGGCGGGTTGCTTATCGATGAAGATAAGGGACGTA
The DNA here is from genome assembly GCF_001263275.1 of Habropoda laboriosa. Taxonomy (NCBI): domain Eukaryota; kingdom Metazoa; phylum Arthropoda; class Insecta; order Hymenoptera; family Apidae; genus Habropoda; species Habropoda laboriosa. Next base: position 884,718 of record NW_017100191.1, on the reverse strand, counting down.
CTTTCCGTGACAAAAGCGAGTATTTTTCGTGGCTGTTGAGGGTGGCTCACGGGGAAAAAAAGCTCGCTGGAAGCCTAGGCGGATGATAATTTCGGGGTGGCAGCACAAATTGACAGGGCAACGCGTTCCCATTCATTCGAATTACGTTCCAATTCTGCCGGTGACTTTAGCATTGTTGCTACAAATTGGTACACGCCCTGGCCTGCGGCTCTGCCCACCCCCGCACGCGAACGTGTGTCTGCCTCGTACATACTCCTAGCAAATGATGCGTGTGCGGGCCTTTTTTAAATAACATCCCCGAACGATCACGTACATCACCATTGCCACTGCTCCGGAAGAATGCTGGTGATGGATCGACCAATGTTGAATGGAATTGTTTTTCGACGTGGATTCCTAAACAATGACGATTCAGTAGCTCTTCTCGATATGATAATTCTGACGGTGTTTGTGCGGATAGAAAGCCTGAAGCAACGTTACGTACAGCGAGGAAATTTTTAATAATAAGTTGGAAACGTAGAAAATTGAGGTAAAATAGGATAATTCTGCGATCGAACGTAATAACGAATAAAAATAACGCAGAGGTGTAAGTTAGAAATTTAGCGAATGACAGGAGATCCCGATGCTTCGAAACTTTGTACAAATATTTTTCTGAATTGAAGAAAGACAAATGGCGGTTAAATTGGATATTTTTGTGATCAAAAACGATTACCAATAAAAATGACTCAGAGCTGTAAATTAGAAACGCAGCGAATGGTAGAAGATACCGGTGCTTCCAAACTTCTTTCAAATATTTTTCTGAGTTAAAGCAGCGCAATTGGTAGTAAAATTAGGTTATTGCATGATCGAACGTGGTCACTAATAAAAATAGCGGAGAGTTATCGAGTACAAAGTGATACAGAGCCACGATTGCAGGAATATCACTTTTCACTGGCTGGCCGCTGTTTCTCATCGTGCGATCGCGAAGCAGAACAATTCACTACTCAAATCCTAACAAATAGAGACACTTTCCAGGAAAGGATGCACTATTTTACATGTTACAATTACTAATTTCCCAGCTACAATTAGTTTACTTAGTTTAGGGTGGATAATGCGGGAAACTTGTTGGAAATCGAGCTCGTTAAAGTTGAAACTGGCTTGGGGATGCGAGCGTGACCCGAGGAGCCGACACGCGACTCCGCCCTAGGTGGTCCGGTGATCAGAATCGTTAACAAGTAGCCTAACAGGATTCTGCACCGCGAAAAACAGGATAATGAACCCCTGGATGATCGTTTAAGCGTGATAGTTAACTATGAACCGGCGTGGAACCGCATGCACGTAACTGATCGCACGCCGCCGCCTCATAGTGCACCAATTAGGAGACAATGATCATTAAATGGGCAAGTGAGTCAAAAATGTGCTCGGCGAAGCTTCTGTAGAAAGAAGCCGCTAATAAGTAATCTTCTGCCTGATGTGACTTTGTAATTGGTCGCAAAGTTTTTTTTTCCATAAAACATCGAAATTTCAGGAATTACGAAGATTCGTTAATAATTGTGATTACGAATTTCGCTGTTTCAGGTCTGGTTCCAAAACCGGAGAGCAAAATGGCGCAAAACGGAGAAGTGTTGGGGCAGAAGTACCATAATGGCGGAGTACGGGCTGTACGGAGCGATGGTGCGACACTCTTTACCACTTCCCGAGACCATACTGAAAAGTGCCAAGGAGAACGAGTCCGTGGCGCCGTGGTTGTTAGGTGAGAATCCTCCAAATATCCTCTGATAGAGCTATAAACGAACGAAAACATTAAGTTTTGCTAGAAACTTCAGAGATCTGTTTATCTCGAATGTCGCTATTAAATAAACGGCAATCTAAGTGAAGACGGGATAATGGATAATTATTATACGTGAGAGTCCGTCGAATCCGCCGGTGTGACTCGTTTTAGTTTTCTAAAGCGAGACGTTATTGAAGGCGGCAGCAATGCTTAATGAACGACGCCCCCGGCACAGAGAGTATACAAATCTCGACTTTGTTTTTCTGTTCGTCTCTGTCAGCTCAATCATCTAAGACGAGCAGCTTTAGTCAAGATATCGAAAATAATCAAGAACTGATTGACTGTGGCCCCGCAGGGATGCACCGGAAGTCAATCGAAGCGGCGGAACACCTCAAGTCTGGCGGCGAGGACAGCGGAAACGATCACAACGGAAGCGGAAGCAGCCCCCATCATAATCACCACCAGGGCGGCCCGACCAGCTCGGAGAGTGGACAGGAGAGCCAGGATGGTATGGGACCTTCCTCTTCGACAGGTGATAAACCAACAATTTTTTCAAATGTCCACTAATTCTTACCACTTCCGTGCAAGAAAAAGTATCAAATTATTACTCTGCTCCTGATCCTTCTTCCTTGCAAAAATCATCAGTTTTCGAGCCCACTACTTTTAAATTAAATCTTTTACAGATTCCGCACACAATTTCTGATCCTTTTCCCTTGGAAGAATCGTCAGTTTTTGATCCCATTACTTTTAAATGAAATTAATTAGAGATTCCACAGAAAGTTACTAATCCTTTAATTTTTTATCCTTTCCCCTTGGAAAAATCACGAGTTGTTGATCCCATTGCTTTTGAATAAAATTTTTCACAGAGATTCTATAGAAAATTTCTAATGGATATGGTAAAAATTGTATGTTCCAGGGATCGTTCAGGACACAGAGCAGCTGAGGAACGAGAGCATCGCCTGCCTGAGGGCGAAAGCACAGCAACATCAGCTACAGCTGAGCCTACAGCCCACGGCTGCGCCAACCAGCACCTCGTACCCCGCAGGACCCCCCTCGAGCACACTTCACGCCTCTGTTTAATCAACGTTTCGACATTCCTCCCGCGAATCATCGAAACCGGAAGACGTTCAATACCTTAGGACAACCCGTTCCCACCAACGATCAATCCTTGGAATGGGTCGGTGACTCGTTCGAACTCTAATCTCCGCGACTACCATCGGTGAAACACGTTATCGCGAATTGTCCCTTGTGGACGGAAACTTTCGATGCACCGTGGATCGAAGCGTGTTTCAGAACGAATTAATTAGTATCGTTCGTAATGGAGTTATTCGCGGTAAATAATCGTCGAGTCGAATTCCGACGAATCAGGATAAACGTCTACAGGAGCAGCCTATATGGGGGATGTACAGACGACAGACACCATACACACGCATTAAACACAACGAAATACGAAGTACGATCGCGCAGGGCCTACGCAGTTCTCTCGCGTGTTCGCTCGTGCCTCTTTCTCGACAGAATCGACAAAAGATTACGTAGCCGAAGGGGACGAACAACGAGAATTACACAGTTCGAGTCGGTTCTCTCATCAACGAAACGGTGGCCTATGGACGGCCGAGTACAATGACGGAATCATCGATCGCGGAGTGACGAAGCTCGCGCTTCCACCCGTCTCAATCCTCGCGAGTTCCTCCTCGAGATCGCCTGAAACTCGACTCGGGTTTCACTTCAATTTTTCCAGGTAAACCGGTCTCTACGAGTCGCGCTCAGATTGTGAATCGACGCTCAATGTGGAAGCCGAGGAACGACTAATTAGGAGTTATAGCCGCTTTAAATAGTGCGAGTATAAATAATAAAATGGAAAAAAAAAACGTATACATATTGTATGGCGACGCGTGTGTGCTGCATCAGAAAAAAGAAAAGAGAGAGAGCGCGTGAGTGTGCTTGCGTACCGTTTCGCCTTTTTATTTAGAAGACCACCGAACGATATTTGCAACGAAAACAAAGAAAAAAGAAAAGAAAAGAAAACAAAGAAACAGATTAAGGAAATTTCCAGCGACGAGTGAAATGGAATTTACGAGTAAAAAGAACGACACCACAACGGACACATCGAACTTCGACCTCGAGCTGCGACGCCTAAAATGGCGTCGCTTCGAACTTCTAAATATAATATACTTTCCAGTCTTCAAGAGAAATTCGATGGAAATTCGTACGAAAATCCAAGGTGTATTCGAGAATACTCCGGATTATTAATTGATCATTAAAGCGTACATGTTTTGACAGAGAATGTGTATGTGTGTGGGCGCGTGTGTGCGTGAGCGAATGAAAGAGAGAGGAAGAGAGAGTGTGATATACGGTTTCGTGGATATTACGAGACAGAGTGCAAATGTTTATTAGCGAACACTTCCTATACCCAAGTACTTAAAGAAGACGTAACTGTTGTCAAATGTGCAATATGTCGGTATAAGTTCTAGATTGGTAAGGCATTATACTTTATTTACGGATACAACTACGTGAGGTGGTCGTCAGGGTAATGGTGCCTTGACGCAACGAGCTGCTTAAGGGCTCTGAAGCTAATTAGAATGGATCGTAGGATGCAATTTATAGGTTAACGAGGGGATCTTTGATTAATAATATAGCTCCTTATATTAAAAAGTATGGAAGAACGAAAAGAGAAAAAAAGAGAGATCTTAACCTTGGCACGGAGAATTATTGTCGAGAAAAGAAAGAAAGGAAGAAAATGTAAAAATGGAAATGTCTAATTATAATTCCTCTCGTTTCTTTGCATCCTATGTTGTTTATCACAGAGGTATTTACAATGTAATTTTTATTCTTCCACTTGCCAATATATGTGGTTACGAGGCACACTAAGTCGAACGAGTCTCTTTGCGATATTTTCTCTCCCCGTGTGCACCCCGGTGATTTTCTTTTTTCGTGTACTATGATCGTCCAACAATTCCACGCACGTTTCGTTTCACTGTTTTCATTCTCTCCACGTGAAGGATAACGATCCATTGATTTGTAACGAAGGATCTTAAGCTGCAGAGGGTTTTCGTTCGTCTTAGACCCACCGGACTATAAACACGTAAAGTAACGCACTATAATTTAAACGAAACAATTACGGGATGAGGGTGAGAACCACACAAGGGTGAAAAGAAAAAAAAATGAAGAAACGAAATAAAACGAAAGGAACACCGATGTGGTTTGTGAGATACACACTTAACAACGCGCTTCGGATCTCAACGCGAGGACTCCCTGTATCCGAATGCCCCAACGCATGCATAGTAGTCGGCTAGTGTATGTAATAAATAAAGTTTCTGAACAAAACGACACTGTCTTGTTTCCCATTCTTGTTCTCATATTCACAGCCCTGTTATATCGTTCTTCTCTTCTTTCTTTTCACAGATAAAATTTCGAAATATTTGGGTAACCATTTTCCCCTTTGCTACTTTCAAGGGTTAATTAAGGATGCTAACGTCATTTCTGTCGAAGAGTGCTACTCGAGAGAAGAATTGCCAGTTGCGTTGGAGATAAAGAGTCGTGACAGTAAACAGCTTTCTGGTTTTTCTTTCTTTCTTTCTTTTTTTTCAGCGATACCCATTAACGTCGCGGCAAGACTTTGTTTCATTGAGGCCAACAATTACGCCTAATGACGCCCTTGGATTTTTCAGGGGACGCGTGCACTCGATAATTCTCATTTAAAAAAAAAAAGAAACAAGAAAGAAAAAATAAGGGCAAAAACGAATTATAGGCTTCGATGTATTGTGAACAGTTTCTTCTTTTTCGTCCACGGGACGGTAATGGCAGACCCCGATATAGAAAGTCCTTTGACGCGAAAAAATAATTAAAAGTTTATTAATTATCGCGCGGTTTGAAAACGTACTTAAAAGTACGTTTCGCGGCCTAATTTTTTTAACGAATTCTCGAACTTCGTTAATACGGTTAGAATTTTATCATATCGAACCTTTTTCTACCTTTTTGATTTTTTTTTTTTTGTTTTTGGTCCTATTTCGTTTATTTCGTTCCGCTTCCGTTTCCCCATTTTTGTTTTTCACCGTCGAATTTTTCGTCGATAAAGAAAGCGTCGCACGCCCTTACGAAAATCAATATTCCATTAGAAAGACAGAACTGGGCATAATTTCGTAAGAAGTAATTCGTAAATAATAACCGTATGCGAGAAAATTAGTTACACTGTCTCCGTATTCGGTAATATGGCGACATCTATGGAAACGGAGTTATTGTAGAGGATGTCCGCCATAATGCCTCTCTTATTCGGTTTCCCTGTTGAAATCCCTGCATTCTCTACTCTTCATCGATAACTTATCGAATACTGGTACTGTCTGAATTGCCAAAGAAGCTCGAAAGGAAGATATATGTATGTCTTTGAAAAAGTACTACGAAAAAAATAAGAGAGAAAAGGAAATTGAAGCGTAGAAAGATTCGTGGATAATTTGAATTTCGTATTTATTCGGTATATTTCTTTATATATTAATACATGTGACATTAAGGACGCAGTAACATATTAACTGGACATGATTCTTGCCGGGCTGGATTCACCCACTACAAGAACTGAGACACCGATACTGAATATTTACAAAAATACAAAAGCTTACAAAACATCGACTACTATACAACGAACTCTTGTGTCTAGTCGTCTCGGTATCGTCTTTCTGGTCTACACATCGAAAACTAACACGAATTCCATCAACGACAACTGGCGAATTGTCAACGTGCCTCTAAACAATCTAATCCGACATTTACGTCGTCCATCTAAGAATTACAAAAATCAGACTTGTAGGTTTCGCGGGGTAGAATTAGCGAACTACAACCCCGATAGGCCCTATTGGTATGTCCCTCTTGATGTATATGTAAAAAAAAAAAAAGAACACGTTGCCTTGAAAAATCCTTTAGAAATTTTTGGTATGAAAAATCTGTAGAGAGAAATTTCTTTTTTTCGAAAAATCGCGTAGCAAGTCTCATTATGTAGTATACGTATCGTTCTTAGGATCGCGTTGCGTTTTCATATTGTTCATTCTCCTTCCCCTTTGGTCCAGATGTTCATTTCGTCGAAGTTTTGCGAAGTTCGCTGCTCTGAAACGCGCGCTCTGTCTTAATTAACGAACAAATTTATAATGACTATATACAGAAGAAACATCGCGTGAAACCGTTTGCCTGACTCCGTAACACAGACGCTTTTAACAATGTACAAATTCGCTCATTTTCTTCGAATTGAAATTTTTTACCTGGTCGATTTTAATTGACATTTACAATATAGAAAATAGGATCTATTCGATTCGAATTCTACTGGGAGAAAGCATCGAAATATCGCGTGTACTAAGGCGTCACTAATTTTATTCCATACTTCAGCCCTCTAAATTTAACCGTTGCGCGACAGCTTCTTTTTTCTTTTTAGTCTTTGTGCAACTTAACTTTACCTTCCAAGTAATCACTTCGAACGTGACAAGATAATTTGCAGAAATACCACGTGAGATTCAAATTTGGAGAATAAGATGCATTTGTAGAAACCGAAAACGACTGAAAACGATTTTCACAAAATGAAATCGCGAGCGAAAGATGAGGAAGACAACTTCAGTATCAACGAATCGAACATAAATACTACACGATCGACGAAGGAATTTACGAAAGAAAAAAAAGAAAAAAAAGGAAAGGAAACGAAGCTTCGTAGTCTCCATTTTTTTTTTTCACTCTATTTACACGTTTCCTACTTCTCGTATCTGCTATTTCAATTCTCTTCTCTGTTCCTCCTACGTGAGAAAATGAATCTCCTCCGAGGCAACTCTTCACTCTATCACATTATTGTTTAAACATATTTCACGACGTTCAAGTCACTGACATGACTCTCCCGGAGATTTCAATGCCGCTCTCTGGAGTCCTCCCTATGCGCGCTGTGTCTGCGCGACTCCTGACCGCTCGGTGTCACTGGTCTACGCTTCGACCTCTTAAACTTCGCTATATCCTCTCCGAAAACGTCCCCGGTTCGAAGAGCCGATATCAAATCGTCGAATTCACCCTTGTTGTCGTTCTGACCGTTGCTGTTTGCCTCGTTCTTCTTGCTCAGGGAGATACTGTTCAATATCCCTTCGCGAGAGTTCTTTCTCTCGATCGTTCTCTTTCGAAGCTACGAAAAAGAATGGTTCGCAGAAAGAGGATTAATGAAAAATTAAAGATGGAAAAAAGTCCATAGATTGCATTTTACTTTACTCACTTCTTGTTCCTGTTTCGCCCTACGTTCCTCTTCTTCTATCTTCTTCCTCATATTCTCTACGTCCGCTCTAGCCTCAGCTAACGCTTGCAAGAAATTTTCAAAGATTCCGAAGAATTCGTCCGGCTGAACACCTGCTGAATCTTCTCCGAACAATCTGACAGCTCGATCGAACTGTTTAAAAAGGAATTTTAATAAGTAAACAGAGACGATAATAGAAACGAAGACCTACTGGCTTGGAAACCTACTCTGGTCTTCATGTCTTGGAACAAATCCTCTGCTTCCGCTAGCCTACACGTGGCCTGTGCCTGGAAGTCCCTCATTGCTGGCAGGAACATGTCTCCCTGCAGCACCTGAGACTGTCCACGATGGAATTCTACGAGAAAGGAAGCCAAAGAAAATCGTAGGAAACTGGAACCTGTTTACACAAAGCTTACCTATTTCTCTCTGAACATCCTGGAGACCGTTCTTCAGGTTAGCCACCTCTTTCTGCAAGTCAGCCATGCTGACTCTAGCTGCGGTTCGAACGTGAGGCATGTCTTCCTCTATATCCAGCACCTCTCTAAACCTAGACTCCAAAACCTGAACCAAATAATGCAACAAGGTTGTTCCTTTGGAGCAAGAGGACTTAGTGTCGACTAGACGGTTCAAGGAGGCCAGGCGGAAGCCACAGGCGTTTCCTCGAGCGTTCCCACGGTTCACGTAATTCCCCAGGGCCAAGACCAATTCCAGGAGCTTTCTCAGCCGTCGAGACCTAGCCACTTGTCGACTAGCTTCGAGGACCGCGCGCATTCTAGGCGTCAATTCTGCAATGCTGGCAGCGAATTTCTTTTTGTAGTGAAGGGAACGCAGTCTTTGCTCGTAGTGCGGTACTCTGAAAGTATAAACGTCACTGCTGTAATATTTATACATCTTTAGCAAACATTGTCCAACACAATTACATATCGACATATACTACAGATAGGCTATCGTGTTTGTTGATGAGAAACGTATGATTATCGAGCTACGTACTTGGATATTTGGTACAAGAAACAGTCAGCTCTGCTCTGCAGTTCTTTCTGATGCATATCTAACAGAGCAGCTTCTTCCGAAGAAGGAATATACTTCAACAGCTGCTCTACCATGTCTATGTGAAGAATATTCTGTTGGTCCATACACAAGATCGTCCTGGTGATCTCGTTGTCTGACATTTTCAACTTGGACAGGAGTATAGTGCAATTCTGAGCCCTCCTGGAGTCGATCACCGACATGGTCTTCTTGTTCTTCCCCAAAGTCCTCAGGTCTTCGATCGAACCCTCGGCGGACACACCGTTCTTCTGATAAGCGCAGAAGATCTTATCGATGGATTCCAGGTCCATGACGTTGTAGAGCTTCGTGTCGTCTAGCTCAGACCATATAGTACCCTGTAACTTCTGCTCGGGTATCTTCGACCAGTTGAAGGACTTCAGGGGGTTGCTTGGCTGAGGAACGTTCTTGATTATCTCCACCTGCAAGCATTCGTCCCCTTTCCGTCACTCTAGTTTCGAGAGTAATCGAGAAACTTGGTAATTCCTGAGGATTAAAGGCTCTACCCTACCTTCATCGGAGGAGGAGCTGTTGGCATTAAGCAAGGAGGAGGCGGAGGAGCCAGGGGAGGTGGCGGAGGTGGCGGTGGCATCGGCTTCGCCTCGACTTTTTCCAGAACTTCGTCTTCTACGATTTTAATCGTCGCTTTGGCGTCATCCGGTAGGCTTCCCGAAGCTACCAGCTGTTCTAATCGCTTTCTCTCCGACTTCTCGTTATTTATCTGACGGGATAACGCCTCCAGGTTGTCCTGCAGTTCTGAGATCCTCTGTTTGGTCTCTATGTGCATCGATGTCTCCTTCTCGAGGCGTTCTTTCACCCTGGCCAAGCTTGCCTCTATATCTTCCTGGAAAAGTATGTCATGGATGAGAAGAACGATCGACGATTCTCAGTTTGTTGACAAGACCACGAGATAAATTACTTTCTCCTGTGTCCTCAGATCAAGCTCTTGTTCCTTCTTGGCCAATCTGGTCGACATGTCCGAGTTTTCCCGCTCCAACTCTTCAGCCTTCTTCCTCGCCGCGACGAGTTCCTCTTCCTTAGCGAGCAAATGAACGATTTCCTTCACGTTGATCTCTATCGGAGCTACGTCTGGGTTCCTTATCGTGCCTGTCTCGTTTCCTTCCGACTGGAGAACGATCTGCTGCACGATCCGGTCGAACAGCAGCCAGTGCTGAGGATGAGAACCGTAGTCCACTGAAAAAGGGAAAGGAGTTACGCGTAAGAAAATTTCCTTTCCGAGCTACGATCAATCGATGGAATAAATAGTATGACTTACAAGGTAGTAAGAGGCAATGTTCCAAGAGACTCAACAGATGAGGATAGGCAGCGGTGTGGCTGAGCTTCCTCCTCAACAAATCGAACATCGCAGTGGCGCTCTTCGTATCGACGTGCTCTTTCTCGAACTTCCTAGCCAGTTCTTTTTCATCCTCGTTTCTCACCATCTCGAAGAAGTCCAAATGCCTATCCAGAGTCTCGTTCTCGTACTTTCTCAGCTTCTCGATGATAGGCTGTATACCAAGCATCAATAACTCGTATCTAAGGTGCAGCCTAAACTCCAGTGTCACCTGGCCAGGTCCATAGTTCAACACAGCGTTGATGAACGACATGATCGCGGTCTTCAGAGACAAATTGTCTTTGTAGATCCCGAAATTCTTATCCAGATCGTTGATGATGCATTGAAAACGCGTACGCTCCGAGTGATATTGCTGGAAGTGCAGCATAGCTTCCAGGACCTTTCGATGACCGCCAGGGACCAAGCAGACAGCGCCGAGAATTTCTAGAACTGAAATCTTCGTCTTGATGTTCTCAGTCGCCAGCGACTGAGATATCGTGTTGATAGCTGTTGGGTGTGCCAGTACGTGTGCTCTTCCATTCTGCAAAATTAGATCAGAAGCTCGAGAGATGTTCGCAAAGAATTCGAACTATTCGCCTATGCACCGAAACTCACCGAATTATTCATCAACGCCTTCAAGCACCCTATCACACTGGTATGAAGATTACTATTAGCTGCTTCAGCGTCCATGGTACCAAGAACCTGCAGCAGAGCATTTAACCCGTCCAGTTCTATGAACCTGAGGACGAAACTATGCGGCTGCGTCCTCAGGGCAGTCTTCAGGGCCTCTGTCTGCCTCATCTGATTCGAGACCTCCTCGCCCTCTTCAGGAAACGGACTCTGCAATTAATCATTTTATCGTGAACATCAAGATCGATCCATTTGTCAAAAATAAACACTCACACTGGCTATAGTCCTCAGCCTGTTGATATAGTCTTCAGGATCGCCGCTCAAGTCGGTGGTTCTCAGTCCGCCGTTCTCCAGCGTGCCATTCCCTTTTCTGGAACAGTATATCTGCCACTTTTTGTTCGCCGGAAGTGCCAGAACCGCCTGTCGGTTGGCCTGGGTCAGGTCCAGCTCGTCCACCAATTCGAGAAACATCTTGTTCAGCTCCTCCTCGGCGGGCATCGGCAAAGTGGGCGTCATCGCTTGAAGCGTGAGCGTACCCGTGTGCTCCACAACGCAATACGTGATTTCCGGTGGCTCGTCATCCTGTAGCAAGAGAAGAGAAACAACCGTGTTTTCAGTCAGCTGTTGCAACTGATGCTTTTGTGGGTAATCATTTGATTTTCCTGCAGGCCTGTTTTTACACGAGGATACTGGGGGGCAACCATGAGAAAGATGATGATGATGATGATGATGATGATGATGATGATGACGGTGATGAAAGGAGCAATAAAATGTCGACGTGCACCGGAGGAACGTAATTTCGGTTATTTGTTACTCGGTTGTTGCTAAACGTGAAGGAATTTCTATTCCCATTGCGAATAGAGGAAAAGGTTACGGAATTCGGTTCATCCAGGTATTTTCGAGTTTCCGTGGAAACCGATTGGGAACGAACGATGATCGAGGGTATGTAACCAGGTCTTGACCTTATTGAAGACGAGCCTCGGCATTAAATCGCGGTGCCGACTGGTTGCCGAGATGCCGCCGGTGAACCAACTTTACATGCGTACAGTGCGTGCAATAGGTGATCTACCGAACCCATACATTTCGTATCAATCTCCTATCGTACAACCTACTTCGGAAATTCTTTCGAAAATTTGTTTAAGATAGAAACAATGTCTCGTAGACGAAATTTTCGTGTAATATTCGAGTTGTCCTATTTCGAAGATCGTCCTACAGTGACATTAGCCAAAAATGATTAATGTTATACACTGTACCGTAGACGAGGCTCTTTCGCCGAGCGCGAACAGTCACAACCAGAGGCAGCAAAGGTCAGGGGACCGGCTCAGGCACTGGATTCCTAAGGTACTTTCACACGTGACTAGGAAATTACCTATTCACGTACCGCGCCGCCAATTTATTCTTCGCAAACATCATCCCACTACAACCTTAAGACTCTACGTGTCACCTAAAAATATGTATTTATCAACCTCTGTGCAACTTTCTGCTGAAACACGACATTCACGTCTTCCTCGTATACTCTACGCTGTAGCCTGTTATCACCGAGACAGATAAACAGAACTATGTCAAGATAATCGTCAATGTGAACGACCAGGAATATTGACAGAACAATCGCTGATCCTCTCTTATTGACGCTATCACGCTGTTTGAACAGCCAGATCTGCGTTACATCCAGACTGCACTGATTTATCGTCAAGATAATACCACAACTGCAGGGAGGACAAACGTTTGATTAGCAAAGCACCACTTCTCGAAATCTGAATATATCCCCGGTCGATTGTCGGTTTCTACGGAGTCCAGCGTTCATGAATCGGTTTCAGGTTAACGCGAGAGGCGTGAGGCCAGCACGTGAACGCGAAACAAGAGGAGACGCGATAAAGCGTGACACGCGACGTGCCGCTGGCACGCACACGTGAGGCTCGAAGTGGAAAAAGGCAAAGGAGGTCAGCCAGTTGGATGTTGGATCCGCGGCTCTCTCGAGCAGCCACGTTCCTAGGAGGACGAAAGTCTATCCGCCGTAACGAATGCGTCGCGTAAATAACGCGGATAGACCCCCTTCGCGAAGAATCGACGATGGTGTGTTGGCTAGGGTTTCTTCACTTTGGGCAACGATTCATGCGCTGTTCACACGTGATTGGGATTTATAGCCTGGGAACTGCCGGGGAAGATGCTTCGTGGGACAAAGTTTATCGATCTCTTCTAAACGTGACTACGCCGCTTGTAAATTGCTTCGACGAACGTCTATGGTATTGGAAAAAATCGGAAAATCGCAAGTTTTACTTAAGAAGGTGTTCTACTCTAGAGTGACATTTTCGAGTCCTCTTTAGGGATTTTTTGTAAGGAAAGTATATGTTTCTTAATATCGGCATTTTGCATACATATTTATTCGTGTTTTAAGAAAGTTCACAATTTTTTTCAAGTGAAAATAATCAACACTGTCTGAATTATATATCATTCAGTACGGTCCCTTTGAAAAAAAGAAGTGTCCTACTGGCTGACACGATTCCGTCCGTTCTATTTATCCGAAATGGAAAAACCGAAAGGATTCTTGATTGGTACGACTGTGACTATGGCGTGAACCAGAATGAGAAAAAAATAGTGAATGTTTATAAAATGGCGGCACTTTGAATTTTGAATATCGATTTTTTCGAATCTTTTTCGTCTTTCATAGACTCTAAAAATCAGAAAAATAGATATTTTGGCATAATTCTGGTTCACACGATAACGGCATATCCACCGAAGGTACATGTAAAATTTCGAGTCAATCGGACAACTAGAACTTGAGATATCATGTCAGCCATTTAGAAAAACATGGTTTCGAGAAAAACACGTTTAAAGTTTCTCATACCAGTTACATGTCTTCTTTAACCATCTACCAGCCATTTAGAAAAACATGGTTTCGAGAAAAACGCGTTTAAAGTTTCTCATACCAGTTACATGTCTTCTTTAACCATCTATAACTTCGTCAATTTTACGAATTCGGAAAGATCCTCCGACAGTTATACTTCTGCAAACGTCTCCTTTCAGAAAATGCAAAAAAAAAATCGATTTCTTTGAAAGGTCTAGACCAGAATACTCCCTTAACGAAAGAATTAACGCTTATTGAAGGTAGAACAAACAGTAAACGTGTATACGGTTAAAATAGAGTGTACAACGTTAATATGTCGACGTGCGTTACGATGTACACCCGTCCCTCCGTTTACGCGGATTGACCGTTCCGCGTTGATCTTTTTTACGCGGATAAAAATCGCGTAAATAGAGTCTGCTTGTATGAAAAAAAAAACATGGTAAGAAAAACAGGTATAAGTTATAAAAACATTTCAACCGGATAGATTAATAAAAAAAATATTCGTGTGACCGACTTTGCAGTTAATTATGGCACGAGACTTCGAAACTTAAATCGTAAGACAAGAGGTTAAAAGGAAACCAAAAACGGTCAGAGTACGTTCAAGTAAGAATTTGCGTCTCTCTGATGTGTAATAAATTCAATGAAAATTTATAGAAAACTGAACCTATCTGACCGCGTAAAATAGTACCGTGTAAATTGAGGTATAATTTACCGCGTAAAAAAAAAACTCGCGTGTAAAAAGTACCGCGTAAATGGAGGGATGGGTGTATTGTATAAATTATATAAAGCACAAGAAAAGTAAATCACGAGGCTGAGATGTGTTCTCGGTGACAAAAATATATTCGTAACTGTGTCTTCGTCCTTTGCATTCCTCCCACCCTCGGTTCATCAAGTTCCGAAGAACGAAAGACGTTGCAGCTTAGAATGATAGACAGTGTTCAAAATGAATAATTAATAACGCAAGTATCACAGACACAGACACGACACAAGGAAACCCTCTATTCTGTCATGCTGTTAACAGCTATTTAGCAAAATGAAAGCTCCGCTGGAGATTCTCGTACGACGTTTATCCGTCAAATTATTAATACCCTGATAAATAAGGATAAATACCTAAAGAACAGAGTAGAGCAGAATTATGAGCAGCGATCTTGATGAAAGATCCGCTTGATGGACAGACAGGAAGCATCAGGGGGCATTGGATAGACGATATTTCGATCGTTCGTATACTGATGAGATTCAAATCCTACCCATTTGCCAGGACAGGCTTGATTGATCGCCGAAAAATCGCAGGAATCAGCGTTCGTTACGTACGGCCATGCGTTTCATAGTCCACGTATAATAAAATCCGCCAAGGCGGCCCGAGATGATTATAAAATATAGCTTAGAGTGGCGCAAACGACCGCTGAATAATCGCGTCCTACCTTCTTCCTCCTCCTAACCGAAGTGTTTTACCTAGCGCTGGGCCGAGGAGGAGCGCGTTGCAGCTGACCGTGATAACAGGCGTAATCCAAAGGCACGATCGAGGAAGCGACGTTATAACTGCACAAAGTGACCCGATTTAACGCGGCGACGTGTTCATCGGGCGCACGCGATGTGATTTATACCGGTTCGTCCGGAACGAAAGCGAAATATTATACGCGCTGCTGTCACGAACGTAAGGAGACGCTCGCTTCCTTGTAATTTCCAGGGATTTGACCTCAGATCAGCGGTGGAATTTAACATCTCATTCTGAACAGTCATCAGATTCATTGACTCGAATTTACTCTTGTCGAGAATAGAACGTCTCAAGATTCTATCGTAAACGTACAGTTTTGTAGGTTCCAGTTGATAAAAATCGAAAATGTTTCGTGGCTAATTAGCTTGAAGTGTGTGGAATAACACACGGAAAGGATTTTTGCGAAATTCCAAAACTTCTGAAAGTTGCGAAAGTTTGAAGTTAGCGGTGTGTATCGTACAGTGATTATGAGAAATGTTGCTCCTAGGTTTGCAGCCTATCGATCGATCAAACAAATTCGGTACAATTTTGTTAAAGAGAAAGAAGGATATATTAAAATTACAGTTTTATATAATTATTGTATTCGACGAATTAGAAAAAATAAACAAATTAAACTCTACCTCTTTTACTATAAAATGTAACGATTGCATAATACTTAAGTACCTAATGCTTGAACAATGATTACACGTTTATTTAAAAAAGAAATCGCCTCCAATAATTCTTCGTTATTTCAAATTTCTTCGTAAAACTGATCACAGTTTATATTTATATCGTATCTTACAATTACATACTTTGTCCAGTTTGGTGGAGAATATCGTTTAAATGCAATGGAAGTTTACCTGTGTTTATCTGAATTCCAAAAATTCAGGCAGAATTGTAAATATTATACTGTCTCGCAACGTAAATTTAAGTAAATTAGGTTGAACTGCACAGAAAAAACAAACGGACGCAGCATAACGTGGAGTGATAATGCTTAAGACATGTAAATAGAACGATAAATTTAGTGTAAATATAGAAAACGTATAATATAATTTATTTTATGGTATAAATTTTTAATAAAATTGTGAAAATTGATAAATTATACCGTGTTACGATATCGGAAATCTCCCGCGAAAATCTCCCGCGAAAATTTCCCGCCTGACCTAACCGACGATTTTGCTAATGACTTTGGGGAGAGGGTACCGCAGGTATATAAGGACCCGCCGATGTCCCGCGAAATCATTTACCCTTTATACTGGGCCCTAGACACTTCGCGGCGTATTTTGACCTGAAGGTTCTGAGATGTGAATAGAGTGGTCGGGGGCTACTAGCTAGTCTATGTCCACCCTGTACACACTCAGCCTTCTTGTAACACTTGTATACATTAGAATCAATTAGAATTTCTATTACTAATTATTAAACAAATTTTAACAATTACCGGCACTCGCTAGGCACGTAATATCAGACTTTAAATACTCGACTTCGAACTTCGGTTTAGTCATAATTCTATTAATGTTATAATAACGTATAATTTATTAATTTTCACAATTTTATTATTAATTTATACTTCCAAAAATTTGTTAAAACATTACATATTATTATTTATACATTTTTGCAAGTTTCTTTGACAAATAAGTACGTTTCAACGATCTTATTACTTTCTCGTTGTGAAATCAAGTTCGGAGGATTAAAAATCAGGTTGACCCTTGGTCGTAAATTTAAAATAGCCATAGTGAAGGTGAAATTATTATTTTAAATAAATGTTTCTATACGAATTAAGAATCTATTCAACGTTTGTTTGTTGCAATACCGTGAAATAAATTGTATTATATATTTTCTCAGTTTAGACTGAATTTAAAGTTCGTAAGGATTAGAAATCAGGTTGACCTGTGGTCGTAGATTAAAAATAGCCATAGTGAAGGTAAAATTATTACGTTAAATAATTGTTTTTATACGAATTAAATATTGATTCAACGTTTATTTGTTGCAATACCGTGAAATAAATTGTATTATATATTTTTTCTGTTTACACTAAATTTAAAGTTCTGTTTACATGTTATAACAATTAGAATGTAGACGTTTTGCCGTTTCACGGTTTTTCCTCTGTTAATTATGTGTTTATAAATCATTTCAAACTAAAGCAGCACCATGCCCACCCTTAATTAAACCGTCTCAGTAGTTTACCGTAATTAATAATCTATTTTCGGAATTTATGCGAGAATTTTTGAATTTTAGTAAATACTAGAGTCAGTGTCCACCCTGTACACACTCAGCCTTCTTGTAACACTTGTATACATTAGAATCAATTAGAATTTCAATACAATAGACTGAATAACAATTCATTTTAACTAATACCTATTAGAAATTTTCCTTTTAAAACAAATATAAATCATTTTACCAATTACTGGTACTTGCTAGACATTTAATATCAGACTTTAAATATTCTCCTTTCGGTTCTTTTAAATACAATCAAATAATTTCTTCAATTATCGATACTGACTTGGAATACTCCGCTTCGAATAAAATATTTCGAAATTATTTTGAAGGTTTAGGGAAATAAACATTTGAATTTTAGTCATCGTTGCTCTTCAGACTTGTCGAATAGGATATTGAAATGACTTTGAGAGGTTGCCTTTTCGTTACAGCATAACAATCAATATGTACTTTTCTTCCAGCAACTGAAATTAATTTGAAATTTTCATATATTTTCTCTGATATTGAATTTATTTTATGACTTGCTATTTTGTTTACTAATAATTTACCTTCCAAGGAATTTGCATGAATTGCATGTTAAGTAGTTAGTTGATTTATTATTGTATATTGTGAGCTGATTTGGAACAAGTGCACTACACTCGTGCACCATGCCCACCCTAAATTAGACCGTCTCAGTAGTTTACCGTAATTAATAATCTATTTTCGGAATTTATGTGAGAATTTTTGAATTTTAGTAAATACTAGAGTCAGTGCATCGCGTATTCAAATAATAGCTTCATCTCTAGTTCGTTTATTATTGAATATTTTGACGCGTTTAACTTATGCTTCTCCCCAATTCTCGTCGCGTATTTTATTCAAATTTTCTTATATTCTAGAATCGAAAAAGATACGAATTCACGTTTTTTCTTTTGATTCTTTCAATTTTTCACTCGCGTCCTACGAAAGTTTAGTTCAATAATAATATTGAAAATAATATAAATTCGCGGTTACTCCCTTTCTGAATAAAACTGAAATAAATCGCGTTTCGAAGTACTTTTCGCGTCGTCCATTCCACAGTGACTCACATTTTGTGAGTCTGTGAGTCTTGGGAAATCAACGACGAGGAACTGGAACGATTTGCGGAAGGATGACGATCTGAGAGGATGGAAGGAAGGAAGGAAGGAGGCAATGCAGCCAGGCAGCTAAATCTACGTTGCAGAGCCCAGCTGCTTAATCTGCGAATTGTGAGTGAATTTTTTGAGGGTTTGGTGGTTGGTTATATATGTGTGTGCATGTGCATGTCGAAGCTGAACTACCAAGAGGTCAAAGAAGAACTGGATGGACTCTACTGCACTAATGGTGCAAACGCCCTCGCATTATTAGAGAATCAAAGTAGTATACCGCGTTAATTCAATTTAGAGTCAGTTTTCCCATTTACTTTCGATCGATACGAGAATTTATCACGTCGCGGCGCGTTTGATAAATAGCTTCGTCCCTTTTTTCATTTTTGCGTTTCTCTTCTCTTTCCTTTTTTGAATTTTTGCTAAATGTCCCAACTAAAATCAACTACAGGAAAATATGGAGGCTAATAAAAATTCGCGGTTTCGGGTACTAAACAAGATCCCTGAAAATGAAAATAAATCGCGATTCGTACTCCACTTTTCGCGCGTCACCCTTTCACAGCTTTCAAAGTCTGGTGGGTCTTGGGCATTGGCTTTGGGTCTTTCAATCTATCATTGTGGGCCACTGGTGGGATGAAAATTCAAGGCTGAGGGGAATTCAACGGTCCACTGAGGGAATTGCAAAAGTTTCATGGGTCTGAGAGAAGCTTCCAAGTAAATTGTGGGTCAAAATCGAAGCCTAGGAGGACTGAAATGGGTCACTAAGGGTATCTCAAAGGTTACAAATGGTGAGTCGTATGAATTATTTATCTTGTCAATCTAATTTATATTCTGTTTCAGTGTTCCAGCGAAATTTTGTTAAATTGTAATAATTTCGCGGTTTCCCTTCCTAAATAAAATGAAAATAAATTGCCTGGGCGTTCTTGATCGTAGAGATTAGTTCTCAAAGCCTATTGCTGTCAATTCTGACAAATAAAATGAAAATAAATTGCCTGGGCGTTCTTGATCGTAGAGATCAGTTCTCAAAGCCTATTGCTGTCAATTCTGACAAGATAAAAAGTACCGAGAGTACTGTTAAGGTTCAGGGTAGGAATAAAATCTATTTAACAATGTCCACCTGTGTGGTCTGCGTTTAGGGAGTTGTACGTTATTTCGATGATCGATTTAGGTAAATATTTCGAGCTCACCTGAGAGTTCAACTTTCTCCTGTTCGAAAAAGAATTTTGCCTTGAGCTGAGGTATGAGTTTCATTATCAGAAGTTTAATTATGTATTCCATTGCTACGATTTCATATAAGAAAGATATCCTAACAATTTATCCTCCTATTCCTATTTAACAATATA
>NW_017100191.1:839414-864129 GCF_001263275.1 Habropoda laboriosa | reverse complement strand
AAATATAAGACACTCCTTAAAAATTTATGTTAAGAACACGAATTTTTGATAAAGTGTCTTATCTCCTTTGCTACGAATGAGAATCGCGTATCTCTGAAGATAGAGATCTGCCAGTAGGACATGCGTTTTTGTCGGGTCCCTTGCGTAGTCACCTCCTCGTGGTGGGACCTGGTAATTGGTATCCTTTTCCAAAGAAAATTCTCACTTTTGCAAAAGGATATCAAGCTAAGAACTACGCGTACACGTGGACACTCTGATTCTCACACGCGCTTGAAAGTTTGAACTTTAAGTAGTTCGTAAGATAAAGTAAGTTAATTCTAAGATAGAAAATTGAACACTATGTGCGCGTATCTTAATAAAATACCTTGAAAAATTATTCAGATTCTATGGTAGATATGAAAGTTCGATTTAACATGAAATTTTAACATCGATCTGTCAATAGCAAATTAGCAATCAATTGCCTACAAAACACAAAGTAAGATACGAATTCGCGTTTTTTCTTTTGATTCTTTCAATTTTTCAATTGCATTACGCATTATTGCAATAATTTGTATCGTTACATTTAATTCTAATTGTTTAGCAGCTTTTCTGCTGCTATCGACCCTACATTTTACTGACACTTGTCGAATCGACCCTACATTTTTTTCTTTTTTAAGTGGAGGTAGGCCGACTCAATGTGATAAACAATTGGCAACCAAACGGTGGCTCTCCCTCTACATTCGACGGATAATGTGTACAGGTATTTAATGTAATTTTTTAGCAATTTGTTTTTTTAATTCATCCAAGGCGATATATTATGAAAGTAAATTAATCACTCAATAAGTATTAACATTAGATTGTTTCTTCGATATGGCCATGGTGGTCATCAGTGACTGGAGTGCCTTAAATGTTTAGAATAATTAAAATAAAATAAATGTTGTCAACTAAAGATTTTGAACGTCATAGCTAGCTAGATATTATTTTCAATTGAAAAAAAAAATTATAAAGCACAATACTATAATCCTATGCTTAGAATGTATTTTCTTGTGGCCGCCTGACAGCAACCTGTAAATCTGGCGCGACAGTGAACGTGTTAATAAGTAAATGTTGTTCAAATTATATCGTGTTTGATATCATCTTCATTAGAAAAATCTCACCACATGTTAAAAAAAATTCCAGATGAAAAAAAGTAAAATTAAAGAAATTATATTTTTCTATTATGATTTGTGGAGCCGTGTAATCTCGTAAAGGAAACCGACTGGTATAGCGTTACACGCTTGATTGACTGCGAGCGAGATAACATGAGCGCTGCAAGACGCAGACATAGGCGTAGGACCATCTATACTGTCACTTGTAGAATCCATACTTACTGACTCTTGTAGAGAATTTACTGTGTACGAATTCACTCTCGAAACGGTACATAGGGAAATAATTTGTGACGAAGCCTGGAAACCATGTAAAACCTTTTCTCAAGACTTGAAACTACTATTTAAGACAAAAAAAAACTTCAATTTTTTCAAAATATTACTGTCCTAACCCTTTAAAATCGGTGCAACATTCGGTAGAAAATTTGAGTAAGTACACAGCCTTTAAAATCAGTACGTCTGATCACTTTATCCATGTCCATAATGTGTCACGATTATGAGTCAGTTTGGTTAAAAATTAACCTCGCCTCATTGGAAAAGAGGCGTGTGTTGTTTGATGCCTTACTCGTTCATAAGCTTTTTAACATTATCGTTATTTGTCGAAAAATATTATCTATTCAAACTTCACATACCATCTAGAAATTTCTGACGTCACACCCTTCTTTCATCCAACACTTTTCATCAATCTCTAGATTTTCTTTTCAATTCGATACACGCCTTCAAAGGGTCCATATTTTCCAATTTTTATTCCACCCGTGTATTTGAATAAAATAAACAGACATCAGAGAAACTAAAAGGACACGAATGCGTCGCGTAAATTGAAATACAAAGAAACGTTAAACAAAAGATTTCAGATCTCAGCTGAAAGAATTGAAATAAAATTCACGCGTAACAGGCGTTTCAAGATTCGATTGATGAGAAATTTTCAACGCTATTTCCTGCTCGAGAAAACGTTCGTTTCCTATGCAACGCGCGTCTCTAAGGACGTTGCCTTCCGGTCGAAACGGAATACGCAAGTGTCTCTCGTATATGTACAGATCATTTGAGATATAAGGATACCCACGCTCATGTGGCCGGGTAGGTTGTCAAAGTTGCACGGAAACACATTAGGCACAAAGGGACTTGCAAATATGACATATTGCCTTCTCTCACAGTCAGACCCAACAGAATATACTCATAAACCAATATGTAACTGGAAACCTGTTTCATCCTACATCCAGTATAGATCGTAAATGACTGAAATTGCTCGTTGTACACGTGGCGGAAAATGAAATCGATACACACCAGATCGAATTCGAAGGGGGCGTTGCAAATGTACTACGTGTACAAGTACCGAAGAAAAATGACCGGTGGATCGTTGAAGAAGGATATCTCGGCGGAGGTAATCTCTGGAGATCGCGAAAGAAAGTCATTACAGGCCGCGTTCTCTATTCTATGCATCGTGAAGAAATTGCGGATGCTTCGACGAGCGAGTGGAACAGATGGACGATGGGAAACAACGCGGTGGAAGAGGTAGGGCTGCGCCAGATAGGCACATACGCTTCTTCAGGGGCGTCCGCCTCGTAATAAACGTGGCTGAAGTGGTTCTGTGTTCTGGCAAGAAATCCTCTGGAACGTGATCGCGTCAAACTCGCCGGCATTAGCATAATTTTTTTCCGCTGCCAGCCGTGGAATCGGCCTCGAAGCGATTCCGCGAACGAAATTTCTTGTCAAACTCTTTTGCCCCTTTACGAGCTGCTTATACACCGCGCGGTTATGTACGCATGGAAGTACAACCGCCGCTACTATCTGTTCTGAAGGTTCGCAGCGCGGGAAACGCGGAGCTAAACGTTAGGAAGTGGTCAATGCTTAGAGGGGCAATTTGGATGTCGTAAAATTGAAAATTGTGATGGAGTTAGCTGTGGAGTATCCTGTGGGAGTGGCTGAAAAATTTCTGGTAATTCTAACCGCGTCTTGGAAGGGAAACGCTTGGAGGAACTATCGTTTTTCGTTAGTTTTAGAAAGGATCAATTAGCCTCGAATAACGGCCTATAGCACATTTTGGTCAAATTTGAATTAACAGTGAAGTGTGGTACTACAGTCCCTATCGATCGTTTTAATACACGTAAGTTAACACGTTAAGCGCCATGTCAGTCACCGGTGACTGACACTATACTTTCCGTTCGGACCGCGTCAGTCATAGATGACTGACAGTATACTTTTCGTTCAGGCCGTGACGATATACAATTTAAAAAATTATATCCTTCTATTAATAAATTTTAAATAATTTGGAGATCATAAAAGAATGCACCTAAATATTACTTGTTACCAAAAAAAAATTTTAATGAGTACTATTAAAGCATACAGTCTTATCGCAACCTTACACAGATCTCCGGCCGCCAGCATATCGATGAAATCGGATGTCGCGGGCTAAACGGAAAGGAAGGCAAAACAGGCTTGGCGCTTAACGTGTTAAAGATATTTCGTTAGATGGGGATGTAACGTTGAACGCAAGAAGCACGATAGGTGTTTGAAACTTATGACAGAAAGGCCATCTGTTCTGTTCGTTGTTCTAAGGCACAGAAGAAATTTATAACAACTTACCGAATACGGTGTTTGTAACTTAAAAACCGCTCTAGACTTTTATTCGAGGTTCCCATTGGAATATTTGCAAAGAAAAGCTTCTATTTGCTATTACGCACACTCGACGCGAATCACAGAGAAGTTAGTCAGAGGTGGACAGGTTGGATAATAAGAAAGATGAGCGACAAAATGCGGCGCGTATGAAGGAGGCAAAGAACGTGACGCGAAGGCATGCAAACTGAGCAACAGACGTTCGAGTTGGACTTTCTCTATCTAGGAAAAAGGTAAGCAGGGTAGCAATGTAGCGAGCAAACAATTTCCATCGCTTCTTCTTGCGTCTTCCGCTAGTGAGACGGTCGCGTATAAATTCCTGCATCGTCGATAATTGAAAGCGTCGCGTCGCCGCGAAACACGAAAAGAACGTGTGTACCGTGAGTCACATACGCGATACCGATCGTTTCGAAGGCTTTCCAGCGTGCCGCTCGCTGCCTTCTACGGTGCATTCCATCGGATCTCTCGTTCGACAGATCGAGCCGCTCGAAAAAACGAGCTACAGAATTCTCTGTGGATGCTGGAAATACGATTATGTTCCTTCCAAAGAGAGAGAGAGAGAGAGAGAGAGAGAGAGAGAGAGAGAGAGGGAGAGGGGAGAGAAGAGCAGTAGTATCCTAGGCTCCATCTTCGTCCTTTAGACACGCCCCGCGGAACCGCTGACCGGGCTTGATCGGCATAATGGAATCTACGGGTCATAGGATCCCCTCAAGGACGACTGGATAGGAATGAGTTCCTCGTGGAAGCGGACAGACGGTTCGTCCTTTTTCTCTATTTTATTTCGATTCTACGAAACGACGATGCTGCGGCTGAAAGAAACCTTCCTGAAGGTGGATGCACAGATAAGGAAAAGTGGTCGGAGAACCTGACGGGGAATGGCGAACGCTTTCTGGACTACTGATTTGGAACCGAGTTTCATTTTTACCGTATACATCTACTCTACCATGTTTCCTATCTATACAGTGTGTTTCGTTTAACTGCGAACGAACGAGCAATTTTTATTCAAACTTTCCTGTCTAATATACAGTGTGTTTCGTTTAACCATTTAAGATACAACAACGTGTCAGACTCGTGGCAAAAATTCTGATTCAGATGTGAGAAAAATAGTTATATCACTAAGAAAAATTCATTGTAATCCTTTTCGTAAGACTGAAGATTACTAAACGTAATTAATCTGTAACAGACTAGCTTTTGTTACCTGATTCGGTACGAAGACAGAAAATGGCTGACGCTTAGATGCACAGTCAGAAAAGAAATCATATGTTAAGGGGTTAACTGGAAACGCGGGGAAATGACCGTTCGAAGATATGAGAAAATCTTTATTATCAGAGCTGTTTAATCCCCTCATCCATGATAGATAGCCTAACATTGTTTTTATGACAGTTCCACATAGTCGACAGGCGTAAAAAAAACTCCATAAAAATATCCCATATGTTTATTTGAATTTTATTCAAGGAGAAAGTGCAATTAGAAATGTTTGGAGAGGTTGGGCTGGCTTTGTTCCTTGAAGCGCGCTATCGTCCATCCTAGGAATTTGTCCGTCTGCGTGCATGCACGCACTGTACACCTAACCTAACCATCTGTACGTACAATTGTTACTAATTGAAGCTGTTACGACGCAAAGGATGTCAAACGCAATTCCAAAGACCGTATTGTACGATACAGATGTATATATATACCTACAATTGTCTATTCGAAGAATAGAAATATCTTAAAGGGGCCGTACAAAGTGCGGACAATTGGTGTACGGGAGACAAAGGACACGTGTCACGTGGTTCCTGGGCGCTCAGCTGTGGAACAGACGTCGTTTCTGTTCAGATGTCCATTCGGAAATCATCCGGTGAATTACCGATGGATTTATCACCCGTCACCTGCATCCGCGATCGAGTTATCGGCCGTACTGATCTACGGTTCCGACGTTCGAGGTATCCTTCGATGGCCTCGTTTAACGCGGCCGTATGAAAATTAACCGATCCACGTCGATAAAAATGAAAACAAACGTACATTGTTCCACGAGACGGGAGCCTGAGCGTTTCTCTCTGTTACGATGAATCGGAGATTTCGCGTTTAATTAGCTGGCCTATCATCGACGCCACTGTTGCGTTTAGAGTTAATTACGCGAGGCGCCGTAGCGTGTCAGAGGTTCGCGTGAAAAATTCATTATTTTTTTAAACAGACACTCGATCGTGTAACTTCCTTTCATCGATCGAAAGCACATTTTACCCTGATTTTCCGAGTAGATAAGTTATGAAAAGAGAAAATATTCCACTCACGTTCGATCACTTCGAGAATAATCCTTTCGTCGATCAAATGTGTTGGATGTTGAAATAAAACTAGGGTAAAGTAACCAGGTTGGTACCCCTGGGGCGTGCGCCGCCGCCATCTTGGATATCGTTATAGGCGAGATCGTTTCTCCGTTTTCCTTCCTTTTCATACCGCGTAGTCGTTTCGTAATAAAATTATCTACAGCTCTAAGTAGAACTAGAAAGATCCATAAAAAATTTCTATTGTTCTTCGTCACTTAAAGCAACGAAAATTAGTCAAAAATCGAAATTTCTTCTTTGCGCCATTTTTCAAATTCATCCTAATTATAAAAATACCCGGAATTTTCATATCGGATGAACCACAAAGGACGTAATTGTGGTAATCACCAAGCACTAAAAATTTTAACTCGCCCAATACAACAGAAGTGTAGGGATGACCGAGCGTGAGTGCGTTGTTTGTATGAATGCGTTGTCTGTGTGAATGCGTGAGGGTCTATGGCCGGAGCGGTAAGGACCGGCGTGCCAGGTCGAGTGTTTGGGATAGCGCGAAAGATATTGAACGAATGTTTAGTTTTAGTAATCAGGCGAGGAGTGCGTGAGTGCGTGTGTGTTTTCTTCTAACGAAAAGTGTGCATGTATGCAAGATGACATTAGGGTGAATGCGAGGGAGCGAAAGGCAGTATGAATCCAGCGATTGATTGAGCGACATCCTTAGCGTAGCACCTAGCAGTATAAAGTATTAATAAATATAGCATAGTCAAAAGTCCGTTCGAGTTTACTATCCCTCCTCACATAAATCCCCTACAGAAGGAACCTTGAAGGTATTCTAAAAACAATAAGCTTATATCTTACTTTCTTCTACTGAAAGAAAACATCGTAAAATCTACCCATAGTATTCACGCCTCCAAAAGGGAATAACCTCTCGAGGGATTTTAACTGACAATTCACTCCTCGAATTCCGTAACCTTATTTGTACGAGCAAATTAAAGGGTGTCCGCCAAATAGAGATCCGTGAGTTTTAATCAAACGCAATCAAGGTGTATTCTTTTCGCCAGCTACGATGCACTCTGAGGATAGCCACCTTCAGGGTCCATCGATCGTTAAAAGGAAATCGAACTTTCTCAACCCTATCAAGGTGGACGTGATCATTGTCACGGGTCACGCAGTCAAAGACCCCGGATGGTCAGGCAATTTGTATGAAGAAGATGCACCAGTCCGTGACAATGCGACCTCTCGTTCGAAGTATTTCGAGTAGCGCATCTTTTTACCTTCGATCGTTCGCAATAGCCGCTGAATTATTTATCGCTTAACGGATAGTGGAAAATCTATGGCTTTGATTTTGGTTCGACACCTCGACACCGAGGATTTATCGGGACGCACTCTTGTCAGGTTTACAGCTTATCCGGAATCGATGAAAATTTATACGCGTAATATGAAAAGGAAAGAGAAAATCCGCGATCTATTTCTGATCTTTCATTCATGATCCTCCATTACGGTATTATGCGATTTCACGTTACATCAGAGTTCGCAGTATACAACAGGCCTAGTCTCACTGCACGATAATTCCTCGATCTGAATATAATGGGTCATCTGAAGCATAGAATGAGCCGGGTAACGTGAGGAATCGTTCCAGCGTCTAGTTCCTAGCGCCACTCACTTCCGGCGGTTCGCGAGTTCAGAAGAGATACTGACTGATTTACAATCCACTCGTATGCTATAATTGTATGCACGCGCGTTCATCACGCAGCCAGGAAGTTTGAAGCTTCTCCTCTAATGACTCACATCTTCGACGCGAATTCACGTCTATTTCTCTCAGCGGTTCTTTCACCCTTTCTCTACGGCGCGCTTAAGATAAAAAGAGATCGCTGTGTATTGGACGAAACAGTTATTCGACGTTGGTGCACCGAACGTTCGGTTGCTCAACCCTAGTACGATCCTCGGGTCTTTTTTGACCCACCAACTTCTAATTCTTTTTTTTTTAATAACTTTTACTGTTATCAAGTTCGTGTTTCCTTAATATTACACTCAAAGTTTATTGTCTAGGTTCATATAGCGTGCTGGTAGCAAAAATTGTTACACAAGACGGGTCAAAAAAGACCCAAAGACCTTAAGCGTATAGTCGAACAGGAAAACACACTAGGGTTAGGCTTTATGAAAGTAAAAATACATATTTTGTTGAAAATCAACTTTCATAGTGGTTAAAATGTCTGGTGCATTCCACAGCGATACTTTATTTGTGAAGTGCGAAAATAAACTAGTAAAACTCTTATTTTATTAGTTTCAAGTAAAACAGGCTACCCAATTGACTTCACTTTAAATGCTTTCAAAGGGTGAATAAGGTGGAAGAAAAAATTTTTTACAGTAGACATTTTTTCCTGCTTTCTTCGAAGTCGTCTATGTTCTTTTACATGAGATGAGCGTGAAATGATCGTGGAAATCAAATGTGAAACTTCCCTTCATTTTTTGCCATTTCTTCCATCTTACTCACCCTATGAAACCTTTTAAATTACGTAGTAAGTGCAAAAATAAATAGCGACAAAGTTTGATCGGCAAAACCTGGTACACCGCGTATACAGGGTGTTCAGCGTAACGGTCGTCACGATTTTTCAGGCACTTCTGGTAGTGTGAGAGAAAAATACTTGAAATGAAAAATCATCAGTACTTTAACGTCAACAAATTACAAGAATAAAAATTGCAAAAGTATTACTTTTTCCACGAATAATCGGGGTCGCCTTCATTCTTTTACGAACTCAATACCTCAAAGCAATCAAATATGTATTCAAATTCTTCTGAGTGTATGCATTGCAGTCTTCAGGTGTTTCATTCGTCAGAACGTCAATTACGCGTTCAGAAGCACTCCTATTGCATTAAAAATGTTTTCTCCACAAGTTGTACATCGTTGCATTCGTCTCAATATCGCCCACAATACTGTGTAGAAGAAGTTATAGAAATTAACCCTCTATGGGCCGAATATTTTTCTTGACTGTAAAAGAATTTATGTAACGTAAAATTAGCAAATATCGACCTATAAATACAGAATAACAGTGAATTCAGCAGTTTCGACAATTTTATCATAACGAATACATATTGTAACTTTGAAGTAACAACGGTTATCAAGAAAGTTACTGGTTAATAAGGAGACATTGTACAACAAGACGTTTATGCCATTTTGTGGAAGAAAGTTCAATTATTTAATAAAATATCGATATATTAGTATGTGACTTGAAAGTTACACGGGCCCATAGAGGGTTAAGGTGACCCCGATTATTTGTGAAAAAGTAATATTTTCGCAATTTTTATTTTTGCAATTTATTGACAATCAAGTACCGACGATTTTCTATCTCAAGCATTTTCTCCTCGCACTACCGGAAGTGCCTGAAAAAAAATCATGGCGACAGTTACACACTGAACACCCTGTATACGCTCCTCGTAAATAAGCGACCATTGTTGCAGAGCGTACATATACGCGTTTCGTAGTGAAAGGGTTAATTTCGCATGCCGAAGTAACGAGAAACCGCTGATTTCGTCGAATAACAGATTTTCCAGATAAATGACTTAACGACGGACTCCACCAATGATCAGAAATTCCATCCCGTGGTATGATATTACGATAGCAGATCCTTTATGGAACGAAGAAAGTGGCCGATCTTTCCTCCAACGAGTAGAAATCTCGGCTCAATTATACGGACACGGTCGAGAACATTCCCTTTCAGGATCAAAAAGTCGGGGAATCTCGGGTGGAGCACGCGCTGGGAGTGCACACGCGCCTCTTTGCATTGCAGATGTCATCCGAGCCGGCATAACGAACGTGAAAATGCTTTGCATTTATGGGTGTGTGCCTGAACCACGATAATTTCATGCGGCGTCATCTCACGACCGATGGATCACCGACTATCTTCGACACGACGTGTAAGTCGACGATGTTCCCTATTCGTTTCTTCAACGTGAAATCTCTTCGCCTACCGTTTCTCTCTCGTTCCACCTTCACTTGCGTAACTACTTCCTAATGACAATTGACTTCGTGGAAATGTAGATAATGGATCGACGAAAACAAAAGGAATGCGGAACTACTAAAACCACCGGGTTTGCGGTAAAAATCGAGTTTTCTTAGGTGGGATTTGTTAATTCTTCCCGTTCGAGCGTTCCGCTACGCCGTTATTTTCTAGTGGTTTTTGTTCGAGTATATTAGAGTCTGGATGATGGTACTGTTTGTGGAGCCATTAAGTGTGATTAACGAGGGATTTGTTGCGCAGGTGACTCGAACCGAACACCTTATCGATCGTTCCGCGGCGAAAAGAGCAAACAGAGCGCGTGTAATTTCTCTGAGAGAGATTGATAAGCAAAGTACTAGCATGTGAGACAAATTATAGAGCAACTAGTAATTACATTTGCAAGAAAGGAAGAAACGCGAGGTGAAAGATAAGATAAGTATGTCGCTGTGTTCGATGACATTCAAAGGGTTGTTAATTGAGGTAATTTTTGTTCCTCTTACCTGGAGGCAACCGCAGAAGGACTTCTTCACCCGTGATGGCATCGTCTGGCAGCGACCCACGAATTCCTTCAGGGGCTGTGGACTCTTCACTGGACAGCTCGGAATCCTCTGCGAATCAGAAAACATTCCGTCGAGTTATTTCAGTCACGGCAACCCCGGGCTCTCTGCAATTCAAAATCGAGCAATTGACATTCGTGATAAGCGTGTGATTCCGTGGACGTTCGAATCCGGAAGGTTCTCGCCGCGGAAACGAGAGTTTCCTGGAGGAAAAAGCCGTCGACGACTTTCACTAGGCCTTTTGTCCAATATGAAATTCTTTACAGTGGAACGTTATTAAAAGGAAACAGGTAAGGTAACTTGTTACGAAGCCAAGAACGTAACGCGAGTGTGGCGTAACGATGTGACTGGTTTGTCATCCGTGTCACCGACGAGTTCGTTGTACTGTCCATTAGAACTAATTCTTTCCAAAAATTATACATTGTCGCAACCGTAAATTTACTCCAGCCGGTGCACGTGATTACAATTCAATTTATCCGGTTGAATTTATGTAAGTATGCTATTTATTGGGGCGGTATTTGAAAAAATGTTTAATCGGTAGTTTAAATAAATGGTCGGTATTTAAAATGAAACTTCGGTACGTGCTGTAAATGGTCAGTAGGTCAATCCTATTACATGGATTGATACAAAATCTGTCAGTATTTTCATGAAAATATTAGTAAACGTAATAATTTGTCAGTATTTTAACACGTTGACTGTCAAGCCTATTTTGAAGAAATCTGTTCTAGACGCCAATACTTTTTTTTCAATTTATTGTATAGAATTAAACAAACACATATTAATTTTTATATTATGACTTTAATTTTAATTGCATTTTTGCAAAGAAACGCTTTCGAATTATCTCGTGGTCGGGCGTCTCCGAATAGGATGTAACTTCTACCAGCAAACTGCCAACCACGAGTTATCTCGTGGTTGGCAGTCAACGTGTTAAATAGATGGTCAGTGTGTATAATGAAATATCGTAACCTAATCAATAACTAGCCAAAAATTAAAATTCTATTGACCAAAAAACAAATTAATACCGACCAAATAAGATTTAATACTGACAACTGATTATTTATACTGACCAAAATATTCATTTAAAAAAATACTAACCAAATAAATAGAAGTATATTTTAAAAAACCTTCTTAACCCTTTGACTATGCATCTAGGCGTCAGTTATTTACTGTTTTAGTGCTGTATCAGATAAGAAAAGCTAATGTATTATAGATTAATTAAATTTGGTAATCTTTAGTCTCGTAAATTAAAATGAAAGTTGAGATTAAAATTAAATTCTGTTACTAATACAACCACTTTTGTCGCATCTCGACCAGAATCTGCGCTACGAGTCTGCCTCGTTGTTATAAGACAAGGGATTAACCAGGTACTCTTGCACATTTTCACTCAAAATATTTTGTCTTCACGATAAAAGATTGAAATATCCGGCCAGATCGTTGTTATTTGCCACATTTCCTATCCCTGTTTGCTTCAAGTTTAGAATTTTGTTATTAGAAAACTACTAAAATTGGACGATAAAGTAAACGACAATTGTGGTTGTTGACATAAGGGTTGATATGAAAAGAATACAGTAGGCACTCGTATAACACCGGGGATACGTTTCGTGTTACACGAATCCATGTTAAGTTTCGTCTAAACTATGTAACATAATAAATTATACAGCAAAGTTATAAAACTTATTGAAGAAAAGAAAGAGAAAGGAAAATGTTAAATAAGATTTTTCGTGTAATATAGCAAGTTATATGTTATTCGTCAAATGTCGGTAAAGAACAAAGAAAGTTATAAACCACTGTTATATCACATGTTGCCAGTCAGCCCAAATTAGTGCGGTACGGTTATAAATCACTTGCCATCCACCGCAAGCAAGCGGTTCGTCATCTGATGATTCTTGTAAATTCGGAATAACGAAACCAGTTAATCGTTGGGAAATGTGTAAAAAACACAATGTATCGAAAGTTTCTTACGCACCAACCTAATACCATATGTGAAAATGTCAATTCGTGTACCGTGTCATACGCACACTGTCACAATTTTTGCGTCATGTTACACGAAACCGTGTTTTACATAGAGCTCTACCATATTTTTGTAATCCAATATATAACGTTTCTCTAGGATTCACTAAGGGGTATGCTCAGTCAGGAAGTGGAAAAGAACGTGATATTTGCGAATTTGTTTTGAAGAAACTTGTAAACTTTTTACTATATAACTTACCATATTTTCAAGAAACTATCATAATTCCTTCATTAAGAAATATTACAAGCCTGCGAAATTTGAAGTAAACCGATACACTGATTTTTGAAATATTTCGGTCTTGACTGGTTTTGACAAAAAAACGCGTTTAAAGTTTCATATTAAGTACGTATACACGCGAACGAAATGTTAATTTTCGAACTCGCATAGCTCCGTAGATCGAATCAACTTGAAACTTTCAGGGAATGTGAATATGGAAAATGTCAGAACCGAAAAATTGAATTTTTCAAAATTTCTAATCGAACATACCCCGTTTAGGAATATTGAATAAATTTTTTTCTCACTACACCACTAGATATAACCACCTACAGCGAAGAACCTGGACGCGAAATTCCGCGGTCCAGTGTCCGGACAGGACTCGATGTCCTCGTTTGGCCCGGTAGAAGTCATCGCCGACCAATTCGACGATTGCCACGATCACGATCGTAATCGAGCGCGCAATTACCCGCGAATTTCACTTTTGCACGTCCCGAGCGCGCGCCGGCGAGACTACCTCTTGGTCGACGAGGCGAAGAAGCTCGAGCCGACAACGAGGTCCCTCTTATCGTGCCGTCGAATTTCTTATCGCTCACCACGAAACAAAAATAAATGAACAGTGGTAATTTCTGCCAAGCGGATTATCGTAGCAGGTATGCATATCTTCGTGGCCTCCTTCGACAATAGAAAATGATAAACGGGTATCGTACGTGGAAACGAATCTAAATAGTGTTTAGAAATTAGTTAGTTACAGGCCGTCTGTGACGGCTGGTTTGTGAAATTTCGATTTTTAACACGGTACGAGATAAGGATCGGTAATCGACCGGTTATCAATGTGTCTGTAGCGATTGGCCGTTTTACGACAGATGCTGAGCACGCTATTATCTGACGAATGCCTGTTATCTGTGTTGTGTCAACTGGTCTCTGGCGTTGGAAAAATATCAATAGAGAGACTGAAGACACAAGCACTTCATGCGAAGATTCAGCGAAATCTTCGTGCAATGTGATTAGATCAGATAGTCCGTTTCACAGATATTAAGAATGAGAAAATTAATGCATAAATAATTTGATAACCCGAAAATTCCAAAATTGCACGTTTTCATAAAGATATCCGATAATACGAAGACTCTCAATTCTTTTTATCAACATCAATTGAACTACATTTCTACAAAGTTTCAAATTTTTTGGGGAATTTTCAGGTTCTCGAAATGTTTCACTTTCTCACTCTTAATACTCTGTCAACAAGGTTAAACAAATTTAAATTTCAAATTTCTCGAAATTGTCAAGTTACCGAGCTCCCCTTATCAGTCGTATTTTGCGTCTATTCGTCACGCGTATCAATGATCTAGAAAAGAAAGGTGTACAGCCACTTTCCATACTGTCTCGAAAATTTATGGCACCCTCTTTACCGCGTTTCCCTAGGATCGTTAACCAGTGAACGTCCATGCCTAACACCTTTCTCTTGGAAAGCACGAACCTGACCACCCTGCTAGAGGATCCAGCTAATTTTTCTCGATTAATTCACCAGGTCTGAGCGACGTTTCCACGTAGCTATCACGCGGAGCAATGATTGCCGAGGGGTAATCGTAACCTTCCACGAGCCGTTAGCTCGGGCTTCGTGTAACGAGAATGTTGCACACGCATAACTGTCGCTCGCGAGCATACGAGCGCATAGTGGTCGGGTATCGTGACGTGCAACATTATCTGCTTTGCGAAATTTGTCTTCCTTCGAGTGAAACCTGCCGTATCGTGCAAATTTTGATAGTTTCTGCTTTCGTTCAATTACTGTGCGATTCTTGGAACCTTTCGAGAGATAGGCTGTGTTTAAACCCTCAACGTAATCCTCGAAAAAGTGCAATTTTGCTTAATTATTTTCTCTCACTTTTCATATCGCGCTATCCTTTCTATTTCACTGCGAAAATTCAAGTCACAGCGTTGTAAATAAATGGGAAATTTATTTCTATACGTCTAGGAAATGATTAGAAAGAATGAAATTGACACATCAAGTTGAGAAAAATGTAGGGGTTAAGGGGGTATTCTAGTTTTCGAGGTAAAAAAAGAATTATTCTTTTTCCGTTTTGTGTCTTTGCACTCCTTGCAGCCTGGAGAATATGTCTGTCGAACGATTTTTCGAAATTGGATAAATTGTAAGAGCTGTGAGGGTTTGAATGACTCGAAACCATGGCTGAAGCAGATCTTGGAAAATCTTTAAACACGGTTTCCTCGGAACCAAGTTTTTCAACACTCTGCCAAGGTTTTCTTGCAAACTATCCGACAAATTGCTTTCCTGTTTATACCGCGTACTCGGAACATCGATCGCTATCGTCTTAACCGCAATCAGGTCGATGTTTTTAAAACTTTGCTTTTCTTAACACCTGGAACTTACGAAAACCGCAGGAAAAAACGCGTTTCTGACTTTAACTCCTTGCCATTTTGTAGAAAATTTTTTTTTAAATTTATCATCCTGATCGAGACAATATCGATCGCTGTCGTCTTAACCGCAATCAGATCGATGTTTTTAAAACTTCGCTCTTTCTGGCACCTAAACTTTTACGAAAATCGCAGAGAAAATGTATTTTCGATCCATTACTATATCGTAGAAAATTTGTTTAAATTTACGATCGTGGTTACAGCGATGACACTCTAACGGATTAAAACAACGTTTAGTTCAATTTTTGTCAAGCCTTGTGACAAGCCAGCAAGGATGCTCGCACGCCATGGCATATAACTCTGAATGTTGTAAACATTCCACGTCTTTACTGTCGATTTTACGCAGCCGAAAGATGAATAAAGTTACACGTAAAGCACCAATGTTCTAACTTTTCTTGTCGCGTAGAAAAAAAAAATCATGAAATCGGCTGAAAAATCAACCGTCTAAACCCGAATACCCCTTTAAGTTCTAATCGAATTCAATTAAATTCAAATATGTAAAGTTGAGAGAGAGAATTTTTAATAACGAATGTGTGTACGATAGAAAAAATCTCAACACTCCAGTCTAATATCATGGTAACACAAGAGAACACAAGTATCCGAGGAATAATGGAAAAAGTATCGACAAACTAACCTGTAAGCCGCTTGAATCGGGGAAAGGTCCGAAGGAAATAAGTATTAAATTGAAATTCTTCAATGGCAGAATACTCCTCGAAGACGATTTGCGAGATAGGCTTGTAAACAGACTCAGCAAGGCTGCACGATTTAATCTACGACCGCCTAAATCGTTTCCTCACGAGACATCGAGGCACGCCAGCCTGTCACAGGTCGCAGATTGGCAACTGTAAATACGTTCGAGCCAGTGGTTCCCAAATTGCGCACTTATTTCATCTCTGTTATAAATAAATAACCGTTTGATCGAAGAATATTACGTATAAATTATGCAATCGTTTAATCGAGCCAGTGAATGACCCGAATTGACAGATCCATCATGTACAAACATTAAAGTGGAGGTAAATTAAGGAATGAATTCAGAGTGGTTCAAAGAGGAGACCTAATTTGCTTGCATAATCTCGTCCAATGGTGAAACGAGTTTCGAAACGATCGATTCGGAAAGAAACTACTTCGAGTTCGGCTCGCGTCGACTTGGATGAAAGAAAAACGTGAAATAGTCGTGTGATAAATGGCGTTTTAAACGAGCCGATTAATTTCATCACGAACTGATTGAATACACTTACAACGCGAAGAATATAAATTTCCTTTGAGTTGACTTAAACGCATTCGATATTACGTGTTCTTTCCCTCGTATCGCTGCAAGGTGAAGTAAAGGAAATTTATATCGATTGATAAATATACATGAAGTTTCCGCGAACGAGGTCAGACTACAGCTTTTACCTGAACGAAGATAAGGAAGATTGAAAGAAAATTCGAAAGGCTTAATTAAAGCCACCTTCTTCTTTGCCACGGCGATCTTTGTTGTTTCGCTTAAAAACGGAGAAGAAAAGAAACCGCTGCAGTTGTACGATTGCATCTGCTTAGTTTCACCGGAGAAAAGAGCAACGTATACAAGAAGATAATATTCATTGAGCCGTTCAACTTTTTCTCCGGACTCTCAGTCTCGGCGTGGACAATCCAATAACTAAAAGAACTCGAGAAGTCGAGGCGTCTAAACGAGCCAAACAGCGCAGCGTAACGACAATGGCGAGAAATGTATGCCATCGTTCGTTCCATCTCCCTCGTTTCTTTGATCATCGCCAGAAATACACACAGTTTCTGGACCAGAACTCCGTGGTTTCTGACAAGTCGACACGAGAACCATGTTGGTATCCGGAGAATTATTTAACCCTCATTCGTCCCTTAGTTTCGCATCTTAATAGGTCCCTCGGTGTCAATTTGACACGATGGTAAAAAATCAATTAAACGGAAATATAGAATTTTGTTAAATTCTACAAATAGCCGAATAATACAATTTTTTTTTTACCGGAAAGGTGTGTCAAATTGGCACGAGGGACGGATGAGGGTTAAACGAACGAAAGAAATCTGACACAGACGCCTCTTCGTAGTTCGCTGTATCCTACAGTACTAATAAAAACACACGAATTTCGATTATACCGAAGCGTACGTAGATCGCTGATGAAGTTGAGGTGGAAATTTCTTTCCTTTCGTTTCGATATCGTTCGCAAGATCATCGATTGATTAACGAGACACCGGTTAATGGAGAGCGCGTTATCAAAGACTTATCTCGCGGTTACGTCCGCTCGATTTCGACCACGGTATATACACTGGGGTTTAGAAAGCAGGCAATTAAGGCATGCCATTCGATTATATATCATGCGTGCAATTATGACATTAACCTTAGAAGGGAAACTCGCTGGATTGCAGAGATCCTAATTTCGATCGGCCTCGAGAAAGAGAGAATCGCGAACCGTTTCATCGACTGATTTATATTTAGATAGAGGATGTATTATACATACGAGGAGGGTGAGAGCACGTTTCGAATCGAGGGGCGTTTTAAACGATTCGATTGCAACGAGATTTGCACGGTGTCTTGATTGTTAAAATTCAAGGGGTAGTTTAATATCTCGACGTCTGAAGAATTTAACCATTTTTTAGTGAATTGTTTATCGGTGGAAAGGAATTTTTGCGAAATACTAAGAATTAATAGAATTATGCAGGTTCGAGTACGTACTTGCACGGTGTCTTGATTGGTAAAATTGAAGGGGTAGTTTGATGTCTCAAAGTCTGAAGAATTTAACCCTAGAGCGGTCTTCGGGTCTTTTTTGACCCACCGCCTTTTTATATTTTTAGTCATTTTTGCTGTCATCAAGTTTGCGTTCTTTAACATTATTTTAAACTTTTATTGCCTAGGTTCATACGTCGTGTTGGAAAAATTATTACACATAAGGTCTTAGGTCCTTTTTGACCCAAAATTCTTAAGTGTACCGTCAAAACAAAGAACGCAGTAGGGTTAATCATTTTTTAACGAACTGTTTTATCGGTGGAAAGGAATTTTTGCAAAATACTAAAAATTTATAAAATTATGCAGATTCAAGTATGTACAACAAAATATTAGGTTGTTGCAAAAGTTCTGTCCCCCATTTTGTTCCTATAAAGAGTCTATCGATGACTAAATTAGTCGAAGAAAATCCAAAATGGACTATCCCTAACGTTGCATCTGAGCTTGGAATTTACGATTTGAGTGTTGTAAAGGTTCTCCAGAAAAGTGGATTTATAGTTCAAAGTAAAACTTGATACCGCACGAACTGTCACCGAAAAATTTACCGCCCTTTCTGTCTGTGTTTTGCTTCGCGCTACACAAAATCCAGAAGATCTTTTGCGTCGCCTGGTCACGACGGATGAAAAGTGGGTTTTGTACAGTAACGCTCACGGAGAAGAGACATTGGTCATAACTCGGACAACGTCCTTCAGAAACTAGCCAGAAGAATTCAACGACAAAAAGAAGAAATGTTGTGTGTATGATGCAGCAGACATAGAATGATTTATTACGAGCTGCTCGATCCAAATACAACCGTCAACAATGATTTGCATTGTGAAGAATTGAAAAGAGTGCAGCGAGAAATGCAAATTAAAGGACCATCCCTTGTGAATCTTTATGCAGCAACCTAATACTTCCACCCTCTGTAACCTTATTTCTCCATCGTTCGTGGGAAGAAAAATTTCGATTGATTTCTCTTACATTTCGATGGGAGAAGCAGGAATAAATATAAAAAATTATTGTTGGAATTTGGGTAATAAATTAAAAGATGGTATTTCAATTGTAAACTCTTCTTTATTGTTTTATACGCGAGGAAGGCACGTCTCTGCGCAATCATAAGAGATCAACGAGACGCTAAAGGAAGAAGAAGCATATCAGCGTGATCCATACTAAGCAGATGGTTACTATGTTATTCTTCTATATATGTTTATATCAATCTGTCTCGGTATGTTGATCATTTTTGCTGTTACCACTAATACACTCTCATTTCTCCTAATAATCCAACAATTATTATAAAAAAATTGACTGGTAATAATGGTACAACAATATAGTGGAATGTTATAATAGTAAACAAGTACAGATAAATGAATACGTAACTTTCGAATCCACATAGTGTTATAGAGTGTTAAAAAGTTCCCAGCAATTCTTCAATTTTCTTTCTTTCAATTTTTACAGTGGGTGTCCAAATTATTAGAGCCACCTGTAAGAAATTCACGGTTTTACATTACAACGATTAATTTTCAGATGAAAACCTAGTTATACTGAATTTTTATTACTTTTTTACGAAGCGCTGATGTTTACAAATTGCAAACATACACCTGGCAATATTGTAGGCAATATTATCTGTCATATGGACGTTATTTTGTATCGGTACTACAAATCGCCACTTGAGAACAGTTTTCTTGGTTTATAGATCTTGATCATTTGAATTTTTGTTGCAGTGTTTTCAT
Organism: Habropoda laboriosa; assembly: GCF_001263275.1. Lineage (NCBI taxonomy): Eukaryota > Metazoa > Arthropoda > Insecta > Hymenoptera > Apidae > Habropoda > Habropoda laboriosa. The sequence goes on along the minus strand of NW_017100191.1, from coordinate 844,479 downwards.
TACTTACAACGCATAGCAAATTACTTGAAATGTGTCGAGAAAAGAATCAAGGCTGTAATTGCAGCAAAAGATAGCCCTACCAAATACTAACTTCATTGTTACTTCTTAACTGTATTTTTTGCAACTACATAAGCTAAGTTTAACTGTTTCGTGTATCTTCGGTGAACAATCGTTAATTAAAAATGATCTAGCGTGAAAACCTCGATATTGTGATTTTATTTCTACAGAAAAACAAAAACCATATTTTTCGTATTGTGCCTCTGACAATTTGATCACCCACTGTATACATACACACTACCGGCCAAAAGTTTGGAATCACCTCCCACTTTTCATCCATATTAAATCTGCTGCTAATTTTTTACAGATTCGAAGTTTATCTCAATTCTACTTTTATCAATTTATCTCATATCAATCGATTCGAATGATAAAAAATTCTCAGAAATTTTTGTGTAAATTGCTCGGTGATTCCAATCCTTTAGCCGGTAGTGTACGTACATCAACACAGTTTACACGCTGTGATCCCTCGAAAATCGGCAGCGTTCATACGAAGCTTTCGCCTGGAAGGAAACCAGGTTCTGGGCCACCTACTCGAGTATATACAGCGGGTTTCCATTTGCTCGGCCATTAATTCGCGTTTCCTAATATTTCTATTAACCACTCGAGTAGTACTACTAGCTGTACACGGCGAACAAGGGTACAGCGAGGGGAATGTAGCAGCAAAGCGAGGATCGTGTCGAATCTCACGGTACCGGTTTATCCGAGCCCCGGTAGCTATTCTTCAAGACCTCCCGCCACACGGAGATACCCGACGTTAAACACTCTAGCGTGATTTGTCATCGTGGACCTCCTCGTGCATCATTCGAGAATGTTAATTGCGAACGGTGTTCGGGGACAGGCTGCACGCGATTACTTTGCTGCGCTTGATACACGCTTTCGCAAACGAAGAACAAAAGGGGGGCCCCACTGCTACGACTTAATAGACGAGATTTGCTCCTCGCATGTCGCCATTGTCGTTTTAATCGCGTTATGATTGTCGCGTGTTAATTAAAGGTTCACCTCGATGATTAAAGAAAGTGCCTAACTACTTCGCGTTGCAATTAGCGGATAGAAAAATGAAAGTCAAACGTAAGTACACCCGGTACGTTACGAGTGTTAACCCTCCTCCAGCCGCGGGCGATTTTCTATATTCTTCTGGAAATAATCGCCGGTTCAAATTTATATCCAGGCTATCGAGATTGTATAGGTTTATCGTGAGGAGATTTTTTAATGCAATGCAAAACGAAATAATCGAAGTAAGTGGAGAACAGGGAAATATTTTCATTTATTAACTTACAACAAAAATTTCGAAGACAAAAATTTTTAATGAATAAATATACTTTATTTATTAACACTTTAAGCGCCGGACCCGCTTTAAGGCGTAATGTGTGGACTAGCGATTAAGCGTTTTTACATGTTTGTTCCGGAAAAAATATGATATCCCTTGAACAGCAAGTGGCTCGATATCGTTCAAAATCGTAACAAGCACTATGTAAAATATTTGAATGGAAATTTTCTGTTTTACAAGAGTTATTTTATTTTATTTTGTAAAAGGGCATATTTCTACGAAACTCGTAAATATTGCGGCGCTTTAAGTAAAGTTTCCAACAAAATAGCTGGCGCTTCAAGTATCAACTTACAACGAGGAAATAACATTTCCCGCTGTTAATGATTTCAAAATTCAACGCGACACGATAATAGCGTGATCCGCTGCTGGAGGTTTAATTTAAACGAATATTCGAATTGAAAAGAAAAAGAAATAAAAGATGATCAGGTGATCGATGGAAAAATAAAATTGAAACAGGATCGACCAGTTTCTCCATTCAAACAATGCCAGGGGCTGGGATCACGTGTCGTTATGGTTGTTCGGTAGCGATGTTCTCTCTTACAGCGTAAAGACACCGCCGTAGGCGTTGATCCATCTTAAATCGATCGCACGCCTCGAAACACTCCATTGAATCGCTTCCTCTCGACCGTGTCCCTCTTCTTCGCAGAGTAAAACTCTCGAGTCGAAGTATCAATGTTTAACTCAGCCAGCGAAATCAAAGGACGAGAGCGATGGGAACTTGTGGAAAATCTGGGACTAGCTTTCCAACGCTAGCCAAGATACATAAATCCAATGATTTACGAGGTGGTTGAAAGGAGAACGGGCCAACAGCCATCTGTGTATACGCGTATATATATGTACATACTATTCGCTGATATATCTGTGTTGGATATTTCTGTTTAAACATTTAATAACGACAACTGGTGGAATATAGTAAATTTTATATTAGCAATTCTTCATTTATTAAGTTTATGGTAAAGTTTCCACCGCTTGTAAGTCAATGGCACTAAAAGGCACTGTGCGTTTCTTTTCTTTTTTTGAATTTTCACAATTGGTATTTATGATAGTAGGTATAGTTGGGGCCACGATATAGCGAGGTCGTAAATTAACCTCTCAAGAATCGGCATCGATTGATGTTGCGGCACTCAAGGCCGTGTGTTGCAGTCTGTTTGAGGGTTCCAACAATAAACGAATGGTAGCATATGATTTGGTACTTCAAGTAGAAAATGGTATTTCATTTACAAATGGAAAATATGTTAATATTAAGCTACACAATCTTTTTGCACTTTCTATCTGTATATAACACGAGTAGATAAACTAAGATGCTAAAGACATCAATAAGACCTTTACCTGTAACCGTACTTCCAAAAGCGGCTTCCCCCAGAGGGAGAAACCCTAATTTGTCCTAGCTGCATGCAGTTTTCAGTAAATATATTAGAATCTGTTGACTTTCGCTGGATACAAGAATTCTTTGTACGGTCCTGACCATGGTTTCAAGTACTTATCTGCTCGTATCTCTGTCAATTTTCGGGTCCCGGCAGCTAAAACATGTTTACTTTGACGTCTGACCGATTTTACGACCTCGCTATATCGTGGCCCCGACTATATGTAGCATCGATATTATATTATTATTACTTTAATAAAGATTAATTTAAATGCAATAAAAGATAAATACATGTTATCTACGAAAATACGAGGGGAACTTTTGCATAGACCTAATATTAACCCTTTGGACTCCTTTGTCGAGTGTGACTCGACATCAGTTTTATTCGCAGGTATGAACGAAGTAATTTTTAAACTGCCAGTTTAAATATGTATTATATTTTGCAATATTTTTTTCACCTGGATGAACAATAGGTGACCCTTAATGCTATTTTCAATATAATTAGTAAAAAAAATTGTTTAAATTGGTTCCTATCGAGCAAATGTCTTTTGAAGTGCATTTCAAATAAAATTCTTAAAATAATAGGGAGTTATTGAAAAGAAAATATTTTTAAAAATTTGTAGTTCAAAGGGTTAAGGGGGTATTTTGATTTGGAGACGTCATTTTTAAGCGATTTTTTGGATAAAAATTTGTTTGGGAATTTTAAACAAAAGGTCTTGAAATTGTTCGTACAGGTGTGGTCATGTTTCAAAAAAACAGTGTAATTCCTTCTAAAGGAGAAGAAATCTTGCCCATCTTTGAACTGTGCAAACTTATTTCTCACATCTTTTCACATCTCTGTAATTTAGATTTTCGTAATGAGAAGAACACCCTGTATGTATAATACTATATGTGTTATAAACTTGTACATAATATACGACTGCAAGATATTACTGTTATTAAAGGGGTATTCCTATTTGGACGAGTTAAAGAATCGATTTATTTTCTATTACATTTTCTCAAAATATAACGCCTCTTCCAGATATAATACTCTAAAAAAATGCAATAAAAACAAAACAATTTTCTGACCTCTTCAAATGGAAATACCACTTTGAAGAAAATTTCAGAAAAATTCTGGGGTAACATTTCGTGCGTTTCCCTCGTTAAAAAAAAAAAAAAGAAGCAGGAGTCGAGTGAAGAAAAGATTTCCGTGAGAGGTCTCAGAATTCGACTCCACCGGAGGCATGTAACCCCGCTTAGGAAACACGTGATGTTTATGGATTTGTAATACGATATTTTCGAGTGGCATTTGCATGTGAAACTCCGCTTCTGAAATGGTAATTTCTCCAACAATCTCCATGAATATGCTACGAGCGCGCTGGAATGCTCGTTTGCGTGTTAAATCAAAGAACCTATTATTTTCAATCGATCGCTATTATAACTTGTTGCAGTAACAAAGAATCGAGGCTTCTTTTTTTTTATACATATCCATTTATCGCTACTCTCTTGACCGAACGTTTCACTCGTAAAAAGTGGAAGTTTTGCTGTAATAACTGGTATGATGAAGTCGATACTCGGAGTCTGGCACGGGTTTTACGACGGAAAGCCACGAATTCCGAGCGAAATTCCTCTTCGTAATCCATTTGGAATCCCTTCGATGAAAAGAAGAAAAAAACAACCGAGCATCGAAATCCTGTTTCTCTTCAGGAAGTGAAACAACAAGTGCAACTTATATTTTTCAGAGAAAATTTTTAACGATCGCTTTCGAGGGATCTTATGTAAAATTGGTAGAAAGCGAGGAGCAGAAAGAAAGATCTATTTTTCTACGAGGTTAAAGAACGTCGATACAGCTCCGGATATGGAACGCATCGATCGGCTGGTACCGATAAGAGAAGGGCGCCCGAAAAAGTTTCACTCGCCGAATATCTTCGGTGAGAGTCTTGGCCAACGAGAAGGAGACACACTTGCTCCTTCCTGGAGAAAGAGAGGAGCCGATAATTCGGCTATTTTTCATCGGCCATTGTTACGAACGTTTCACCGTGCTCCGCACACGTCGCGGCAGCTGGAAATATTCTCGACTTGTCGTCTCGTGAATATCTTTTGCTGAATTACAAAAATAGGAAACGAGAGAACAAGGAGAAAAAATAGACTTGGACGAATCAATAGCCAAGTAGGTAGTGGTCCTGTACAAGGTACAGTTGATGGAAGAAATACAGAGAAGTTGTAAATTAAAGCTTCAAGAAGGTACGCTATTTTGAGGCGTTTAAAAACACCGTAGCTAACAAATTTGCAAAATTTGCAATTATCACAGAAACAGTTTTAAGAGGAAAAATCGCTTT
>NW_017100191.1:822567-839359 GCF_001263275.1 Habropoda laboriosa | reverse complement strand
AAAAAATTGTAATTATTATAGAAATGCTGGCAGTTTGAAGAGGAAAAACCTCTTTTTACCAAAAGGAATCAACTTTAAACATTTCTGAAAAATTAAATAATCGACATGTCGAAAATAAGCTACATTGTAGGTAATACATTTTTATTTGTAAAACGAAAAGAATTTTTTATTTCAATCTTTACCAACGATGGTGACCAGAAATCGAAATTCTACCAGAAGATATTTCGCAATAACTCCTCCATTTTGTAACATTTTTACTTTTCAAAAATTGTTCAAAGAAGCTGAAAGTTACATTTGTATCTACTGAAAAAAATTGAAACATCTCACTTAGTAGTTACCTATGAAACAAATTCCCAAACTTTATCTACTTTTAGACGCCCCAGGGTGGTGTAGCCTCGTAAGCAGCGGCACCATTTCACGTTTTTTCGATTGAAAGTGAATCAAAGACAGGGAAAGGAAATTTCGAGCATTTGTCTTCCCAGGTTTATCTCGATTCCGATTGACGACGTATGCTCTAATATGTAAATTTTCACGCCTGAGCGAACTTAGGACCTTGCTATATTTCCTCCACCGACTATACATACTTATTGTTAGCACCTGGAGGAGCGCATAGGACACGAATGGATGCTCGCGAGGAACCGTTCAAACGAGCTGAAATTCCGCCTCTCTTTTTCCATTTGCTCGTATGGTCCTTAATTAGTCGCGGCTGCGCGCTATGGGGAATGTACCTTGACGAAACTGTTCCTCTGTTCCTCATCACTTGGAGCATGCAAATACTTTGTTCGACTGAACCGCGAAAAAAAAACCGATAATAACACTGATTACTCTACTTACGGCCAATTAGTCCTGTTTTGCGGAATTTAATTAACCGTAATCACAGTAGATTTGTAACGGTGTAACGAGGAAACTAATGAATATTAGTTTTCCTATCTCTCTGCTAAAACATATGTCTCGCAGTTTCACTTATTTATGAAGATTCTTCGAAGATTCTCACAGCCTCCTTTTACAGATCAGATATTTATTGTTAACATTCCACGGCGGGATTTCTCTTTTGCTCTACGATCTCCATAATCAGATTCCATAAATGCAGTAGAAAAAGAGAATAGGAAATTACCCGGGTAAATCACTGCAGTCTCAAGGACGATTAAACCACATCGGGGATATTCCGCAACGCATAATTTGCGAAACGAGTACGACACACTGGTGATCGAATTTTTCTTCGGGCTTCGTTAGTACGGTCGAAACATACAAAATCACCCAGAGGAACTGAAAAGAATTCTACCCAACGATAACGTCGTATCGAATTTTTAGAACTTCTACCGAGATAATTCCTAACGATTTAGATATGGCTGCAGGTGGTTGGAACGTTGCAGGAAACACGAGCTTTAGGTTAGAATATGCAACACCGGTGTAGCGAGCCTCTGGCGATCTCTTCGGCAAAAAGCAAGACAGCCAAGCTCAAACCAGTCGATCGTAACGAGGTAATCGCGAAACATCTACTCTGGTTGTGTCTAAGCTGAGCAGAAAGCGCGTGAAAAAACGCGTAGAACGCGATCATCGACGCGGATAACCATATACGTATTCGCGTACGATTATATACCAGCCGCGGTGGTTTTCTTACGGACGGAGAAATTCGGTGTGTAATTTGTACGACACGACGATATCGTGATTTGCACGGTTGTTTATTCATCCAGCACTGAAACATGATTATCATCGAGTTGCCGGTGGCTGAACTCGGCAGCCTTTAATTGACGGAAACGAGCATCGATGAGCGTGCCAAGTGATTCTCCTTGCTCGAAGAACCGAACAGGATCGCTTCTGGAACTCCTCATTTCCGTTACCTGCGGAAACCGGGGCAAAAACATCATGAAACGGCCTGCACTAAAGATTCACTCAGCTGCAGTCGTGAAACACCTTGTGTCAGGTGTAGAAAATATACTTTATTATTATTTCGAACGTCTTCGTTCGCATAGAGAGACGCAGATACAGGTGTGTGACAATAGACTGTTACACCTAATCGTAGTACCGTTTTCTTAACAGGATAATAGTTTAAGAAAATTTAAAACATTACCAAATGCAGCTTGCCCATCTTTTCCAGTACGGTGTCCATCTTGCCTATAATGAACCTCTTCCTGTCTATACAAATATATATATATATATATCTCCTAGATTACGCCAATATCGGGTCACTGTCCTGCTCGAACCGCGATATATATATGTATATACATATATATTTTCCCGCGGACGATCAAGATTTTCCCACAAGCACTGACAAGTTACGCATATCCTGTGATCACGAGACGCGGCTGAAACCGTTCTTCTAACGAGCTGATACGAGCACACAACGGTCCCTGCGACTAATTTCACCAGGCTTCGATTTCGTTCGCCGTACTACGGGGAGAAATCGTGATTACAGATCGCGTGGAAACCTCTGAGAAGCCGCCGGCACTATGGAAGAGATCGTTTATAAACGAGTTAATTAATTCACGAGTTCGCGAAAATTTTCCTCCACTAGAATCGCCGTTGTCTTCTCCGTACAAACTTCTCATCGGATCCTTTTTCACCCTCGTCCAGCAATTATTCGAGTAACTCGTGCTCGCCAGACCGAATGTACTATCGTTCTCCTTGTCACGACATCGTTTCACGGTTGAAAATATCACTGATTCTTAATCGGTCATTCCCTTCTTGAATTACTCTCGGAATTTTCTTTCACCATTTTCGAGGAATATCGCACTTGGACAGGTAAAGGTGAGAATCGCGACGGTTTTGTAGCCCGACGTCGATTTGAACGGAGCATGGATCGCGAGAGGATCGCGGCTACGGAACCTTCTTGCTCGCGATTGTAGGTTGAACTGCCAGGTGAAAACACAACACCTCTCAACCTGCACAGGTGCACACAGAGGCCTCCCGGCTAGTCCCTGGAAGGAAGGGGGGCCTACTTGTACACTCCGGGGACTGTTCAGCACGGATACCTTAATCTTCGCCTGGTCGACCGACTGATATCGTTTGATGCTCGCCACTCATGTTAGCGGCAGTCAACAGGTCTCGGAAAGTGCTGGAAAAATTGCTATTATAGTATCGGGACCTCCTGAAAATTCCCACCGAAGAAAAAGACAACTCTATGGAAATTAAGCATTTTTATTTCGAACGATTTCCATAATGTTCGATACACTTTTGCCAACGAATCGCAAGAGCGATTAATTCCGCGTACATAAAAATCAGAAGCTCTGAGAAACTACTGAAAGGCGTTCCCTAAATAGTTTTCGCATAAAGAAATTGTCAAGTGAGCGGGAAAAGTAAAAATCGGTTGGATATGATCAGGAGAACATGGGGAATGAGTTAGAACTTCAATACCGAGTTGATGCCATTTTTGTACAGTTGTGCTTGCTACGAGCGATCTGACGCTGCCGTTGAAAAGGATAAGGCTTTTTTCTGTTCACCAGAGTTGGTTGCTGTACTTTTCTTTTTTTGGTGGACGACCTCCAATTCGTTACTATATGACTCTGCAGTGATAGTGGTACCCGGTTTTAGAAAACTGTACTGAATTAATCCTGAAGTAGATTACCAAACTGTGAACATGATTTTTTTTGGATATGAACTAGATTTAGATCGGGGAGATTCATTTGCGTCTTTCTTCCTCTTAGAGATTCGGATTTTTATGCACGCGGAATTAATCCTAGTGCGTTTCTCCGTTCGGCTGTACGTTTAAAGAGTTTGGGTCAAAAAAGACCCAAAGACCTTATGTGTAACAATTTCTGTTGCCGGCACGCCATATGAACCTGTAAAATAAACATTTAATATTATGGTAAGGGATCATAAACTTGATAACAGCAAAATTTATGAAGGCGATGGGTCGAAAATGACCCGAAGACCGCATTAAGGTTAATGCTCCTGCAATACGTTGGCAAAAGTGTATCGAACATCGTGGGAATTATTTTAACTAAAAATATACAATTTCAATGGAGTTGTGATTTTTTAAATCGCAGGAACTGTCAGGATGACCTAATACAATACACCTACGGTGGTATTATTGTCGATAATTTGACACGTTATTTTTACGTTTGAAAATACAAAAGGCTAAGAATGTTACGAGACATTAATAAACGGATTAAACGAGACACAATGATAAATCCAAATGCAGAGGAAACTTTTTAACAATCCTGAGAAAGAAACTTTATAGCAATCGTGATAATACTAAGGATAAATTCTTCACAAAGACAATCTCAAGAGTTCTGCTGATTTTTCTGGATCATCCGGACATTAATTAAACGGAACCGCAGTCGTATAAACTGATTGCCAGTTTTAACGACAAGCAGCTTAATGTCTGCGTACATCGATAAAATTTTATTACCAATGTGAATACTTTTTACATGTTACCACCGTGGCTAAAAGCTTTCGTCCGTTTGTGTCCGCGGATATGTTTGAGAAATTAAGTCGGTCGGGATGGGCGTGAACGACCCAAATTTTACGCGAGTCGACGCTTTTCGTGTTTTTACCACGACGACGCGGTCCAATGAATATTTATACGAGGCCCGGTGCACGGCAATGTGTAATTTGTCTGCAGGCGAAAATAAAAAATGACATTCTACCAGCCTTTAACCCTTTAACAGCGTATAGAAAAGTAACCAAGTACGTATCAGCTAGATTGTACCTGGTGTATATGTGTATATATATATATTTTCGTAACCCTTTAAGAAATCCTATAAATAGACCTATCCTACAAACGAAAACAGAGGCTTTAACTAGAAAACAGCCTTCCAGCTGGAAGCTGCTTAAAATTCCGGTAAAATCGGCTGGAAAGGAACGCGAGACGCTTTCGAAAGTGCAACCAAATAGGGAGAAATGCAAGGAGCTACAAACCTAAAAAAACAAAAAGAAGCAGACTCAAACTCCCGTGGATGCATGCAGAGCAGGTACGAAAATTCCAGGCATTTTCTCCGGGAAGCCAGCTACGTTTCCGCGGACTTTTGGCGGCTAACTCTTAAGTACGATTGCGTGTACAATGTACTTAAACGGTGAGCAGGAGGTAAAAAGCGGTCGAGCAGTGGTCGCGCGAGTTGCACGCGTGCCACGTGCTCTCGAATCACGAGAAACCTTCCAAAGGAGCGTATACGTGTGTATACATATATATACGAAGCATGCACACGAGTTGAAAGAAGGAACGTTTCGTTCCTCGTTCGAATTAGGTGGCAAGGGGAGGACGTAGTGGAAAGGAATCGTCCTTGTTTGCCTGGCAAGCGGCAGCCTTGCGATGGAATGCATTCTCGTCTCTTCTCGCCGCTGGACGACTGGTTTTTCAGCGAGTAAAACGAGACGCACGAACGTCACCAAGATTTTTTCCTGTTTCCACGAGTGGAGGAGGCTTTGGTAGCGTCGTCTCTATCGTTGGCCTTGAACACATTCTGCGTCCCGGTGGTCCACAGACTCCAGACGACGTTTCAATCGAGTTAATTCGAACAGAGTGGATGTTCGATTCGCGAATCACGCTTTGAACCCACCGCACGGGTTATTGGGCTGAAATTGTCGGGATCGTTGGGCTTAGTCCCTCGTCGAAACGTCTTCGAAGCTAAATGTGGGTTAAATGGGTTGAGTGTGTGGTTAGTGACTGAACTGAACGCTCCGTTGGGTCCTTTTGCGGAGAGGATGGTGAAGGGATGCTCTAAATAATCGACGAGGAGTCCCTTCCTGTCCTTCGAATGTAGTATGAGGCTTTAAAGGGGTTGCTTGTTCTCCCGAGGCCAATAACGTTAGAAACCCTTTTAATTAGTAGTCGCAAGAGCGAAGAGTAAAGTGTAGAAGGAACCTATATATTTGTTATGCTACAAGTACCTATTTCTTAGTAAAACGAAAAAAATCCTATGAAAATTCATTTGTCGTTTCACTGGGAAAAGAATTCTCAGCTTGTTCTCTTGGAGCCAATAAAATTAGAATCCTTTTTAATTAATGCGTCCTTTTTAAGTATATTATTGGATGATTGCAAAAGTCCGTGCCCGATTCTTAAAGATGGCGGGAACCTTATCGCACTTCAGTACAGATGTTTGCTTTAGGGTTATGTTACATTCCTATTGAAAGATACACCGCTTGTGTTTTATTTTCAAATAATTATTCATCTCATTTCATTTTATATTCAAATGAAATGTGCCTTTGCACACACCTCTTGTGTTTTATTTTCGAATCGGGCACGAGCTTTTACAATCATCTAATATACAGTGACCGAAAAAAGTATTCATACACCCTATAAAATGGAATAACTTTTTTAAAATTGGGCCAAACGACTTGAGTTTTTTTTTGAGAAGTTAGAAGGATTAGTATACCAGAGGACGTGTATAAAATTCTTTAAAAATATTGCAATTTGTGGGAATCACCAAGAAAATTGTAAAGATCACTGTTTACAACTTTTTTACCTGAGCTTGTAACGAAAATTTAAAACATACGTTTTGTAGATTTTTGTCAATTATATTGATGGAGAAACAAGCGACAGGCATCGAAAGATGTAAGAATTTTCAGATTTATTAGTGAAATAGTGAATTAGTGCGATTTTCACAATCTTTAACCGTTTGTAGCTCATAGCAACATTAACCGATTTCGATAAAATTTTCAGCGTGTGTATAATTGACATAGATCTACAAAACGTATTTTTTAAATTTTCATTACGAGTTCAGATAAAAAAGTTGTAAAAACGGCCTTCTTTGGCCCAATTTTAAAAAAGTTATTCCACTTTATAGGGTGTATGAATACTTTTTTTCGGTCACTGTAAGTACCTATTACTTATAGTAAAAAGAAAAACTGCCCCGGAGTTACATTTTACGTTTCACTGGGAAAAAAAATTCTTCACAAATTCTTAGCTTGTTATTTTCGTACCGATAAAATTAGAATCCTTTCTAATTACAAAATAATTACAAGTGTGTACAATCAAATGTAGAAAGAAAATATTTTTTTTTCATTAATTAAGTATGTATTACATAGTAAAAGGAAGAACTGCCGTGGAGTTTCGTTTGATGTTTCACTTGGAAAAAAATTTCATTTACATTCTTGGCTTTTTATCCCTAGTTAGAGATGTGCGTCTTTAATGAGAGTCGTTTAGAGTCCACCTCGGACTTATTCCTCCCCGTATCAGGTTGATCTGACCTCTAGCTTCCCCGGTGAATTCGAAATACAGCGCAAACGTCCTGTCAATCACGGCAGGAGAATTTTTTACCATAGAACTCCGGAGGAATGACGCTCGTAAAGCGTTAAGCAGATTGACAGTCGTAAAGTCGGCAGTATCGGCCTTGTAACCGAGCAAGAGAGGGCAACTGCTCGCGGAAACGTGGTACACCGAAGGTGGAAGAAGCGGAAGGTTTCTCCACCTCGTTTTCACCGGTAACGTCGTACAGGCCCGCACCTTTACGCGCATTCCAGCGATAACACGGCTAAACGAGCCGACCCGATCGATTAGCGGCAACGCCATTAAGCCTCGTTGGCTCGCGCGACCGAGTCCCCCGTCGAGACACGAAAATGGACTGACGTTAACCCTTTCACAATGGGAACACATGTTGTAGGTATTTTTCATTGCAGCAGGTTTTCTGCTGACGGAAAAAAACCAGATAATTTAAAACGTTCGAGTGAAGTTCTAGAACTGCTAGAATTTTTCAGACAAATGAAACTTTAGGTACATTGTGTTTATTCAAAAGAATAATGCATTTAATGGAAATAATTTCCATACGATTCTATACACTTTTCTCGACGATTAACCAGTTTTACTATTTCAAATTTATAAAATTTATTAGTCTTTGAATGCCGATTTTAGAGTGCCTTCGTTTCGGAATAATTGATTTGTTAAAAAATTGTTCAGGTGTTTAAAGAAATGGGGGAGGATATGGTAAAATTTAATATTCTTTCCTCTTGGCTCATTTCCAATGAAAAGTCATCGAACTTGTCATCGAAACATCTTAACATTTACCTAACCTTCTTCAAATTCTAAATTTATATTTTCACCAGTTTTCACCGCAGTTTTTCCAAGTTTAAACTTATATAGAGAAAAGTTACACGAATATCCCGATTATTCATCAGGTCTGTTACTAATGTCCAAACAATTGTATTATGATTTTCTTTACTATTCAATACACGTGTGCTGTAGCAAATTCCTTCTTCTCTGTTGTGTATAAAAATTTATGATAGGACAAAATTTAATATAAGGTATCTATCCGCCAATTTCAACCGTTGAAAAAATATTTCATTTGCACAAACCTATTAGTTCCATTTCAATAGTGATGTCAATTAAGTTGAACGAAATTGAAATAGTGACTTAATTATACCTTGTACAATCAATCAGTATCTCGATACACGTTCGCGTCACTCGCGTTGAATAAATGGAGTTCAGAGCGTCCAAGGTATTTCTAGCTTCTGTACCGCACACGCAGATATCCGAGAAATCTCGTGAAACGTCATGGAATTGACGGTGAACCGATGGAATTCATACGTAGAAAATAAGAATTAGTCGGAATGTTGTTTACGGCGATAGTTTAATTAAATTAATTAGACGAATCTCATTGACTCTTCCGGCATCCTATGAATATTAATTTGGCGGAACGAAAGCCGTTCGTTTCTTGTCCAGCGTTACGTTACGAGCCATGGAAATGACGTACATTTTTCAGTCTGTCGATCGTTTTACACATTGGAACTTTCTTATTTTCAACACGAGATTATAACCAGATTGCGTGTCTCCTAATAGGATACCGTCCTTCTTTCTCCATACGTTTCTGCCGCTTCGTAATTAACGACACAAACAGCAATAACAGCAATTAATTTCATCCGACCGTCTATGTGGAGTGAAAATTATCCTGCGAATCGATATAAATTCGTTAAGGTAATCGCTTAACGACGTCCTCGTATTAAACAGAGATCGTTCCGCGAAGCAATAATCGCGGTTTTACTCGCCTCGATTGCATCGATCGCCACGATTGTGCCTGTCTGTTCGCACGCCGTGCCGGATGTATCACTATATTATAACCACACCGAGAAAGAGAGGCCCCTCTTGCCATCATACGCGATACGTTTTATTGCGATCGGCTGTGCACGTGTCGGGAATAAATTCGAACGGAAAAATAAGAGAAATCGAAAGTAAATTGTATAGAAAGATCTTAATACAATGAATCGTTAAATAACTGGGTGTTAGCGATGGGAAACTACATTTTCCAAAGGTTTTCCACGCTCACGCATCCACTGGCTCGTGGTAAAGTGCGGAGGTTGTTTAAATTCGCAGGATTTACGAATGAGCTGTGTGCGCGGTTACCGGTGATTCCAATGGCCGCACAGGCGAGCACTTGCGTAAAATCGAAATCGTGGAGCTCGAAGTCAGAAGTTCGTGTGATTTAAATATATGTATACACTTAGACAAAAAATTATTGGACTTTATTTTTTAAATATTATTCCAAATAAATAATATTTGTTATTTCATTTGGAAACATAAATGATTTTCATTTCATTTCTGTTACATTGTTCTTTTTCCTTAGTTAATTTGTCAACAAATGAATGCAAATCATTTTCCTTCATACCAATGGTAAATGTTATGCTTGTAAATGAAATAAATCGAAATCGTGGATCTTGGGGAAGTCACAAGTTTGTGTATGCAAATGAATTTCAGTGGAACTGAATGAACATTTTGCAGGAATAACGAACGAAAATTTCATTCTTGTTATGTTATTTAAACAAATGAATGTTTCTGAAGCTACCGACATAATTAAAACGTGAACGTTGTAAAAAACGTCCAATTTTTTTAAAAGATATGCTACGAAATAGAATATAATTCCTTGTCATTAAAAAAAAAAAATAGGTACTTGTCCAGTAATTTTCAAAAATACTGTTTTGCATGAATGTTTGATAAAAGAAGCGATACTTGGAAACACGCAGACAACGGTACGACAAAGAGGACGTTTCAGAACAATTGAAACATAATTCTAGTCGCAGAAGACACGGTTTTCAACGAATAATCACTATAATCCCATAAATTCCCAGGAAGCGATTCACCTTTCCCCCTTGACACGGTGGACCACCTATAACAAATAAGCGGCGAACAACTCCAGCCTGCAATCTCATGCACGCGTGCTGCTTAAGTGGTGCACTTCGCGTGCTTCGAGAGACTACCGTGCGAGATAAGAAGATTTTCGAGCGGAATGCGTGTATAATGTCGACTTTCGTAAAAAGCAGAGCTCTCCTCTCTGTCGAAGAAATCTCGATCTTCGGAACCGCTTGGATCGCTTGGAATTTATTTCGTGGACGAAGCACAGCTCTGAAAATAGTTGGGAAATTTAGAGAGAGAGTCTAGAAAACATCGTACCGTAAAGCAGAGTTCTACACGAGCAGTGATAAATTCGATAAAGTTTCCGTGTACACAGAAGGGAAGACCTACTGAAACATATACATACGCATGTACTATGGAAGCACGGCGGGAATATACGTATGTATGTAAACAGAGATTCCAAAGTTGCCACGAAAGTTCTCCAAAGCTGGATGGAGTTTTTCGCTGCGTTCCATTGTGGGTCGATTACACGTACCTACACCCGCGACACATGCGTATTTCGAGGTCCTAATCGGTGTCAACTACTGCACGTATCGACCTACTGAGAAAGACCCGTTAAGTTGGACCTCCCTTTCCCACTCCCCGCCTCTTTCTCTGTCTGCCTTTTAGCTTTTAGAACACGATGTGGACGGCACACACACACACACACACACACACACATTCTCAGCTATGCTGCATTATTGTGCCGTTTAAGATGGAAATTCGCTAGATTCAGCAGAAGTATAAAAAGAACATCGCCGTTTTATCTCTTGCTTGTTCCATTAGATCGATAGAAATCTTGAAATTAATTGAGAAAAGTGTCGTTTAATAAAGGTGTAGCAAACGAAGGGAGTCTGAGGGTTTATAAGAGACTGAGAGACTCTGTTGTATCGAACGTAGGCGTGCAGACCGACGCGTGGGCTCATTCAGACGTTATTTCGTTATTCCATTCTCGTTTGTGCTGATTTCGCTGACAACGAGCCTCCGGCCGGCCACCTTCGTGGCTTTTCCCGGCTGTTAGGCATTTTCTGCACGTCCCGGACCTTTTGTCCAACACGATGCTTCGCGGATAAGATGCTACGGATTTACGTGTGTCAAACAGACAGTTATATTTCAGAGCGAACAACCGTTAACAGCGTTGCTCTTTTGTAAACTTTATACGAGTACACACAGTTACGCTCCAGATTATCAAGGAACATTTCCACGTCGTTTGTACGAGATAAAGTCGTTGAATTTTTCACGGAATATACTTCACAGAAGGATACAGTCTTTTCAACTGTCGGGCGGCTGAAGGTACGACAGTCGGATGAAAAGCTGAACCGGGTCACATCTGACCCGTCGTAAGATTTCTTTGTCTATTCATCGGAGAATTAGGTCTTTTCGTCAGACTTTTATCTCAATACATTAAACTACATTTCTCGGTAAATATTTTTTTTTTTTAGTAATATTATTAATTAACGGTTGAATGACCTTTAACCCCTTGACGTACGATTTCTTTTCCTCACTGTGCATCTACGCGTCGGCTGTTTACTCTTTTAGTACTGTATTAAGTAAGAAAAGCTGATGTATTGTAGATTAATTAAATTTGCCAATCTTCAGTTTTATAAATTAAAATTCATTTTTCTTACCGATATAACTGTTTTTATCAGATTTTCACCAAAATCCGTGGCAACGAGTCCGGCTCGTTGTCGTAACAGCAAGGGGTTAATGCTGAAATCACCACAACAGCGATCACACAGAGATAAAAAATATAGCATCCCCTTTAAAAAAGTACAGATGATTTTGAAATACCTTCTACGCCTCTATCCACGTAAAAAATATTTATATCACGTTATGTCCTGCTCCATATCGTGTAAGTTTTGCATATAACATTTTTCCATATTTTCGCTCCATTCTGTGTATCCCACGAACCTTCTATACACGCAAGTAATACGGATCACAAATGACCCAGCTTCGTCCGCCGACGGTTGAATACACGACTCCTTTTTCAATTTCAGAGAAAAATTTTGAATCATGTTCCAACATGTTCACTCATTGTGCTTGTAATATCTCCATAGCTAGATGACCGATATACGATATTGATTGTCCGACGAAGAAACGAGCACAGAGGGTACTTGCACCAAGGTTCAAGAACAGTGTAGAAAACACGGTCATAAAGTATTTACGTGAAAATCGTGGCCGGCGACTCGGAAGGAAATGACCGTAATAAGTGACTGCGGTGCAGGAAGCACGTACAAAGGCTGCTGGTAATTTCAAGACATTCAGGACGCGATCTCCAGAGCCGTTCTCTCGCGCGTTAGACATTTCCCGCACGTCTCAAACTTTTTGCCCGACATATCGATCAGACACAATCCAGTCCAAATGGAGCCATTTACACTGCCGTTCATAAGTATTAGGACATCTATTATGTTCGGACAGAAGGTATTATATGATTTAAATGACATTTCTTTTGGAAAAGTTAGCATCGTAGATCGGTCAAAATATACAGTGTGTTCGCACTACTATTGTAGTTTCCAGTGATTTTCTCGTAAGTGGTAGATTTGTGAGGAAGATAGAAGAGGACAAGGTTTCATTATTTTTGCCGCACAATGCGATGGTTTGAATAGATTTTTCAAATTTGAAATGGTTTCGCGTAATTTTTGAAATTGACAGCTATAATTCTTTTTGTATTACCTACATAAAGCGGTTGCCGAGACAAGTTGAACGACCTACAACAAACTCATTTCGTGACGATGTTTGACGTGGCATGATCAACCAGGTACAATTAGGATCCTATTTTTACGACGACACCTTAAGGGGGTCTTCTAGTGTGACGGTTTCAAAAAATCGATTTTGATTTTTTGCATATATCGAAAGTACAACTCTTTAAGAATGTACTCCTGAAGTTTTATAGCTGCATTCGATAAAATAACGAAGTTATAGTTAACCCTTTGCGATCGGTGCCGCCATAGTGGCGGCATTTCAATTTTGTTCTAGAAATCGGTGTCGCCGCTATGGCGGCATGATCTTTGTTTTGTCAAGTATCATACTTTGGAAAATTACAAAAATTAAAACGTTTTATTTTTATGCACTATAACTAGTATGTATTAAACAAAATGTATCAGTTTCAAAATATTCTGTTTTTCAATATCCTTATATATATAATAAATCAACTATGCAAAAATAACTTTAAAAATCTAAATTTGCTCCGACTAGCTGATAGTCCCAACCAGAGAAATGTGCCGATCGCAAAGGGTTAAACGCGTTTTTCTCGGAGCCATGTTTTCTGAAATGGTTGCCACGATCTGGAAAAAACTACTGAACCAATCGAACTCAAATTTTGCACATGTCTTTAGAACATGTGTGGCTATGGTCGGTAGTAGAATTTTCTGATTTTTAGAGCCTCTGAAAGACGAAAAAGAGTCGAAGAAATCGATTCTTCATATTCAAAGTGTCGCCATTTTTTCAATTTTCAATATTTTTCTTTTATTCTACTACCGACCATAGCGACATGCATACTAAATAAGAATCAATTGGATTTTTTTTACTTTCGATAAGCAGAACAGCTCAAATCATGGCAGCCATGGACCTACTTTTTTTTTTCGTGCTCCTGTTTGACGTGTTCCACAGCAGCCACAGTTAATTATTTTTCAACAAAAAAAATTTGTACTGATTCTTCAAGGACAAGTAAATACACAGGAATAAAGCTCATGTTAATAACTGTTACCGTACTTCTGTAATAAATTAGCAAAGAAGGCCTAAAGAAAACGGCCGTCACACTAGAAGACCCCCTAAAATGGAAATAAATATTCAGAAGTTTCATTGTACGTACTAATACTACGAAATTCCAGACTGAATCATTTCTTTTCAGGATCCTAATCATTTCGTAACGACTATTCAGGATTGCTTCACATTCAACAAGTGTCTTGATACTTATGAACGGGAGTGTATGTTCATGTTCTAAAATGAACGATGAGTAACATGTAAAGAATTCCCTGTGTACAAAGTATTGTAAGATAAATGAACAATAATTCAAGTTCGTGTATAAAAAGGTCTCGTTCCCGATGAGATCCACTGTGAATGTGAATCTGTGGAAACGTCATGGACGGAGAATGATCGTTTTACGAGAAATCATCGCGACGCGCCGTACACCTGTTGCTCGACAAAAATCGTGGCACACTGACCCGAGTCGTGTTTTAGAATAAATTTAGTGGACCTCTGCGTCGTCGTTAACGGTGCTCGATGCCGATACGGAGGACACATTTCCGATTCGACAGACGTGCGGAAAGGTCGATCTACGAGGATCTACGTGCCAATCGGCGCGTTGGCATTGTTTTCATGACGCGACGCCCTGCAACCGGCATAATTACAATTTCAAGGCACGTCGAACTTCTACATTACGCATGCACGTCCAGAAAAAATCGAGAATATTATCAGGTCATCTAGAATGTTCCCGTGGAGAAAAAAGCATAACTCTACTGAAATTGAACAGATTTATTTCGAATAATTTTCATAATATTCGATACACTTTTGCCAACGCGTGAAAATTCGGCGTATATAAAAATTCGAATCTTCAAGAGAACGAAACTGCTTAGCCCGCATACGCTCCTCGGGTGAAAATTCACCCATAGCTACTTTCCAAATTTTGTACTATGTTTCGTTTCTTTCTGAATGTGTTATAACTTCGTGTATTTGAAATTCACGAATTTAACTAACTTTCAATGAAGCACAGTGTAAAAGATTACTAATAACATTAAGCAAAATATAGAGCGACAATGGGTGAAATCGCACCCGAGGATCTCTTGCGCAACTATTTCTGAAGAACGTACGAGGGTTAAAGGCGTTTTCTGTATCCTCCCGTTTCCTAAATCGTTTTCGTGCAAGAAAATTGTCAAGTGAGCGGGAAAAGTAAAAATCGGTCAGAGAAATATGGAGAGTGAAGTAGAAGTTCGATACCCAGTTGAGGCAATTTTTCTACAGTTGTACTTGCTACGTACGTTCTAGCGTTGTCATACAGAAGGATAAGATCTTTTCTGTTGACTAGGAGTGGTTGCTGTACCTTCATTTTTTGGTCGACGACCTCCAGGTCGTTGCTGTATGACTATGAATTAATTAATCCCGAAGTAGACTACGAAACAGTAAGCATGAATTTCTTCCGGTGTAAATTAGGTTTGGTTTGGGAGTATTCATTCCAGTCTTTCTTTACGCTCTCGTGATACGCTAGCAAAAGTGTATCGAGTGATGTTTTTTTCAAAATGACTGCTTGAAACCGCGAAAACGTGCAGGATTTACATAATTTGTAAGAAAAAACTTGAACGAATGTTACCAAAAGGTGCGAACTTTTCGTCAAATCATATTCTGAAAGTCGCAAGCTGATCGCGCGAAGAACAGATTAATCACGGCTACCAAGCAAACCTGGCCGTGCAAAGGAGCGGTCCCTGTTTCGCGGTCACTGCTTGATCCCGCTCTTATCTATCGTAGTGGGTCAGTGGGCCGGGATTTTTACCGACCGCAACTGTGATAAACCGTCTATTTTCAACGACCGATTTTTCCCCCATCCGGAGTTCCTCTTGTTACATTCTTCCAGCGTTTCGAGGATGGAAATTTCACGCATGAGGTCCCACCTAGAAGAACTCGAACTGGAAGCAAGCAATGAACCGATGATAGGTTGCACCGTGAGATTCGATAAGCTCTCCAGGCCTCGGGTTCATTGCAGTCATGCGAGTCCCTCTCGCGTTATCCTCCATGCGGAAGATAATAAATCGCGTTTCCTCTACTCTACACGGTACCATGGAAATGTGAAACTGACAGGTACCAAAAAAGGAACTTTCGAACTCTGAAGCGATAACACTTCCGAACGGATCATGCTTCTATGTTTCGCGTGTAACAGATCCAGGCGTGGTACGGTCTCGTGGGAAAAGATGAATTTACGAGCCGATGGTCACTAAATTAACTCGTTTCTCTCCGTGGACTCGCGATTATACGGACCGTGGACGTATCTGTACGCGAGCACGCGATTCACATTTATCAAAGCCCACTTTCTACCACGTTTATGGAACTCGAGGATACGAGTAACAGACGTTTTATCAGGGTGACACCTTTTCTACACGTTTCACAGAAGTTACTATCTCCGTTGAAGAGAATTACGAAGCAACTTGTGGAAGCTACTAAACGCGTATACACTGTCTCCTACTCTATTTCTATCTCCCCTTTACGAAAGACACCCCAGCCCACGAGCGCGAGCGGTCTATCTTCGAAACTTTCTTCGCGCGAAACACGTTCCTAATTCACCGCTGAATCTCACCCAATGAGTCACTCGACGCACACGAGTACGAGGAGTAACTCGTCGTGGGTGGAGCACACGAAACCCTTAGGCCCAGACGAAATCAATAATAGCACGACTACGTGATATAGAAACGTTGGGAGACGATTTTCATACTTGTGTATGCGTGCCTGTGTGTGTAGATGCGTGTGTAGACAGTTGAACAAGAAGGCTGGTGAAATTCAAGCTGAGACAGAAGAAGAGAAGAAGGTAAGATTAATCTTCGTTTAGAATGACCCTTACGGTGATTCGCGATCGATCGAGCGGTTCCCTGCTCGCGCTACTCGAGCTTGCACCGACAGAGATGATTTAATTAGAGGAACTCGAATGACAAGGGCTAGAGAACGGTGTACGATTACCTATGGTCCCCCCTGTCACTGGATTGCTGCCAGTACGTCTGGACTGCTGTCGGATCGAGCGAACAGGAACAGCTGATACTCTAACGGAGTAGT
>NW_017100191.1:818097-822290 GCF_001263275.1 Habropoda laboriosa | reverse complement strand
GGAGGTTTAAACTGGGCTTTGTTTCAGGGAACCAAGAGGTGCGGGGATAATAGCAACGTAATTAGCAACCGGATAATAGAGCGAAACCTGTAATAATCCGGCTTCGTAATGATCATGTTGGATTCTATATAAACGCTTCAACTCACCGATACGGGTGATATTTTAATTCGTAAGGATTAAGTCTTAGTAATTCGATGGCCTTTGTTAGGTCGTTCTGCCGGATTTAAATAATCGTAACTCCTTTGAAAGTTCATTGTATGTATTCAAAATAACGACACCCTTGCCAATGTTTCCCTAATTTATTTATGCCATCTACGGAAAAACTGCGAGGTATGGAATCAACAAAGTTCACGTTTATTTTGAAATGCTTTCTCCTCTGACAAAAGGTCCGGAGAATAGAGTGGATATTGCAAAGTCTCGTATCCCAGGTCGTGTAACTTTTGCACTGTAATTAACGATACGTGCGGTCAGGTGTTTCTGTTGACTGGTGTTGGACGAATATCTGACAGCTTTTGACGCATTTCGCTAAGTTCGTTGCAGTACTTATTCGCCGTAATAGTTTCCCCCTTTTTCAAACTGAATAATTCCGTCAATAGACCACCAAACAGGTAGCATTATCTTTCTCGGATGCGCTTTAGGTTTTGGAGAGTGTCTAGGTGGTTCGTTAAGATCCAACCACTGCCCAGATCTTTATCCGATTACCACAAAGTAGCCAATTCTCATCGCAGGTAACAATTTTGTTAAGAAAAGGGTCTTTAATGTTCCTTAGAATATGGGAAGAGCAATTGAAGACACGAAGCATTCGCTGATTATCGAACAGCCCGCGAGGATCCCACTTATCCATTTTCTTTGCCTCGCCTGTGTTTTGTAGATGACACAAATAAATTAGCGAAACGTTGGCAAAGGTGTATCGATTGTAACGATTCTTATTTTGGATGAATATATACACTTTCAGCGGAGTTGTGATTACTCGAATTCAAGGGACGAAACGTAATTAAATTATTCCTCAATTTGTACTTTTTGTGCTTTTAAAAATTAGTATTAAGGTAATTTTAAATACAAAAGCTATAACTTACTTTACTTCCGTCAAAAAATTAGACGAAGACGAGGAAAAATCTTCAAAAATCTTCCACTGAAATCCATTTGTATACACAAACTTGTGTCTTCCCCAAGATCTACGATTTCGTTAACATTTACCTTGACTATTTTGCATTGGCGGCCTAGAATTGCATTCGGTACGAGCGATCACATGGCAAAAGGTGGAATTGTTCATGTTTCTCTAACACCATTATATACGCGAATTCGCAATTACCCCGCGTTCGTGTTTCCCCGACTCTCCCCTACATACGACAGAACTTCTCCGAAACGACCAAAGAGTTTATTGTTCGGATAAATGATTAATCTGTCAGTATACGGTAATATTAGTGTCTGATTGAATTACGAATTGATTGGTCCAAAGAAGGGAGACGTTTCGTCTGGACAAATCCTCGAAAGGCCATAGATCAGATAAGCGAAGATTTATATTCTCCGTGTCTCTTTTATGCGCTTCTCGTTTCAATAACGAAGCTCGAGCCACCAGTTTCGGATAATTTCTTCGCTTGGAAGGAATCTATCGGACAATCGCCGAGTTCTGTCTCTTCTTCGAGTTCCCCCTACTACGTGCAAGATCTTGGCACGAGTTCAAGCATTCGTTATTCCTCGCACGCTCCACGCTCTGCTCCCTTCATCCCGCTTTTTCACGATGCTGCACCGCGGCCAGCCAGCGGTTATTCGCATTCGCGATTTTAGGAGACAGCCACGAGAAGAGACGAGAGGATGTAGTGAGAGGAGAAAGAAGAGGAAGAGAGAGAGAAAGGTTCGCAGAAAACCCGGTTACATGCTGTAATTCGGTGGCATTTGCATCTGATTCGTTCCTCGTTTGAGAAAGTTCTCCGATTGCGTGGACGTGCTTTTCCTTCGGGTAAAATCTTTGCCAAATTTTATTTCACGAAGTCTAATAAATCATCTGTTCATTCACATCGTTGCGTATTATGTCGTTTAATAAGTTCGTTCTGTGCATTGATGTGACATTCAGATCAATATTTCAAACGTACCTTCCAATGCTACGAAAGAACGTAGTCACCTTCTCGTTCCACATTTTCTTCTCACCTTTTTGGCAAAGCCATTGTGCAGTCGCTATAGAATTTCTTCAGTTTTTCGTTCAAATATTTTTCAATGTTATTTCTTATGGAATCGACACTGTCAAATTTGTTGTCCACTAGAAAATGTTATAATGCGCGAAACAGATGGTGTGATAATGTTTCCCAACGGAATTCACGTAATTTTTTTCTACGTTTTGTGTCACATGTGAGATCTGGCATTGTCGTGGTGAAAAATCACTTTGTATCGATTTAAAGGTCCTGGACACTTCACTGCTCCTGCTTCTCTTAACTGTTCATGAATGGGTTCATTTCTCGAAAGTAACTCGAAATACAAGAACACGTCGTGATGAGTATAAACGTATCGCGGCACGAATTTATTCGACGACCTATCTAAGGGTGGGTTAAAAAGTTCGCGGAATATTGAGGAAGGAGAGAGGTAAGGGTAGTTCATTTCGAGGCGGTAGAAAAGATATGTTCATTTTTACGTGGGAATAAATAAATGAATTCAGATTAAAATGGAATATCTACATCGAAAGAAAAGTACTACCGTAGCTCTCTCTACTCTCTTTCCTCTTCGTTCCGTGAATATTTTTACCACCCCTCGTATAACGAACCATTCTTCAATTCTTCCGAGACAACATTTTTCACGAATTTCTCGAAAAATCTCCGTGAAAATCTCACACGCTGATTCAAGTGTAATTCCTTAAAACACTCTGATTTTACTTCCCAAGGTTTAAGTTATGTATACACTCTACCATATACAGAATCTTGCAAGCTTGTTTCACCAAGTACCGTGCATTCCACGGCGAGTTTAGAGTACCTCTAACTGGCAAACAGAGGCAGGTTTAACGAAAGCCAGACTCGACTGTCTGAAAAAACGCCTCTGGATCTCGATTAGCCTGATAATATCGTCGTAGAAGAGGAACGAGCAAAATTCGGGCCTGTTCCGCGTTCTGACAGTTGAAAAATTGTGAACGCATTCCGGCATGCCTCCGAAAGAAGAGACGTTCGCCGTCATCTCCTCTTCGTCGCTGGAAAAAACGAAAGAAAAGAACGAAGGAAGAGAAAAAAATAGCCGTTCGAATGAGGCGGTCATTAAGACGATCGCTTATTACTCATGCCAGCTTTTTTTGCGACAAGGCATTTTTCACCGACGATTTCTTCGTGCCAAAGGAGCAGAAGGAGGAGAAAAAGAAGGAGAAGAAAAAAAGGTAGAATTTACGGTACCTACTTCTGTAAAATAAAACGACAGCATAGGTACTACTCGTGTTATCAGCTCGAGGCGTTACACCACTTTCACGAAGCTGTTGCTTCGACCGCCGCGTAGATTATTTCGAAACTTTTTCTCTCATCGGGTGAAATCTAAATGAAAATTAACGAAACTCGTGAAATCGACCGGACTGAATGTTGTATACAGTGTTACCGCGGAGTATTTAAGGCGACAGGGAATAGCAGATTAGAGGCGGTTTTACCGTTACAGTGCGAGAGAAGCGGCGCTTGTTCGTTGTAAGAGCAACGTGAGCCACAGTTCGTTAGCAGCCGGTCATTATCGTGGCACGTAAGCCGGCAATTTATATCAAAAAGAATCGCTTCCGTGTTGCGGGCATCGCGGCGTTTAATTGTAACTCGCGTTGGTCTCGTGCCGTCGACCAGGAGAAACTCCATTCACTGTACGTGTACAACGCTCTTGACAGTGGACAATGAGGAACCATTCTATGCTGTACAGTCGTGTTTTATCATGGCCACTTGAAAAATCGTCGATTACGTCGATCTTTCGAGAGTCGAACACACCCGAACGCGATAGTACACCGTGTCTTATTCCGTTCGCCATATGCTTCTCAAAGTGTCAGAATTCTTGAACCGAATAGAAACACTGGTGGATAATAGTTGGATGTTGCTGTGATTAATTTATGGCTTCCTCCAGTTTAAAGCCAATTAGGAGCTTTCAAAGTGGGAGTAATTAGTGGCATTTATTAGTTCCCGCTCGTCTGGATTGGAACTGTGATGTCTGTGCGTTTAATCTTGTTTAAAGGGGGAGTTTCATATCTGAAG
>NW_017100191.1:775311-818054 GCF_001263275.1 Habropoda laboriosa | reverse complement strand
AGTGCGTGGAATAATGGGTGGTAAGAATTTTTACGAAATTCGAAAAATGCCAGAAAATTATGGAAACACCTATGAAGGTGTCGGTGTTTAGCTGTAAGACCTTCGCGCTAACGTAGAACGTGTTTTCCTTGAATATACGGGGTGAGTCATATAACTTGTCCATTCCGAATAACTTGTAAAGTATTTGTTGCACAAAGTGTTTTTCACGGAATTTTTTTTCTAAATAACCTATTTCTTCACGAGATATCAGAGTGACGTTGAATTTTTTAAAGGGAACGTGTACCTTTTAGTATGAAAATTTGATAGAGCGCTGAATTTTCTATAAGAAAAATATAAAATAATAGTAATTTGTATAAAATTATTAGAAATTATACGATTATTGGAGAGAGAAATTTTGTCCTTAATTAACAGATTGCACAAATTAAGGTAAACAGTAAGACCATGAAACAAGGTTTTTGCAAATCTCTCGCTAATTAGTAGGCTTAGGACGAAATAAAGCTTAATACTTCCTTACAGAAAATTTACTGCTCCTTTAAATTCTGATATAAAAAGGTACGCGTTCCATTTAAAAAATTCCAGTTCACCTCGATATCTTGTAAACAAATGGATGATACAAAAAAAAAAGACCATTTCAGCATCGTATATTCCCTTCGACATCGTGCAACACTTTTTCGTAGAACACGTACATTAGAAATTATTCGAGATGGACAAATTATGTGACTCACCCTGTACAAAAAATTAATAATCCAATTGATTCTAAATTTTTATAGAATGTTTGTATACAGTTTATCTACTGTATAAATAATTACGGTCATTTCACCTTTCAAATAATCTCAGGCTATCAATCAGAGGTGTACATTCATCCACGCAGTGAAATACGATGATTAACAAACATATATACAGGGTGTCCCAATTTTTTTTGGATCAAACTTTGTCAGTACATTCTATGGGTATAAGTAAGAGAAAAATGTTATATGAACATAGTTCGTTTGACGCTTTGTTAAGAAATTATAAACAAAAACACGAAATACGATCTGTCACCATTTCCTTCCTATTTCGTATTATTGTTATAACTTCTCGATAAAGCTTCGATCTATCTATGTTACGTAATATTTTTGTCTTTCCTATGTCCGTAGAGCACACAGACAAAGTTTGATGGGGAAAAAACTGAGACACCCGGTATATCTCCTCGTAAATCTTCTATCTCTCCTGATCTAATAACAGCAATAAACTCCAGTAAGAACTTGATGTCGTTAATGGACAGTAACATGAAATGAACATTTCGCCTGATCATTTGAATCTAGTTAGGAGTATAAATCGGCATGTTCGTCCATCTGTCAAACTTTTTAAATACCCTTCTTTAACGAGCTGTTCCACACGTTCGTTTTTCGCCGATAAGCCTCCTGACGATCTTTTCCAGGCCACGGC
Organism: Habropoda laboriosa; assembly: GCF_001263275.1. Classification (NCBI taxonomy): domain Eukaryota; kingdom Metazoa; phylum Arthropoda; class Insecta; order Hymenoptera; family Apidae; genus Habropoda; species Habropoda laboriosa. The sequence goes on along the minus strand of NW_017100191.1, from coordinate 816,626 downwards.
GTTAACCTCGAAACGCTAATCCACCGGTGGATCTAATCACCTCTAATCAATCGATCTGAAACTGTAACAAACCTTTCTCTAATTTCCTATGCTGTTTGAAAATAACACGACGGTCGTCCTGGACCCGATAATGAGAACCAGTTTCGGCTGACAGATATATCGACGGGAAAAAAGAAGATCGGGAAAGACAGTTAGTTATCCATTCGTCTAACCTTGGCTGGTTACGGAGGTGGGAAAGTGGTTTAGACAGCCGGTAACTTGTACTTTCTATGCCGATTCCCTGAAACAAGAACACGTCCCTAATAGACGAAGCCCTGGACGGCAATGGCTCTCGATCGAGCCGGTAGAAAGCGACCCCATGACAGATTTATAATAGAGGAGCGCGCATGAACGTCGATAGACATGATGGAAAAAAAGGAAGAAACCGTGTACGTCTACCGTTCAATTGCGTAAACGATCGAAGAAGTGCACGACAGGTTTGTGTTCTCTCAGCAAATTCTATCGACGTTAATTGGGGTCTTGTGATCGATAATATCAGTCAGTTATATCTTCATGAAGTTATCGTTAATTTATAATAATCCGACGATTTTATCGTGGTTCTCGGCACGTTATTATTAGAGTGGCGCAAATGAAACGTCCGTTTCCTAACGAGTTGATACTATACCCGTATTAAATTTTGTTCGATCGTAAATTTTTATACACAGTAGCCAAGAAGAACGTGTATTGGATAGAAAAATAATTTACAATACAATTGTGACGAATAATCAGGATATTCGCGCAATTTTTTTATATTAGTTTAACTTGGAAACACTGCGATGAAAACTGCTGAAAATATAAATTTAGCATTTAAAGAAAATTATGTAAATGCTAGGACTTTTCAATATTGCTGTCCAAAATCCAAGGGAAAGGCCAGATAGGGTAGTGGAGGATAACGTTTTAAGAAAAATTATTGAAAACAATCCACAGTAAAGAATATGAAATTTTGCCACGTTCCTTCAAACATCTGAGCAAATTTTTAACAAATACATTATTCCGAAATGAAGACTGTAAAAGCACAGCATTCGAGGAATTTTTTCGTCCAAATAACAATAATTCTTACAAATTTAGGAAAAAGTTAGGAAAAATATATAGAATCGTGTGTAAATTATTTATCATAAAATACATTATTTCTTACAGAAAAGTTTCATTTCCAAAAACGACGTTTCACACGAACCAACCTAATATGTCCCACACACATGTATAGTGAAAAAATTGCTAATGTTTCTCTAAAGGATGCACTATTCCTTGAGCAACTCTGCAAGTCTGCAAGCTCGTTTCGTAAGAAGAAAACACGTACCGGAAAAACGTTTAAATGGTAAACGATGTCCCAGCGGTGGTTTTTCGTAACCGTCACGAGGAAAACACGATTGCGACGCAGGTGTATAAGAAGAAATCAATCGAAGTCCCTGAGTATCTTTCCACAGATCTATGCACGATCCTCACTTATTTCCTGCCCAAGTATATATTGGAAATCAATTCATCCAATCACTTTCGTTTTCCTGCTCGATCGAAGAGCCGAAAGGTAGATCGTTAATTAACTTCAAAGTCGCATCCTCGTCATCTTCCTGGTTGCTGTGTTACGTAAACGGTAAGATACGACACCGGAACGGAATTCTGTGTTGCACGTGTATCTCGTGTCGACAACGCGTCAACGATACTCGCTACGATCGAGAGGATCCCTGCTAGTCTAGCGGAACGTAACGAAATGACTTGTCCCGCAGCCTATTGCGTCTGACTTGCGGTATTTTCCGGTGTGACAGCATCGTGAAACTCGATGATGCCTAGAGATACCGATCGGTGACTAGGCCGCTTCCGGAGAGATTAGGGTGATTGCATTTTACGTATGAACACTATATTTCCTCTAGTTGTATAATGGTACAGCGGTGAACATTTTATTAACCGATTCACTGTGTAATACGCTGTAATATTTCTCGTCTAAATCTAACATTAGTTGAGGATAATTTACCTACTTGTTTCATTTTCATTCATCGACTCATTTTTTTTATTCGTCGAGTCTGACTGTCTAATTTATATTACACATTTTATATCTCGTAGAAGCATACGTAGGATTTTAAATATGCAGGGAGATTGTACGTGTGAAAGTAAAGAATAAAATTTGTTCGTTTGAAGTATTGGAGAAAATCGAGTTCGAATGTCGATGGAGTACGCGTGCACTTGACTATCTTCCAGACTTCATGTTTGTGCTAAGAAACAGTGGCAATGTCACGATAAGTACTAATAACACATTTATTGACGATTTTATTGCTTTACGTGTACGTTAGCGAATGAACTGGTAAAAGTGAGGTCTTTGTTGACACGGAAATTCTTGCTCTTCAAAACATAGTGTGATGGACTGATACCACGATGTTTCGACTTTCGGAAGATTTACACTATTTCTCTACGAAGTGTGACATTAGCGCTGTTTATCAACATAAACATGTGAGCAGAAGAAACAGTTTGCAGGTATCTTTAAATTCAATTTTCCCAAAACACTAAGCTTCTTACGAAAAAAACTGTATTGCTTAGTTTCTGTTTATTTTCGCACGTAGAATCACCACCTGCCCGGTTCCACCGTGTATTCCACCACACCCTGTGTGCTACATTCGAAGCGTGCACGTGTAATAACAATAATATTCACTTCCGGTGGTAAATCAGACTCATAACAATTTTTCCTACCAGTGGAACAATGAAAAAATGATCCACATCCTCCGTTGTCAATTGTCCCCATTATTTAACACGTGTAAATTCATCTACATTAGAAAATAGCCGACAAAGGGTGTTCACACTTACGAATTAACATTAGCTTCGGCCATGAGACGGCGCCTGCCAGGCAATCTCACCCAACCGCATCTCGCAACGTCGATTTCGACTATCCTACCGATGTATCCTGTTCAGAAATCGCGCGTAGGCCCACGCTCAACCGCTAAACGTCCTCTCGAAACGCACTCGAGCACAGCTCGCTTTCAAACGACATCCCTCTTCGTCCAGCCTCGTTTACAGCTGCCACTAACTCTACACAGAAGATCGACCCCTTCGTGTTCCTGAAACGAAATTATACCCCGGATCTCCTTCTCCTGGCCCTTCACTCACGCACACCTTCGACCGTCATGATCGAACAACAACCATTTCTCCAAAAGCAATTACAAAGCGGTGAACATTTTAGCCGAAGCTACGTATCACCACACTATTCCCTGCTGTATCAAACACACGCGACGAAACAGACCGAATATACACGGATGATTCACTGTAAGCCCCGAGAGTCTCTGGTGGAATCTCTGATGATCCCACTGGTGGAGAAGTGAGTGATCTCGCGGTTCTATGGCAGACGTTGGCGTCCACCACGTGGTGGAGGAACTCGCCTCGACGCGGCTCGAACAAGGAGTCTCTCCGGCGAATTTCAACGCGTAGCCTTTGTGTGCGTCCACGGGTGCGCCTGTCTGCGTGAAAATGCGTGTTTCTCGCGTGTCACGTGGCCCTTAAGGCTGGCTCACAAGGGGCAGAAGCGTCGCCATTGTCGAGGTCGGCTCGGCTAGCCTGCCTAAGCGAAAGAATCGCCTGGCGGAGGGTAGTTTATGGCACGGCACCCCATGGGGGACTGGAGCCCTCGTGCCATGGACCAAACATCTGCCCATGTCCCCACCACCAACACACGCCCTACCGAACTGCGTCGTATGTTTCAGAGCAGCAGCCTGAACTCTTGTACCCTCGACTCTCTTTTTTTCTTTACTTTTTTTATTTGGGTTACTTCATTTCGCCGGGAGACCGAGTTTCTAACCCACGCGCTTCTTCTTCAGGTTCTATCGAAAATGGTAAACAGAGTGAGTGATAGGAACTGGGTTGCATGTGAAGGTAGGGACACGTAGTATAATTTGCGTGACGATGCGTGTACTAGGTAATGCTCGGGGAAAAGGAACGTGGAGGGCAGCGATGTCGAGGCGATTAGGGCGGTTCCGGGAGATGCATAATGCATACGCGTTGATGCATACCTTCTATGATCGATTTCGTGACATTGTTTCGTACTGGCAGGGTGCACAGGAGAGTTGCACCGCCTGCAGGATACATTTGTGATTCGACGTGAGTAGAAAATCAGCGTTAAAGACATTTTTTATATGATTACTGGGAAATTTCTTAGAAAGATCAGAATGGAGGCTGGAGCAGAAAATAGATTAGTTGTAATTGTTGAATTAACGCTGATAACATTTTTAAAAGGTTTATGGAAGATGTGTTAGAACAATCAGAAGAAATTTCATTATCACGCGTCTCGTATCGTTAATCAGTAATTATCGTGGTACACGATTTTTTAAATGATTAGTGAAAAATTAACGATACGAGACGTGAGAATGAAACTGATTCTGGCTGAAGGTATAACGATGAAAGATTTGTAAAATGAAATATTTATGAAATACCGTAGGGATGTGTTCAGCTATGGATAGAGGAGAACAGACATGAAGTATCCACCGGAAATGCGATGCTAATTTAATGCGTCACCACACCCCATGTTCCAGCAGCGCTCGTGCCCCATGGCAACGCCGTAATTAGGATTGTTTCACGGTTTATTAAGAACGAGTCGGCCACGCTTTTGGGCGCGCCGTTTCGTGCCAACAGACTGTTCGTGGACAACACAAAGCGTTGCCTTCCGTAAACCTGCACGCTAATTTCCACCTATTTATGTTAAAAGCACCGAACGTGTAATTAAACCTAAGACTGTGTCAATGTAATTTAGGAATAGAATTCAAACAAAATATTACGTTTTACGTCCTCGTATAAATCCACGATGCAGAAGAACCGTGAAAGTTTCTTCTATAATCGGGCAGGGGATGATTCTGTAATATGTACATTTAAAAACAAGCCGAAAATAAAGAATAGAATTTTTTCATTCGAAGCCTAGTTTTCGAACAAATCCAGTTTGAATATTTGAGCGCGCTGCACTTGACTATCTTCGGACTTTACGTTTGCGCTAATAAGCAGTGCCAATATCACGACAAGTACTAATAATACGTTCATGAACGATTTTGTTGCTTTACATGTACATTACTACTGAATGAACTGATGAAAGTGACGTCCTTGTCGCTGCATACAAATTCTTACTCTTCGAATCAGAGAGTCGTGGACTGACGCCACGATGTTTTAACGCATTAATTATTCAAAAGCCTGTATAATACTTCCTTTCAGCTACAGTAGATTTACATTATTTCTTTGCGAAGTGTGACGCTACCGCTATTTATCAAACTTAAAAGTGCGAGCAGAGGTAACAGTTCGCAAGAAACTTTAAATTCAATTTTCCCAGAAACTAAGCTTCCTACGAAAAAATTGTATTCCTCATTTTCGGTCTATTTTTACGTGTAGAATAATCACCTGCCCGGTTGTACCATGCATTCTACCCCACCCTGTTTAAAAAAAATTCTTTAAATTGAATTCTTTCGAAAACTAAGTTTCCTATGAAAAAATTGCGTGTACACATGTTCTACCTCGGCCTGTATATATACATACCGTCGCCACGGTAATTATTCGCGAGCGAAGAGCGCGTGCATAACGATTTTGCGCGACGAGTAGCGATGACGCGTGACCTAGCTGCAAATTGCATCTGGTCGCAGGAGGGTCAGCCCAGCAATTGGCAGCAATTGGCGACAATTAGGGACAGGAGCGGTTGACGGTCGTGATTTCGAACGATGAACGGGACAACGCGACGCGGGAACGCCTTCGGATTTAAACCACGCCGGTCCGACACTTTCCCTTAACGAGACTGCGCCGCACGGCCTCTAATGAAAAGCGTGGCTGTATTCCAATTGCAGTTTCACTCGAATCGATTATGGACGCGTGTGGAAACGTTGCAGCCAATTATCCGGCGCTTTGTAATTATAATTACCATGGTGAAGCAAATGGAGTAGCGGTTGAACGATTGTTCCAAGCAGAACGTTCACAGAAGATGTTTCAATTTTCACTCAGACTTCTGCATATCGCCCACTCGATAGAAAGTACGCTTTAACAAGATATCTGGAGAATTTTCGATCCATCATTGTTACGAATTCCACGAACTTTAACCGGCACTTTTAATTCAAGATTAAAAGAACCTTGAGACCCTGTTAAGGAATTCCTTCCAATACCCTGGCGTCTGCCCCGAAATAGTCGATGATGCAGCCTCTTACATATACACGAGCACGCGTGCAATCGTTTCCTCAGACTTAGAGGAAGAAACGATCATGGGGATATCTTCATCGAATCAGGCTCGAATTGAGAATACGACTTTGTATATATACAAGGTGCTTCCTGATTTTCTAAACAAACTTCAGAAGCATAATCTACAAATGAAAAGTAAAAACAAATGTTGCACGAAACTTTGCTGTAAACGGTTTATTATAAAGCAAATAGTTACTTGTGGGGAATTTTTAAACAAATGGTTTATAGTACAGAAGTAACTACATATGCAGGAAAATTCTCATGAAATTTGGAATGCAATAAATTCCATGGTAAATACATCGGTTATCATGCTTATATCAAGGTACATGGACATTTAGAAATGGGAATTTAAGCATTTTAAGCGATCGACGATGAATCGTCTCAAGACAGAAAATATCGTGTAAATTTTTCGTATTCTGTAATGAAGAGCCTGCTGAGTTTTTGTGTTTCAAGTATCACGCGAAAGAGGGCAACGAGAAATTTTATATGACGAACAAAAGTGGGAAAATAGCATTTATTTAAAACAAAATATAAGAATAAAAAAAATATTGAATTGTTGCACATAAAAACACTATTAAATTGTAACAAAACGATGAAATTACAGTTAAGTGATTAAAATACAGAAATTTACTTTATGCAGTAAGAGTTGTACAATTACAAAACCAGGAAATGTATTAAGCATGAAGTGTGGCACCGATTGTAAAAATTACTATTTCCAATGCTCTTTCAAACTATACACTTAATATTATCGAATTATTCCTTCAATGTTCAAAAGTTATCAAAATATCAGTGATGCTATAGTTATGCTCCGCGGTGTATTTTCGGCTGCGTCCAATATTTCCTCGTCACTTTGTAACAAAGTTTTTCAAATCGAAATTTCATATAAATTTGATATTCCTATTTTCACTTGCAGATTGTGCCGCTGCAGTTCATCGGGAAAAGAAGGAAACACCCTGTATAGGAGGTAGGACAAAGTATATAAGAGGCGAGACTAGCAGTGTCCTTGATGCCAGTTTCTCCTAACAAGGGTTGCCGGTTGGTCCGCTGAAGTGGCAGCGCGACCAAATGAACATCCCATAAAGGGAAGCGTTCAACCTTTCTAAGAAAGTCCAGCCACAGATTCCAGGGGAGGAAGAGGTCCTCGTGGAAGCTACATGCTGGGCTGAGACAAAAGAACGGGGACACTCTTTGAGGAAGTGAAACGTCAGAGCTCTAGGGAGCCTCTCAATTTTTCTCTTTCAATTCGCAACGAAGCTGGAAATTATCTTAGAGCGGCAAGTGGATGAGAAATATTCCGAGGCTTTCTAAAAGTGGAAGGAAATTAAAACACTGGCATAATCCAATTAATTAAATGACCCGAGAGGTAAACTTGAAAGTTCCCTGAAAAAGGATGAAACGACTATGAGAAAAATGTTATCCGAGGAAATAAGGTCGTTATTGTTGCAGTAAGGATCACACAGAGAGCAAACTCGAGACGTCAAGAGACCGTTGTTGCCTATTGATTTCTCATACATGTGACTCATTGTTTCGTCTCGAGTGGTCTACACACGGGAACGTTTCACACCTCGGGGGGCTGTTTGACGAAAAGATTAGCCGCCTTCTCGTGTACTTGCCACGTATGATGTCCCTGAGCAGAAAGAGCCACAGCTGAAGAACCAGGAGGAGGATTTAAAACGACGCGACGCGGCAAATTAAAAGTCAACAGTTTTGCGTATCGTTTCTTTCCTCCTTCCCTTTTCTTTTTTTTTTTTACATTCCACCCTCATTCCCATCTCGGTGAAATGCGGCTAGAAGAAAAAGGAGGCGCGTTTGTCAACGTGCAGCTGCGTATATATTTTTGGATCTTTGCACAGGGTGCTCGGGGACTGGTGAATCAGGATTTTAATATCCCACCTCGGCCACAGGCTTCAAACACTCCTTATCGTGCCCTTTCCACTGAATGACGTCATTGTCTCGGCCGGTTAAAGGCTGCACGACTACAATATTTTGGCAGACGTCGTCCGGGGGCCTTCTGACTAACTGAAAAGGAGAACACTCGACCCATTGTGCACCACCGAGTCCATCCTAAGGGCTCGTCCACATTAAACAAGACGGGAAGTCGCGTAAAAGGAATCGGAGGCAAGAAAGACCACGTCGCGATCGATAACTCGCATGAATGAATCACGAGAACTATTACGGGGGCCGACCTTAACCTGACTCTGTTCTCCGCAGCTCTACTGTGAATATCGAGGAAATTCTTCTGCATCCTACCGTTCAACGTTTCATTTACACCGGTTTAATTGCACGTTTAAACGCCTTCCTGAAACCGATCGTGAGAAAAGGATCGTTAAAGCGGACCTTTCGTGTTACAGAGGGAAACGGGAATGTGGATCAATGCCAAATGGGATCGCTCGGTGGTAACCCAATTCTGTGCACCCGCATCGTCGTCGATAATGTAAAAGCGGTTATAAATAACAGGGAACAATGAACGATCGTTCCAATTTCGCGATCTATTGTATTTGTTTAACACGGTGGATCGTATTGCATCTCGCCGATATCTATTCGTACTATATATAGAAACTTCACGGTCTAGTACATTGACTATATTGCATTTGTTGCATAATATTTTGTAGTTCAGTTTAGAGTTCGTTGAATACATATAGAGTTCGGCGAGGATAGAATTTCACGTTTGCAATAATGGAGCAATAGGTCAGAGAGTAGTTTGTTGTGAGGTATGCTTAAAGGCGTACGATATAGATTCGCAGGGAGCTGACAGCTGTGCCCGATAGCCCACATGGCGCTCTTTGCTCTTGTCTGGATGCAGTCCTATCGATTTTATCGCACAGTTTCGCTAACGAATGGGGCTGGACGGACGTTGATTAGAAGAAGGCAGCATTTTATCGCTCGATAGTTATTGACTCGTCCTGTTCCTTACAGTGGGTGTGGAGGAAGAATAGGAAGCCTCGTCCACGTGGTTTTATGGTGGCACACCACTATGTCTAACGAAGAGGAAATGTTTGGGAATTTTCATTTCACAGATAACTACTAAACGAAAAGTTTCCGTTTTTTGCAGGGGACATAAGTGTAACTTTCAGCTTTTCTCTAGAATTTTTGAAAAGTAAAAGTGATACAAAATGGAGGAGTTTTATTCTGCTGGAGCATCGATTGCTGACCGCCATCGCCGGCAAAGATTCGAACGTCTGAAATGACAAATTCTTTTTGATTTACGAATAAAAATGTATCACTTACAATTTAGCGTGCGATTTTTTCTATATAGCAATTGTGTAATTTTTTAGAAACGTCTAAAGTATTAAATTAAGTCATTTCAAAATCTCTTTTCCAAGTCATTTCAAAAATCATAAACTTCGTTGTGACTTCAAAGCGTAAGCTGCAATTTTATATTTCAGGCGTTCGAAATTTGCCTTCCCATGAACGAAGAAAAATCAGGTCATAAAGGGTTAAAGAAAAAAGAAAAACAAAAAGAAGCGTTTGGGTCACTCTAAAAGTTTGCTTAAAATGATAAACAAGTCATTTCTATACGGCTCGTTCAATGGTTATTTTGTTCCTCTGTCTAAAATCGATCGTGTTTCTAAAAGCGGTGTATGTAAACAAAACCGTATTTACGACACAAAGATAACACAGATGCTTAATCGAAATGACACCTTCGAAATAAAATCAGAATAATACGGACGATATTTCGAAAACTCTGTACACAATTAAAATTGATTTCTATAGATTGTCCAATTTCAATAAGAGTCTTACTCGATCATTCCGCCACGTCCAGGCGTAAGCAGAGCGTAACGAAAACGAGTGTGTACGTGTCGACACTAAGAAGAGGTCTGCCTGGTGGTTGCTCAACTCGGTAACACAATGTTACCAAAATGACGAGCACTAACGAGTGGAAAAGCACGTGAGATTCAGGTCTCTGAGCCGGTGTCGTCCAACGTACGAGGACGTTGTAATCCTCTAGAATGGAGGATCGCAATAATGCACGTCGGAGCAGGGGGTAATGATACAGAGGAGAATACTTGGCTCGAAAATCCTCTTAAAGCAGCCTTAACGAGTGAACGACCGCGAGCTGGAAGCGCTTTAATTGGAGCCGTGATGATGAATGACGACGGTAGGCCGAGCCCCTCGAGCGTCAGCTATCTGTGACCTTAAACGTCGTATCATCCGGAAATTAGAATGGAACCAAGGCCTACTGCTAGCGAGACGAGCCTGCGGGCCTTGAAATTTCGTTGGCCTAGGCGCTGCACCATGCTGGAAGAATTTTTTTCTCTCTCTTTTTTTGTTCTAGAGGACGTTTCGCGAACGATTATTAGCGATCGTTCGATGGCCTTAATTGGAGCGGGACAGTGGTCGCTAATGACCGCAACGAAGCTTCAATAGGACTCCGGATAGATTAACGCTGAGACTGATGGTAATTAGTATGTATCTACATAGTTCCAGCAGAGCGAGAAAAAGTTTGTTGAAAAAACGACACGGGATGTTAGGGATTATCGTTCATTTGCAGTTGATTAGAAATTTCGAAAGGCACGAAAATATTCTAATTGGGTTTTCTTTTCAAAAACGACACGGGATGTTAGGAATAATCGTTCGCTTCGAGCAAATTAGAAACCGAAGTTTCTTGCAAATGTGTCCTCGAATTAAATATTCTAATTTGTTTTCTTCAGAAACATGTTAGGGACGTTAGGGATAATCGTTCTCACTCGGAGTAGATTAGAAATTTCACAAAGAAATCGATGTTCGTGCAATCGTGCTGTTGAATAAAATATTCCATACGCGATTATTGCGATACGAGAGATGCCTGTTACGCAAGCAATTTCTAGCAGCGAAAATGGCATTCTTCCGTTTTGGGAAGGAAACACGGAGGCTTTCACTGGCCAGCGCCACGGTCGCTTACCAATGATCGTATTGTTGCATGATGCCATTGTTTCCTTAACAGTTACTACGGTAATTGGTTTATGCGAACCGTGACAATGCGGACCAACACAGGTGTGTGTGGTAATTCTGCGTCGACTTAAACGAGAATATGACGAAAGCTTCCGAGCTCGAATAAGGACATCGTATTTTGACAAAATTAACCTACACGGATGAAGCATAGAAAGTGTACAGTTACTCCGAGAAATATTCTGACGGTAAGAGAATAATAAAATAATATTAAATAATAATATTTTAAGTATTACGAATATGAATAATATGAACATTATACTATGAATATTCAAAATATCAATTTTTACTTAAGTATCCGAATATTTGGGTAACATAGAAATTGGACGTAATTTCGATTCATTTGTGTCACAGTATCATATACGAAAATGCGTTAAACTAACAACACGTAATCCTGAAGCACGATAAATGACGTTTTATTATAAAAAAGCATCGACCTAATCTTTTTGTAATTAACCAAAATACATCGCTAGAAGTGCAAGTTTATAATAGTGTCCGAATATTTTTCGGAGTAACTGTACATCTAATTTCTGTACACATTTTCGAGACACACCGTGTGTACTGGAAAGCTGCATTAACAATAAAGAAATTCCCAAACTCGACACGCTTATGAGAGGAAACACGTGTTACGTGGCGGCTACTCTAAATATTTAGAGACCGCCTTTGCATAGGACCGCCTGCGGACGTTCCGTTAGGCTACCATGAGAAAACATCTCCTTTTTCACGTATCTTCTCTCAAAGATTATTTCCAATACGCGAATGGAAAACAGGCGATATATCGTTCTATGGCTATAATTTTACTGGCCTGACGTCAGAGTCATTGGAAACGGATATAAGAGTTCTGGCGCCGTTGTCGGCGACGCCATGTAGAGTAACTTCCTTTGTTCGGAGTAGCTCTGAATGGAGCAAACTACACCTGAAAATTCCCAAACTTTCTCCACTTTCTACGCCCCGGAAGTTTTCCAATGTTTCGAAAATCCAGCGAATAGAGGGAACAAAGTATATACACAACGACTGCAACTCTTTCGTTTTGTCATGACCTATCAGGGGTGGAATTTGTAAGTATCTCTGTAGTGTATAAAGACACTTTCTTTTTCATTCTCCGTGAGAATACTCGACAAATAAAGGAATTAAAATTTTTCACCCTTTGCACACGTAGTCACTGCAAAAAAAAAATCGTGAGGCAAAGGGTTAAGTCACATATGGGCAACCCCCGGCTCTAATCTATTTCAGCGAAGTTTGTCTTCAATCTTCGCATTGAATTGTCATGTCGTTCATTATATTATCAAATTTATGTAGAGCTTTATACCAAAGCATTATATTGCAAATAAATGAAATATGAAGTAGCAACTTATTTTAATTCATTTAATATTAACTTACTTTATTTAATAATTCGGTCCGGCCCTTGACTCGTAGACAGAATGACAATTTAGCCACCGAACTAGGAAAGGTTGCCCATGCCTGGGTTAAGTATTAGGTTCTATGAAATGGCCTATTTCACGACTACGTAAGGTTTCCAGAATTGTGTACCTTAAATTTGCTACCGGATAACTTACTTATTATACGTCAATTTAAATATAGAAGTTAGCCAAAAGAAAATCAAAGCATTTATTAGTGAAATAATCGACGAACCACCACATCTGATTAACCCTCGTATGGTCTTTGGGTCTTTTTCGACCCATCGCGTTCTCATTCTTTCAATACCTTTTGTTGCTATCAACAAAATGTAACGAAATTGTTATTAATACACTTGTTTACGTTCGCTTAGTAAGCGTGCTGATAATGAAAATTGTTACACGTAAGGTCTTTGGGTTAAAGAAGATCCAAGTTAAGTGTACGTATAGCCGAAGGAAGAACGCACTAAGGTGAATAAGTATCATTTTTTTTCTAAAACTACAGACGTGGAAAGTTTCATTGACACCTCCTGTCGTTTCATCTGCGACAAGGTAGTAGTCGGAAATCGACGAAATTTCTGGCAGACACCACGAGAAGCGATCGAAGAACGGAAGAAAGGGGAAATCGGGTCGCCTGGACGGATCGATTAAAAACAACAATAAATTTCGGCGCGCAGCTGCACACGCAGGATCCAGCTCACGGCAAAAGCGTTCAATAACACGCAACGCTATTGCTGCAGCAAGGAGCACGCGTGTGTCCAATTCGAAGTACAGTTAGGTATGCGTTTGATAGCGCGTTCGAGCGCACGATCGTAAAGACCAGTAAAAATCGTAATAAGCGCGTTGCGAACCGTGTACACCTCTCCTTCTACTATCGCTACCGTAATTCCATCTTGCTCCTTCTCTTTCGTTCCCTATCTCTCCCGGTGGCTGCCGTATGCTGAAAGTTGCAGAGAAGGCAACCTTCCATTCGGAAAAAGGAAAACCGAAAGCCGGAAGATCCCCAGCGGTACCGGGGGCTCAGTTTCTTCCCCTACATGTGTCGTTATCTAACGTGGGACTTGCACAACGCCGGCGAAACGGAAACGAACATGTTTTAGAAAGGCGCTAACTTCGAGGAGACACTTTTTTTCGGTATTCTTTTCTCGTTGTATTTTTTGTTTTCGGGATATTTTTCCAACCCTTGTTTTGCAAGCGACAAATAGGAAAAAGTGACGGGACAGTAAGATTAATTATACACAAGCGTTTCCCAAGTTAGCTCGAGCCCACACGAGCAAAATGGAAATCGCGAATGATATTGAGCGCAGTTAACTTTCTCCAGAGGCGATCGATTCCCGTAACCGTTCATGTTAATTGTTCAATAAAGGAACGCGTAGCAGGAGATCGAATCGCTGGTGGAATGGTAACACGGAAATTTCTCCGGTATCTGAAATGGTACATAAGCATCGTGATGATTATTTACGGCGTTGATAAGGCAAAGCCGGGGAATGCTGAAAATTTCGCGTTTATTACGGGATTATCTTCATTGCCCGGTTAAATTAGCCTGGTCGCGTTTAAGTATAAACGATGAACGCGAATATTCTATAATTTCCAAAAGTGCTTGCGCCAGTCCCCTTATAATGGGATTTAATTCGATATTATAAAGTTAATAGACGGAGATAAAATGTTCGGATCAAACTTAAAAGAGACATCATCTATCAGATAGCAAGAAAATTGTTAGACACTCTCTCCTGGTGATCCTCGGTGTGATTAATTTTTTTTCCAATCAAAAGAACCATAAACCACGTTAACCGATGAAAGTCAATAAAACAGCTCGGTTTGATAAGTGTGTTTACAAATCAGTGAAAATACCTGTTCACCCATAAAACAAAGGTGGACACTGAACTTACGGTTCTAAGCCATTCATTTTGAAAAAACATCACTCCGCTGAAATTAAATACTTTTATTTAAAATAATTTCCACGATGTTCGATACACTGTTGCCAACGTATTGCAAGAGCATTAACCTTAATGCGGTGTTCGGGTCATTTTCGACCCATCGCCTTCTTGTTATTTTCATAAATTTTCCTGTTATCAAGTTTATGATCCCTCACCGTTACATTAAAAGTTTATTTTCTAGGTTCATATGGCGTGCTGGTAACAAAAATTGTTACACATAAGGTCTTTGGGTCTCTTTTGACCCAAACTCCTTAAGCGGACTAATTCCGCGTACACAAAAATCGAAATCTCTAAGAGAAAGAAAGACGCAAATAAATATCCCCGATCCAAACCTACTTTACACCCGAAGAAATCATGCTCGCAGTTTGGTGGTCTACTTCAGGATTAATTTGATACAGTTTCCTAAGACCGGGTACCACTATCACTGCAGAGTCATACAGTAACGAATTGGAGGTCGTCCAGCGAGAAAACGAAGATACAGCAACCAGCCCTGGCCAACAGAAAAGACCCTATATTGCCTCAACTGTTCTACTTCAACAAAGTTCTACTTCATTCTCCATATTTCCCTGATTGATCTCCAACCGATTTTCACTTTTCCCGCTCACTTGACAATTTCCTTACGCAAAAACGATTTAGAAAACAGGAGAATGTTGGAAACGCCTTTCAGCACTTTCTTTCTCTTACAGATTCGGATTTTTATATGCACAAAATTAATACTCTTGCGATGCCTTGACAAAAATGTACGGCAACGGTATGCAAACCATTCTAAATAAAAATGTTCAATTCTTAGAAAATGAACGGCTTGAAACTGCAGGAATTTTCCAGGATGACCTGGTAAAAGTGGTTTCGTTGAATTTTCACGTTCATCTTTCGCACCGGTACACAGAGAAAGATCAAAAGGCTCGTGCTGAAATGTGCACGCACCACATGGGACAATGGTGTCCTTCTAGACATTGTCGGTGTCGATGCGCCGATACAATGGCAAACGGGCACGAGCCTACGTGTAGAACCCGTGTAGGTAGTCACTGACATTTTCAAATGTCAGCGGACCCTCTTGCAATGCGCTGTTTATCATTTGGGTTACCGGTGACTCGTCCACGTAACCAATATCTGTACCATTGCCGAGAAGGAAATGCTATTGAAATTTCTCACCCAAATTATTACAACTCGTTCGAAATGAAGAATAGAGGCAAGTGCGAAATTTTCGAATTTTTTTTTCTCTTCCATTTGAAGGAGTTTCTAAGTATAACCTATGCGTCTTATTGGGCAATGGGAATGCGAAAAGCTCAGGAAGAATTTAACCTTTTCACGGAGGTAACGTGAATCTCTAATGCTGAATATTTTGTTTCTTTTTTTTGCAAAAGGGCTGAAAGATTAATAACTGCGTAAAATATTCCTTCGAATTGCACAGATTGCCGATAATTCAGATCCGAGCCAGGCGAGGAGTAGTGAGTTTAACAGAAAGATCTTGGTTAATAGGAATGGAAAGAAAGCGTTAATGGAATGCGTTTGTACGACAGAACGCACAATGGCTATTCCTTGTACACGTTAATGAAAATTGCTGCTTCACGCAAGTGGCGTCATGTTAACGCATACGTTTAATACGGTATCAGTGAAAAAGAGAAACAGACACGATAGCGTTAATCGTGTAATTTCACTGATTATTTCACGATAACGAAGACGTTCGATCCTTTCGAAAAGTGTGAAAGAATGGAGAAAGCGTGGACTTGCAGGAACTTCTTTATCTCGTCCACCTACTCGCCTCGTTTTTGAGCTGGTTGCGTAACCCCTCTCATTAACAATATATAGTTCACTGAACTCCGCGAGTAAACCGCGTCCACATGTGCGCGACTATTTAGTGTTGGCGTTTATGCTATTAAAAGAACGTTTGGAATCTTTACGGCTCCCGAAGTATAGGTCAAACTATTATATCTACTCGATGAAAATTGTACCAGAGAGAAACGGTAGGTATGTAAATTTTACGAAAGATCGTTTACCTACTATCCGGTGGAAATAAAAATTAATCGACTAACTCGAGCTAGTTTAAGTTACCCACGGTCGTGGTCAATCCACGCAACTTTTACTCCGCTCTTAATTGCCCGTGACGGATTAAACGTAACGAGATTTCAGCCTTCGAGGCGATTCGCGGTCGCTTTTACTCGCAGCTAATGACCGATCCACATTTTGTCCAGGTGTACCCCGCGAACCATAAACACCCTTTTCCGAAAGTGCGAAAAATAGAAGGAAGGAGAGGCGGAACGTAACCGTGCTCGCGATCTTCGATCGTGAACAACCCCGCGGTACCCTCCGTAGATCCTTATTACCAAGATTATACATCCATTCGTTCGCCCTGATTGATGTAACGACTATAATCGCCGTAGCTGACCCCGGTAAGCGTCGTTTAAATCGTTCTGCTACTCTCGAGTGCTAAATTTACGACTTTCTCCGGCTAACCTGGACTCGAAACCACCGTTCCGATTCGCCTATTCCCGTCCGTATCGAAATTTAGAGTAGATACACCGAATGGTATTAAACGTCTTCGTTATTTATCGCCAATCCTTGTTGAAAGTTTTCATTTAATTTCTGGACAATCCGAGTTAATTCACCGCGACAAGTATCGGTTTTTGCACGGACCAACGAGGAGGAACTGTTTGCAGGATAACGAGACGACGATAAATCTTACTGGAAAGCGGCATAATCTCACAATACGCTGGGGCTCCACGTCACCCATGTCAATTCGTCTGCCTAACAGTCGTTGACATAGATTCCCCTGCTCTCTCTGTCATGCAACTTTTACAAGTTTACCTGAACACACGTCTTACGCTGTCTGTTGCCGACACTCGTGAAGAGACGTCTATTGAACTTCACTTCGCGGAGTAACATTCTCTCCGCCGTCGACCCTGATCCTGAATGCTTAAAAAGTCCTCTCTCGGCGAGCGGATCGACACGGTGTATATACCTACGTGTGTGTAGATACACATGTGTACAGCGTTGTCCTGAATAAGGAACACGTTAATCTTCGCGTTACGTAATTCCAGTAATTCGGTCGCCGGTACTCGTGAAATCGTTGCAGCGGAAAGAATCCTTTCTACTGTTAACGTGCAGGCGTTTGACCCCGAGGATTCCGCGTAGCTTCGCTGATCTTTGCTCGACTGCGATCTCCGATGCCTCTGATTTACGCGTTGCAATAAAACACGATGACTGGTGCGTCTTTTTGTTCCAACGAACAATCGTGATCCTCGTAACACATGTATACATTCGTCACGGATCATTTTTTTACACACGCAATTATTTTGTTTGTGAGAAAAAAGAAATTTATTTCACCAGTTAGAATTTCTTAACATTCGTACTGGCAAGTTTATCTAAAGTGTGAATCTGTTTCTAATTCTACATAAGGGGTGATCTTTAAGTGAACAATGTTATTTAATAAGACAGCTATGGATCGTTACTTTCGCCTTTTTTTTTTTCGAAGTTTAAAGTGGATAAGTGTGACGTAATATACGCAAAGTTTGTCATAAAATAGGAGAACCTTACCGGAGTGTCTGGCAGACCGCGGTCCCGAAATGTCAGGATCCGCTGCTCGCGTCGGGACGCGCCGATCAATAGAAGACCAAAAGGCACATGTCCCGGTAGATTCTCACGCGGCGATGCTCTCGAGCTTGGCGGGCATGCCGCCTCGAAAACGTTCCAACGCGTATTCCAATATTAATATTCGATGCCCTTCTTTATACTTTTATCGATGTCTTCAAACCCCTTCAAACCTCTTCAAACTTTCGTTTATTATAATTACTCTCTCTCGGAATCTTCAGAATCGATGAATAATACAGTCTGGACCTTGATTAACCTCCTTTATTCCACCAACAATCAAGCAGAGCCGCCTTCAAACCTCTTCAAACATTCCTCGATTAAAATTATTCGTTGAGCCTCTCGAAGATCAATGAAAAGTCTCGTGTACGCCTTTATCGCGATGCCCATTGACGTTTACCCTCCTCCATTCATCCGTCAATCCGTCAAAGTCCTCTTCGAAACCTCCCCAAACCTCTTCAAACTCTAATTTCTTCCTCAGCTTCGAAAATCATATTACGACATCGAACGAGAGCAGCGTGAATCTTCCTCGACGATAGGCGTTGGTCACGTCGAGAGGAGTTTCCTTGATCGAACGGAAAATTCACCGGTTCACTATATAGCGGGGCTAGAAGTTTCCATGAAGGTGTCGCGCGCGGCAGATCCGCCGGCACCGTTCAGACCGATGTCGAAGCACCGGCGTCGACGCTCATCGCGTGAGAAATTCGCCGTTCGACGACGAATTCGCGTGTGGAAACGTAGGGTGGACGTGGTGGCCGAACGTTACGCGAGGAACAGCGAGAAAGCCGAGAAAAGTCGGTGCACTGGCCTGCCATCGGGTAGACCGACGACCCGGCACGGCTCTGGCAACGCGGCGACGCACTGCGCCGACGTCGCGACGACGACGTCGTCGCCTAGGCGACCACGCGACCTCTCGCTCTTCTCCTCTCTGTGTGTTGATGGAGGAGGAGGAGGAGGGTGGATCGATTGATCGAACGGTGCGAGCACGCTGTTCACAGCGAGATATCGAGATGTCGAGAGAGAACGAGAGGGAGGAAAAAAGCAGGCTACTTTCCGTTCTCCATATTTTTCTTATCCCCTGTACGGGCACGAACTTTCTTCCCGATGACTTCTTCCTGGAAAATGAAATTCTTTCAGACGGGGAGATTTCTTTTTAACCCGAAAATTTCGATTTTTTGGAAACTGCGGGTTTGTTAGGGGACCTCGAGAGAAGTATCGGGAAATTTTTTTGGGCGGGCCTTCTTTCGGTTCTTCGGGGTGAAAACAGCCCCTGAATGAAAATAAGTGTTACCCTATTTCCCTGTATATCTTTAAAACTGTAGTAGATATAGAAAGATGTTTATAATAAAAATGTAATAGCTTCTTGTGCCTTATAAGACAGTGCTATTAAATTGATAAAAATTGTTTGTTTAAAGAAGAAATCTTCCACCACCGTGTTACGAATCGACTCTTTTTGAGTCAGACCATTTAAGGAATCTACTCGGGAAAGGGGACTCAGGTAGTGCTCGGAAGGTAGACTATTAACGCACAACAGTTTGCTGTTAAAACTATATATTTGTGAATGAACGTGAACAGAGCGCGAAATGCCTAAGCTTACTGATTGGAAAATTGTGTGTCGTGTCGTGTGGTGTTCGCTATTTTATAAACTACGTGTGTGTTGTGATTGGTGGTGTGAAAACTGTCGTAGGTGGTGGAAGGTTTTTTCGGTGTGTTTGGGGTGTGTCTGGCGGTGGTGTGAAAGTGGGGAATTTGTTCTTACATTTGTTATATTGCTTCTTGGAGGTCTGTTTATGATCTTAGGGGTGTGTCTGGCGGTGGTGTGAAAGTGGGGAATTTGTTCTTACATTTGTTATATTGCTTCTTGAAGGTCTGTTTATGATCTTAGGTCATGTGGTGTTCAGGTGTGAGAGGCGTCGAGTTTTTCGGTGTCGTAAAGTACTTTTCGTGCCGGCTAAGACCTCGCTTTTTTCGGACGTGCTGGACTATCGGAAATCCCGATGTATTGTTCGGCTCGTCGGTACGGCCGAACAACCCAAGCGACGTCTGTTACGCATGTGACAACCATTATTGTGAAAACTTTCGAATTTTCTGTCATATCGAAAAATATGTCAAATAAATGCAGGTAAATATGCTAACTGTGTTTTCACCCCGAAAAATCGAAAAAGAGCCAAAAAAAATTGCCCGATACTTCTTTCGAGGTCCCCTAACAATAATAAATTCTAAGCACGGAGACTTTCTCGACTGGGTATATTGTTATCTTCGTCACTTATGAATACATTTAAAAATTCAACGAAATTCTCTAAAAATTGATTTCTATTTATCGTTCATCCTTTGACAATTTTGCGTATTCATTGATGTTCGATAATCGATCATCTGTCATCGACGGATGACAGCGAGGCTACAAGGTTATGCGAACGCAATGGTGAAGAATGCAATCAAAGTCTACGCTAGATTGAAGCCTGAGAAAAATAGAAAGAACTCACTGGTACATACTAAAATGTACAAATTCAATATCGTTATTATACTTCGTATATTTCTCTCGAAGAGTTATCAAGTCTTCCATCGTCCGAAAGAGAATCTCGAGGAGGACTTCCTGTTCCTAGTTTCCCCGATACAACGAACGAAAGACTACCCCGACAATCGTGCCGAATCGTGGAATTTCTCGTAAAAGACATTCACAGAATTATATATGAAATACGAAAGATACACTTGTGAATACCTGTAACTTTCAGTTTCTTCCGTATATTGGAGGAATCCGCGTCACAGTCGGATGTGTTCGAGAACGTGGCGCGGCCCGTGGTGGAAAGGTAAAAGGAACCGTATCGTTAATAATTAATAAACCCACTCAGCTATGTGATTTCGTTTGTTAAAGTGCTCTCGATGGCTACAACGGCACCATTTTCGCCTACGGCCAGGTAAAACCTATTAAACGAATCGATAAATAATCACGAGAAAAATTCTCATCGGGAATGTGGTGGTACAGACTAAAAACGAAGCTTGTTTCGTTTCAATTTTTCACTCTAATTGGCTCATTTTAATTGCATCAATAGATACAATAGTCTAGGGCTTCCGGCTTCGCCGAAAGTGTTAAAGTCTGTTATAAATCAATACCTGATTAATTAAAATTGTATTTATAAATAAGCAAGACTGGCTTAACACTATCTTTTACACGTTCATGGACGTATGTCGATATAACGGTATACATAATATTAATAGGTTATATTTTCGTATACATCCTATTCCTTATAAATAAGCTAGATATCTATGTAATGGTAAATGCTTATTTTAATGTAAGTTAGCAATTCTACTATAAGGGTTAATACAAGTGAGGTTAAAGTATAAATCTATAGATGTAACATTATCCAGTTAAAATTAAATTAATATACTATTATATATTATACCTACAGGTCTTTAGATACGAATAAATGAACCATAAGTGTAGGCCTAAACTCTAGAAATCAAAACCTAAACTCTAGAAGACAAAACGAATTTTTTACGTAATGAAGCTACATACGTCTACACTATACAACAAAACAGTGTTATAAAACAAATTGTTTTATAACCTAGTTATGTAGGATGTGAACAGGGAGAAAGGAAGCAACAACGGGTCAACGTTTTTTAATAAAAAAAATAGAAAAACAAAATAAAAGATACAAACGACCGGTGGCTACTTAACGACTGCTTCTTTCGCTCGTCTTGCGCCTCCACCAGCACACCGCTCTCACGCGACACGCGCAGCCGTCGTCTTTCGGTAGCCTTTGTCTAGCTACCGCTGCGCTAGACCGCCCCACAGTTATACAACATGCTTTTATAACTTGTTACAGGATTATAATAAGTTTTGTATTTTTCATGTAGAGCGACTTTCACCCCTTCACTATGGACGATTGCCAATCGAAAAAAATACGTATCGAAAATTTATTCAGGAACTACTATATGTATACCAAAATTTCATGATATTTCTGTCTATCACCGATTTTCAAACCTTAGAAACCATTTTCCCTCAGATTTACAACAGCGAAAGGGTTAAATTCGAAAATTCGTACCACGTTCTCTATCCACACTGCATTCGTCATTTTCTAACTCACTTGAAACTTGAAACTTCTCAGACAGCGAGCGGGAAAACATACAGCATCACCGGAAGCCGCGGAGAGGAGTATCAAGGCATCGTACCAAGAAGCCTCCGCTACCTGTTTCAAACCGTGCAAAAGGTAGACATTACGTGTAGGTATAGTCGATGGAAGAAATACAGCGAGGTCGTGAATTAAAACGTTAAGTAACATTTTTCCTTTCTCGATTGGGACTGAATCAAAGCTAATTCATACTTTGTGCGATCCTGGGCCGAGGTTTCGGGTCAGAAATCTTCTCAGGTCCCTGTCGATTCACCTGTCGATATGTTCGAACGTGCGAACTTTGACGCCTGACCGAATTTTTACGACCTCGCTATATTTCTTCCGTCGTTTGTATATACGTGTATACACGCAGAAGAACCGTACACCGCCCTTAAATTCCGTGCAGCGGCCGGAAAACGTGTACTCCGTCGAGGTGGCTTATCTGGAGATTTACAACGAGACCGGGTACGACCTGTTGGATCGTCCGCAACGGCAGCGCGAGTTCGCGATTACGAGATTGGAAGATTTACCGTAAGTCCTGGTGACGTAAATGGCCGCGGCCCCTCGAGTTGTTTCTTGAGTATTTCGTAAAAAAAGCAGCCTGGACCCCCTAAAGGGAAACAGCCTGACCGATCAACCGTGATTCTGAACGCGGTTGCGAATATAGAGCAGCCGCGTGCAATGTGCAATCGCCTCGCCATCCATTTTCCTTCATTCACCAACTGTACTTCCCCTCTTTCGGTTTTATTCGGTTAGAATGCGGGGTGGGCCACGTGAAACGGGCCACTTAATTGTCTTCTCTAGCTATGGTGGTGCGAGAAAATACAAAGGGTACATACAGTCGGTCACAAAATGATTCGGACATGATTTGAGAAGTTAGGATTAGTTGCGAAGGAAATAGCGAAAGTCGCTTTTTACAACTTTTTTATCTGAGCTCGCAATGAAAATTTAAAAAAACACGTTTTGTAGATCTATGTGAGTTATACGCATGCTGAAAATTTCATCGAAATCGGTTGATGGAGAAGCAAAGCGACAGGCACCGAAAGATGTAAGAATCTTCAGATTTATTACAGTCATAGGCCGAAAATCGTGAAATAGTGCGATTCTCACAATTTTTAACCGCAACATTAACCCATTTCGATGAAATTTTCAGCATGCGTATAATTGACATAGATCTACAAAACGTATTTTTTAAATTTTCATTAAAAGCTCAGATAAAAAAGATGTAAAAACGACCTTCGCTATTTTCTTCGCGATTCCGACTAATTGCAGTTTTTTCAAAAAATTTTTGACACATCATCTAGTAAACTAATCTTTCTAACTTCTCAAGAAAAATTCAAGTCGTTTGGCCCAATTTTAAAAAAGTTATAATGTTCTAAATAGTGTCCGAATCATTTTATGATCGACTGTACATAAGATGGAAGAAGAATTTTTTTGATAAATCAATGGCGAACAATGAATAAAATTTTCGAGTCCAAGTTCATTTTAAGATCATATTAGTATGCATGTTTAACCCTTATGTCAATAACCGGGTACCCGGATACCCTTTTGCATAATTCTCACTTAAAATATTTGATCTTCCAGGTAAATATCCGGCCAGATTGTTGTCATTTGGCACATTTCCTATCCGTGTCTGCCTTAAGTTTAGAATTTCGTTATCAGGAAACTACTAAAATGGGCGATAAAGTATTCTGGTTACTGACATAAGGGTTAAATGCCCATCGATACCTGCTACATCATCCAATAGAAAAAAAATATATTCGTGTTGAAAAACATAATCTTGTTCACCCTTTGAAACCGTTTGAATTACTTATACGAAATTTTCTCGTATCACCATAGCTGGAGCAGACAATTAGGTGGCCCATTTTACATGGCCCACCCTGTATATTGTTTAGAGCGATAAAAAGTAGTTTGGTAGAAATGATCGAGTGTACTTTAGACGTATCAGCATTCAAGAGGATGAGAATGGGAATTTGCATTTGAAGAATTTGACGTTCCACTGTGTCGGAAGTGTCGAAGAGGCTTTCAAATTGCTTCTGTTAGGTGACAGCAATCGGTAAGACGATTTACACGAAGTGGGAATTGAAAAATTCGAATTTTGAAGGATTCCTGAATATGAAAATGTTTAAACAGAATTACCGTGGAGACGCCGATGAACACCCAGTCATCAAGATCGCACTGCATCTTTACCATCGTGGTTTCCACGAAGCAGTTCGGCGCTGAACAGTATAAGCGAGCGAAAGTGCACCTCGTGGACCTGGCTGGGTTAGTATACCATCTTCAGCGTTGTATCGACTGAAGGTAGTACGAGGTTAGAGCAGCTCGTAACAGAACCATAAGGAGCTCCTGAATAAAGCTAGCCCTCTATAGGTCTCTCCCTAATAATAAATCTCTACACAGGCGTTTTCATTGAAAAAAGTCGCTCGACGAAACGGGGTCATCTGTGACCCGTACTACTCGCGTGTGTAGAAGGTTTATGGAATATATACAGAGTGGAGAAAAATTTTGAAATGCTTCCGTTATTAGTAATAATATAGAAAACTGTTGTACACGAAACTTCGTTGATACGGAGGCGGACATAATGTGATGTAAATGTTTCGAGTAGAGGCACAGAATGGCTATTTCACCGTGCTATCGTTAATAATTAAATAAATAGTTTAAGTTACTGAGAAATTTAGTTATATGGAATATATTACTGCAAACAATTTGGGGATGTAAGTACTAAATTATAAATATTGGTAGTTGAAATTAAATTATGATCAATACAAAATTTACATTTTAATAACTTATAGGTTACACAATAAATCCCTTATTTAATAATCTATGAGGTATACAATAAATTTCTACAAACTCAACCACTAATTAACAATACCATTCTTTTTCTTTTCAAGTTGCCAAGAAATGTAGAGTAATGTATTGAAAATAAAGAAAAAAGGAATCGCGCGACGGGTCAAATGTGACCCGGCACCGCTTTTCATTCGAACGTCGAACATTCAGCTATCCAACGGTTAATAAATAAATAATGAATTTTCTTTTCTCTCACGACACCGCGTCCACTCGATGTAAATAACTTGTAAATTGAATTTCTTCCATAAGTCATTCCTCCGTAAAAATTTCTCAAGAATGTCGAGGAAATGAATGCATCAATCATCGACCCACTTGTCTATAATGATTTTTCCCCTGTGTTCCATTACTTCTTGCTTTCTCATTGCCATCTGGACTCACGCTGGCAAATTCTGTAACGGTAACCGATCTTTCCGCAGATCCGAGCGAGTCTACAAATGCTCGATAACCGGCACCATTCTAACTGAGGCGAAGCACATTAACCTGAGCCTACATTACCTGGAACAAGTCATAGTGTGTCTGGGTCAGGAGAGCGCGGGTCACATTCCTTACAGGTGCTAAATTCCCTCTGGAACTCCAACTCCATGATTATCCATTTTTTCTTTTTTTTTGCCTCTAATAGAAAGTAATTGATAAAATATCTGATCCTTGATCGACCGTGGAACTTTCACTATTCTCGTTCTTAGGAATTCCGTCTTGACGTCAATTTTAAGAGACAGTCTAGGAGGAAACTGTATGACTACGATGCTGGCCACTATAAGCGTTGTTCCTTTCAATTTAGAGGTGCAGAAAATACTTTTTATGCCGTATCTTTGAAAAAGTGTTGTTAAATTTCGATCGCTTAATTGGGCTCGTTTCATCGATCACAAGGAGACACTGTCCACCTGCAGATTTGCACAGAGGGTTGCTCTAATAAGGAACGACGTGAAATTAAATCTGGAAACGAACGTTCAAAGCGAGAATGCATTATTGAAGGCGGAAAATGAAAGGCTTAGGCGGCAAATTGAAGCTCTGACGGGACAGGCAGTTCGGTGTTTTAATTAAATATTGATCCAGCTTCTAAGATGAAGCCGTAATTCGTTTATTTTACTCATACAGACGTCTGAAGAGCTCACCGCCGAGGACAAGAGAAATCTCGATTCTCAGCTGAGAAATTTCTTGGAGATCAACGAAGAGATCTGCTGGGATAATAATCCTACGAAAGTGCAATATTGCTTCCGGAGTTTGAAAAAAGTGTTTCAACTGAGCAAGGATCCGAAAAGTTGTTTGAAGAAAATGGAATATTACAAGGAGCTGGTTGTTCAGAGGGATAAAGAAATTTGTATCCTTATTTCCGTTTGTTTTATTCTATTATTTATCTGGTAATTCCTTGACGTGAAAACAGCACTGTTGCTCGAAATGATGAAGAAAGAGAAAAATCAACGACTCACTGGGACAATTGAGAACGTATCGACTGTCAGCAATATTCAGAATGATAAGCAGAATTCGGTGATTAATAATAACTGTTCGAAGAAACAGAAACGAAGGCCTAAGAGTTCGAAGTCTCTCGTCCAAAATTGTGCAAACGACGATAATTCGGTTAAAATGAGTTCTAACGAAAAAATTTGTGACAACGTTGAAGCAAATGACGTTGCAAGAAGTGCAAGTAGAGAAAGCTTGATTAATCACACAGAGACGAACAAATCTTTTGAAATCAGATTTATCAGCTTGCAATATCGTGAATTTGACTTTGAATCATTTGTCGGAAGAGAAAAGTAAAATATGTGATGAAGTAGTGAGTAGTAAAGTTGAAGTAAATCGAGAATCTTCTCGTAAATCTGACAGAAAGCAGAGAAATACTGTGACAAAGGTGACGAAGCAAGAAGACGACAAAACTAAGGACGGTCCTTTATCAAATACTAGAAGCAGAATTAAAGACACGAGATCTTCGTCTGTAGAAACAGATTATTCCATTCCAGTTTATCAAAAATCGTTGAACTTCAATTCGACAAAACGTCAACTTCCGGAGAAACCTTTCGCTGTTAAAGAAGATGAAAGAACCGAGACAAGAAGCTTCGATAGAAGATTCAATTCGGAGGAGGAAGATAAGTTTGAAAATTCGTTGCCTTTGACAGGGGATCCTGAGATCGACGAAGAAATTATCGCATTTTATAAAGCGAAAAGATCGGGAGAGGTATATTGATATTTTTTTTCCAAGGTAGTAATGATAGCATAAGAAAAGAAATAATAGCGTGCAAGAATACAGTATTATTTACCAGGAAGACATGATTAATTGTAACGTAAAATAATTTCTTACAATATAACAAAACTGTAATTAAATATATTAAATTAATTCTAATATTCGATATGTACATTTGTAATTACATTTTTAACATCAATTCTCCCTGAAATTTTTCAACACGTTAACGCTGCCATATCTACTTTTTCTCCGTACATTTTTGCCTCCAGGATTGTTAACCTGTTCTCGTGAATTAGGGCGAGGAGGTGTCGTTTCGCGAAATTAGTATATTTCCGAAATTTGAAAGCGAACAATTTATCCACGTTCATTCTTATGCTGTCCCTATACACGAACCCTTGGATACCTAAAAAAATTCACGTGTTTCATCGAATAAAAAATAATTGAAAAATTTTTCAGTACCTTTATACTCGTAAATACGAAGTTTCTTCTTATTTTCAACAAAAACGAGCAAAGTTTCAATCGACCCCTCGAAGTTGAGTATCGTAAACGACGTTGGCCTGTGAACCTTCAAAGTCTGCAGAATTTGCTTCCGTTTTGCGTTACGGTTGCAAATCTACACGATGAATTGAAACGAACAAAACAAAAATAAGATTTTATTGGAACTTATTTTTACGTTGAAATTAATGTAAAACAATTAATTGTCGTTAAACAAGGTTTCGTGAAAACGGAACTCACAAATATACGATCCTTGCTGAATTCTTCGTCGTAATACAAGAACATTTCCTTCTCGAGTAATCCAGCTTTGAAATGCAGAATTTCTGGACTTCTGGTATATTTTCCAAGACTAGTACCATTAGAACGATCAGTATTATACTCGTACACGTTACTTCTACTCGTTAACAGCATCTGATCATCTTCCAAGACAATTTTCACGTCGTCTTCACCTTCCAGAGACGAAAGTGATTTTTCCAATTCTTCGTCCATCCTTGCAGAAGATCTCATCTGCCCTTTCAAACCGATTAACGTCAAAAAGATGTCCTTGTTTATCTTTCTGCTGTCTATACTGCGATCAAGGTCTAAGACATGCTGAAAGAATTAAAAGACACGAGAAATCATTCAGTTGAATAATCTCTAAGTTTAACCGACTCTTGAAAACTCACCTGAAATTCGTCGTTCTTCAATTTCCACAAATTAACAGGACCTCTTCCACACGAGCTCGCTCCCGAAGTGAGAAAATACAAGATTTGATCGTGTTTAAAGGTGGTCCATCGTTCGACCACCCCAAAATCAGGCACATTAGCTACCAACTCGAATTTCGTTCCAGTGAATAAGTATGTGTGCATTTGACAAGTGTTGTAACTCAACATGAAATAGTCCAAGTCGTCTAATTCGAAGTAATGGACGCTAACGATGCCGCTATCCAACTCGATGATTTGTAAATAGTCGAATGCAGCGAACTGATAAATTTGCTTCTCTGCGAAATGCTTCAGGTGACTTAAATCGTCGCATATGCTGTTCAAATTTGCCTACGAAGAAAATACGAGCACTTAGACAGATTTTCAAGTCATTTGTACTTCAAGAGGATACACCACCCTGAGGTGACTAAAAATAGGTGAAGTTTGGAAATTTTTTTCATAGATAGACGAGACGGTGTAAATATAGGCTATCACTTTTATTTCAGGATTTATTGTCAAACCTGTGAATGATTTTTAAGATATGACATTTGTTGTATTCCGCGGCTCGCGATTCCTTGCGTTGGTTTATTATATTCAATAGGTACGCGGTAGGAGAGCCTGACGGAAACTGGGGCGAAATAAGGGAGCTATTCTGCGCGTAGTACTATTCGACTTTATTAGACAGTTCGGTGACGTTCGGTGCGTGAAGACCACTAGACAAAAATCTGCTGTTTCGACGGAAAAGGTTTCTAGATATAGGTTCGGTAAGTACGAGAGTAGGGGTTGGTCTCAGAGGTCAATGTAGGGAGAGGCGGTGAGGTCTAGGTTCAGCGATGAGTAAAAGTAAAGGATGATGTGGAGGTCTAGGTTTCGGGGTGACTAACGTTAGGATGATGCGGATTTTTTACAGTAAAGGAAAGGAGGCAGGATGACTAAAAACTAATGAAAGATAGGAGAGAGGTATACGACACATTTAAATATATGTAGGAGGTTAATGACCGGAGCGTGTTTTGTTTAAATCCCTGCGATACAAATAGGCGAAACGGTGGCAACGAGCTCGGACGGCCGTGGCCTTCCAACGTTCGTTGTTATTAAACAAGAGTGAGTGTGTTTGTGCGAATGCGAGGGATGCGAGTTGCCAAGAGAGCGCGTGAGAATGAGAGAGAGCGAGCGAAGACCTTATAAATAGGGAAAACAAGAGCGAGATTCGTTCATTTTCCTGCGAAGCGATAAAGAGTTACCAATTGTGTTTATCGTAATTATATAGCATTGTGTTTTGTTTATCTCAATTATATTTTACCAATTTCTAATTACATTTTGCATTCCGTTTCCTACATACTGTCCGACAAACCTAAAGTGAAGCTTCTGACGTCACAGCCTAGCAAAATAGGCGGTTCAGGTCATCTCCACTACTCTTGGTTCTTACACTGCAGGCCCTTGAGGAGAAGTTGGATTGTAGGTAAATGGTTTAGGAACACGAATTTAAGTCAGTTGTCGATGATAAAAGAACGGAAAACTAAAAATTATTTGGTCGCCTTATCCTCTTACCTACGTTGGCGCGTAAGACATATTTAATAGCGCAGACGTTCATTTCTAAGCGACTCATACACAGTAAATTGTTATTGTAAAGGAAGTCTCAGGAAATGTATTAATATTTTTTAACAGTTAGAAAACTAAAATGTAAATATTTTTTTCCTATTCCTGAATAATAAAAGTAGATTTCGGCGCATTAAAAAATTGCTTAAGGAGCTACAAAATTTCTGGCTGCAATGAAAAATAGCGTGCCACCACAGACCGACAGCCACTGTTTACAGCCAATAAAAGTCATCAAACAGCCACTATTTAATGTTAAAATTTTGAAAAATTTGACAAAATCAGACGACATGTCCTCACTTTAACCGTAATATTTCGGCTTTGTTTAAAGATAATATTTCGATCTTGGGCTTATTTCATAGCAATAAACATAGCAACAATCGCTGCTAAAGTTTCAATTGCTAATTTGACACTGTTCCCACTCGTAGAATAATTTTGAAAAAAATACCATTGGATTGCTTGAATTTTAACCTGTAAAATAAGCTACTCGAAATAATAGAGAAATTTTGGGAACGTGGGATAAAAAAATAAAGTTTACCATGATGCACATCGTTTGGCGTCGCGCAGGCATTTGTTCGCCTGTTTATGGTGTCTGCGCGACGTAAACTTAATTTTTTTTTTATCTGCTCATCTGTTTACCGACTGCTCGAACGAGACCCGATCGTCATCTATTGTTCATAGAAGAGTAAGTGTGATAGCCTTATTCTATCCCTATTTGTGAGACCCGATCGTCATCTATTGTTCATAGAAGAGTAAGTGCGATAGCCTTATTCTATCCCTATTTGCTGAATATAAGGGAAGACCTAAGAGTAACTGCGATAGCCTTATTCTACCCCTATTGGCTTACTAACAGGGAGCCGTCGCAAGTTCCCCTACATCTCCCACTTTTAGGCCCTGTGTGACGTCAGAGGCTTCACTTTAGGTTTGTCGGACAGTATATATACATATATATATCAATATCAATAACATGTTTACTGTATGAAACGAAATGAAAATAAGCTGAACAAAGGCAATGTGTGTTGCAAATTATGCGTTTAAAATAAAAGGGAAAATCTTCATTTTTAGAAAAGTGTTCGAAATATGGGCCACTCGTAAAGTAATCGAAGTGAAAAGTAAGAACTGCATATTTTCAGGTTGAAATTTAAATGCTATTTACAATATTTACAATCTATCTACAATAGTCACAAACGTATATATCTTTCTTTCTAATGTTTTGGTATGTTTCTTATTACAATTCTCATAGTCACCGAATTCTAATATTGGCTAGTCCATATTAGCCCATATTATAAAGCTACTAGCTTTGCAGCCCATATTTAGATCATTTGATCAGGAACGCTTAGAGCGATGATATTCATTACGAAACTTATACTTAAAAGAAGCTTCAATGTCAGCAATGTAGCACTCTTAGTTAATTACCTCTCAGTTTAATAGGTTATTGCTGAAACAATAAAACGAACTTACTTGGAAAATGTTTTGAAATAGCGAAATAAGAGAAATGACACGTTTTGCAACAGAACACGTAAACAAAACAAACGTAGGCCACTGTCTCCTCCATAACACTTATTTTGTTCATAAATAGTAGTTTCGTCCTATTTTCAATACGGTGAAGCATCTAACATGATTCAATACTTCAACTAGCCCATATTTAGCCCTTCTTCTCTACCGACTGAATGAAAAGTTTCAATCTTTTCATAGGATATAAATGCAAGTTTCAGCTTTTTCCTTCAATTTTTGGAATGTAAGAGGGTGGTGTTCCTCAGCACTTTGTAAAAGAAAAGAAAATTTCATACATTTTTCTCCATCAAAACAGCGTCCATCTCTAAATGCCTCTTAGCCAAGGTGTTCGAAATTTCGGTGACATTGATACCATTTACTATATCGCTTCCAGAAGCTCCTCTTTCGAAATAAACGTTTCCAAACACTGTCCACCTACCAGAGATGATCTGTTGAAGCGAATTATTCGCGGTAACAGCCACAGCTTCCCATCGAGTGGGATTTATGCCATTCAGATAGCCTAATACTCGCAAGCTTTGGTTGAAATACATTGGACTTTCGAATACGAAATTTCCTGGAAAAAGTGAAAATTTCACGAAGCATTTTTTCATCGAGGAATCTCTTTTCTACGACCTACCACTTATGGAACTCTTTGAATTCAAAGGGATAAACCTTGTTGGATCGATGCCATTGATGAGACGCGGATTGAAATCGCGACGAATATGGACGTGACCAGGAAAATTGAAATTTCCTGTTATATTCTGACTTCCAATCGTCTGAAAATGTAAAAGTGTCATTGACCGACCTTGAATGACTCTG
This sequence comes from Habropoda laboriosa, assembly GCF_001263275.1. Taxonomy (NCBI): domain Eukaryota; kingdom Metazoa; phylum Arthropoda; class Insecta; order Hymenoptera; family Apidae; genus Habropoda; species Habropoda laboriosa. Next base: position 784,352 of record NW_017100191.1, on the reverse strand, counting down.
GATGATCTTCGAGTGAGCTTGAAAGAAGGCACGTATAGATAGATCATTGATTTAGGTATCGTACCATAAAAGTGTTCTCTTGGATTTCTGTTAAATCTTGGTTATTAACAGTTTCCAATATTGTAAGCTTATCTACGGTAATATTAAGGCATTTCAGAACCTTCACAGGCATAGCCTGTTCCTTATTCAACGGTATTAACAAATTCATATCCAAATCGTTGAACTTCTCCACTCGAATGTCCGATTCGAAATTCACATCGGTAAACGTGATAGTTTCTATCGACAAAAGAATTTCACACACGGTTCAAGAATAAAAATATCCAATAATTAAGGGGTCAGGCCACTTCTGAGGTTTGAAAAAATCGGCTTTCTTTTTAGGGACTTTCTTCACACGTTCACAGTTTCTATAAAACTCGATATTTTTCTTAGCAGGGGACACCACCATTGGGACATCCGTAACCCCGCCATTTTGTGAATAAATTAAACGAAAAAAATACTTTTATATTCTCTAAGGATAATATAACAAAGCTCTCGTGAAAAGTTTCCGATCGAGTCAATTATACTGTTTAAAAAAAATTGCCAAAGTTAGGTATCATTTTCAGGCCTCAGTGGTGGTCTAATCTCCCTTTATTCCAAAACAAATGCAACTTTAATCACCGTCGATATAAGTAGGTCTGTCCAGATGCAGCACGTTAAGTTTCATCTCTTCTATATCGATTCCCATGATGGATTTAGCTTCAAGGCTCGTTTTAACTGCAAGATCCTTCTCCACTTTAATATCATCTTTGAAGACAATTTTCGACTCGACGGAGAATGGTTTGTCGATAAAGACAGCCTTCTCGTCGAACTTCTTCAGGTCTATGTCGTTCAACCTCTCGCGCACTACAAATGCGTCCTTAAAAGTAATAGAGCCTTCGAACACTTTCGTGCCAGATATCGTGAGATCGTCCTCCTTCTTGAGAACCACAGCGTTAAGAAACTCGTCCATGTTTCTTCCTTGAATGGAACCATTCAAGTAGAGATTTTCGATAGTCACGTTGTTAGGGAAACGAATACTTCCATGCAACTCGAACGTATTGTTCTCTAAGGGCTTGAATCTGTCCATTAAACCTTGGAACGATACGTTACCGATATTTCCGGTTGCGTTGAACTCTTTCAAAATTGTCACCGAACCTGAACAGACGCGAGAAAATTTTACTCAATTTTATTTCCTAATTAAATTTGAACAGAAAGAAATTTCTTGAAAAAGAAAGAGATAAGAAAATTAAAACAGAAGGAATTTCAAGTACCATTTACGACCACAGGACCTGATAAAACTTGTCTTCTCGAAGGATTTAGAATATTTTCTACAGGACGGCCGTTCAAAAATCTTATTTCAAGTTGCTGGCAGGATATGTTGTTGAATATTTTGTGCCCGTTGATTACTATGTTTTTATCGGTTTTTAATACTGTATCAGAGACACGTTTTGAAAAATTGAAGCCATTCATTAGCCCTAAAACAGTCAGATTCTTTATGGACACGTCTTCTTTGAAGATCACAGTGTCTATTTGGTCCTCGTACAAATCTGCGAAGAGTTCTCCGTTGATTAATTTTGTCTCGATCTTTCCTCTCACTTGAAGAGATTCTAAAGTAATATTTCCATTTAAGATACTCTCCAATATCGATTTTTCTCTGTCTATCAACTCGTTAATCTCGTCCAGAGACATTCCGTTTATGAACGACACGTTCAATCGATCAGTCTCCAAATGATCGACTCTGTATTCGTCAATAATGTTCGAATGTGGCAAATCTTTGGTGAAATTAGAAAAATCAACGTTGTTTACAGTCTTAGGGACAATTTCTTCGGCCAGCAAAGTTTCTGCGATTAAATTCTCAAAGGTGACATTCTGAAACGTTTCGTTTAGCTTCTGATTGAAGTGCTCGTACGATATGTCGTTGTTCAATTTATCGAAAGACAATTCGTCCACTATAATCGGTGACTTGAACACGATAATTTTGTCCAAACAATCGGTCAGATATTTTTGTTCGTTCAAGAAAGCTTCTAGCTTTTCTACCGCTCCAAATGTCACGTTCCCGAAAGTGACGTTCGACGATATTTTCGTTAAATCTGAAATAAAGTATAATTAACGAACGTGTATCAACTTTTGACAAAAGTTGAATTTATTACTTGGAAATTCTTGATCGGTGTCCCGAGTCACGAATTCGTCCAGAAAGTGTCCATTGACCAAGCCAGACGTGATCGTAACATTGGACAACATTCCAACGTTCCCCAAAAACGTCTTAGTTCCGGTAATTTCCACGTTTTCTTCCGTTTTCAACAGTAGATCTCCTAAATTCAACAGACGCCTGTTCATGAACGCTGTATCGAACGTAACATTTCCCAAAACGTTCAAATTCAAGAAGGTGACGTCTGAAGAAATTTCGGAAGTTTCGTTCAACAATCGACTCAGCTTCTCGGTTAATCCAGATATCTCACCGTCTACCTAAAATGGCGAAAAATTCTCAGAATTCGTGAAATATATTGTAGTCTCGGGGCCTCCATACCCAAATAGGAAACCGACAAGAAAAAATAGAGAGGGAGTAGTTGGCGTAGTGATTTCTCCTAATCACTACAGCTCAATTCTCATTACCCACACAATAAGCACTGAAAAACGAAAAGAAAATACAGGATACGCGCCAAATGTCCCCGGACAGGCAACGTGACCTAAAACTTAAGGACAATATTATACCTAAAATTAACTATGTAATATGCATAAGCTCTGGAGATACAAATAAAAGCTAAATAAATTAAAATAAATAAAATAGTTGGCGTAGTGCGTAAAGCCTCGGCTTCCTACGCCGAAGGTCCCCGATTGGGTCCCTCAAAATTTTTTCCCGTCGATTCCTACAATATTGAAGAAAATTCAAGGTACGTACCTGAAACTTTCTCTCGATTGTCAAATTCTCAAAAGTGGTCTCTTCTTTCAGGACATTGTCCTTGTTCAAAATGACAAAATCCTCGAAATCTATCCCGTTTAGGGTGGTCACGTTTTCCAGACGTGGCGTTAGCAATGTGTTAAACGATTTTGAACCAGTTATAATCACAGGATCTTCGCTATCCGTTAAAACGTAGTCTTCGGGGTACGGAAGATCGTTTAACACGTACAAGTCGGATACATCTGCAGTCAGTGTCTGAAATTAAACGGCACACGTTATATGTTAATCGTGTGAAACTTGATTTTCAACAGCTAGATTTACCCCTTCGATGGTAGTGTTCCCTGGAATGAACATTGGCCTGTCTTTCCACACGATGTTCTTCATTAGCGCTTCCCAATTAATACCGTTGATCGTCTCAAAGGAAAGGTGTCCTTCTATGTGAGCTCGATTTATTTTCGAGAAATCTGTGTTACTGTAATCCACCGTAAAATCGCTGAAACGAATATTTTCAATGGGTACACCGTTCACCGAATGAATTGTCAAATTTTCTGATTCTATCGAATCGAATGATTTCTCATCTTCGATGAAATTGCGATCGTTAGAAGACTCGGAGTTGTTCGTTAAATTTATGTCATTGATGTATTGTGCACTTAAGTTTTCAACGTTCAAAGTTCCAGTGACGTTGATATTTCCGAAAATTTCCACGCCTGAATCGAAATGTAACACACGTGAGTTAGAATCCATAGCGTTCTCCAAGTTCGAGTTAATTTCATCGAGCTTCTGTTCTAAAATTTTCAGTCTATCCGAGAAATCGTTCACATCGAATTCTAATTCTTCTCTCGTTAAATTACTTGCACCTATGGTGACTGAATGATAAATCACGTTATCAGCTATGTCTGCGCTCGTTACATTCACTGTACTCAGGTTCCAAAAACCGGTGATTATAGAATTTTTTAAGTAACTCTTTTCGTATCGTGCTTTTGTTTCGTCTATAATTTTCTCCTGATGGTACAACGTGTCCTGAGTAATTTAAACAATGTTTAGTTTCCACATCGCTGTTTGACATTGACAGCGACATAACTCGAGAAATGTGAATTTTACAGGAAAAGCAGTTTAAAATTTGCATTTGACTAATAGTTGAATACTGATGATGTGGATCGAGCCTACCTCGAATAATCGAAAACTCGGATAATAGGGAAGGATCGATGGGTGTTCATAAGTCGCGCAAGAAAATCATAAAAAGCATTTTGATAATGTAAAATTGTACATGTATTTAAGTTTAATTAACTGTTTATTAAATAGTCAATATGAAAATGTTTTTTATGATTTTATTGCACGATTTACGAACACCCATCGACCCTAAAAAATACTGCAATTTTTTCATTTTATTTAAGTTCAAAGCACCTCGGATAATACGGAATCTCGGTTGAACGGGACTCGGATAACCGAGACTCCGCTGTATCTGATCTTCTCTCTGGTATGAAACTAATGAAGTTAGAAATGTACCGCTTTAGATGATAAAAATATTGTATCTATGGAATCTATCTATGCAAAAAATCAAAATTGACATTTTTTGAGTTATCAGTGCCAACCAACAATATACATATGTATCTTTTATACGTAATTTAAATGATTTCAAAAGGTGAACAAGATGGAAGAAAAAAATTTTTTTTTTAAAGGTCACACCTATGTTTTTTTACATGAATTTATATAATTTCTTCTACTGTATGTTGTAGCATTTTTCAATTTTTTATCAAAAGTGAAGTTTCCTTTCATTTTTCACCATTTCTTCCACGAAAAAGATGTCTTCTATTTTGTCTCACCCTTTACGACCATTTAAATTACGTGTAAAAATTTGTCCCTACCACTATAGCTAGAGAAGATAATTAGACGGCCTGTTTTAAATGACCCTGTATAATACGTAAAATACTTACGTTCAATAAACTTTGCAAGCCTAGCAATCTCTCTGTTGTATACTGAACTGGATGCTGCACGTCCTCCAATTTCGTATGAAATTTCACAAACTTGCCACCCGAGATAAACCCAAATTTTGGAATAGGTGTGACCATAGAAAGATCGAATTGATCGAGAATCTTATTGGGTAACTCTATTTTTTTGAAACTCAGACCTTGCCAAGCTAGAGCAATCACAGTGGAATTTTTCAATTGAATCAACAACAGAGATTCGTCTCTGTACGTGTCCAATTTTACATCTTGCACCCAAGAAATTTCTGATACATCTGCAGACAGTAAAAGATATAAACTGAAATCGTCAAAGAAGAAGAAAAGTCATTTTTCTTTTCTTGTAAAATGAAATGTTACCAAAGCTGGCTTCAGATTCTGCGTTGAACAAAAATTCACCATCTACCAAGTAAAAGAGACCAGCTTCCGGTCCGGATATCGCTAGAAACTGAAGGTATCCACTTTCAAAGCAGGCGAAATTTTTCAAATCGTTCGACTTTATGGTTTGTAACTCGTGAAAAATTCTTCCTCCAGTAGTGTTTCTATATTCGTATAGGAATACATCGTTCTCGCCTTGAAGAGCAAGGGAAAGGCTTTCGTAAACGGGGCAGAGTTGGATACCGAACGCTTTTGGCCCGAGAATCCTTTCAAAGAACCTGCATCGAACGATCAGTCAAAATCCAACGAAGAATAAAATCTCGAAAATATATTAGGCGTGGAAATGAATTTTTTCCGACTTTTGGGTAAAATCGATGTTTTACGTAAAAAGACTGAAAATGGATCGATCGTCGAAATATAATTTCTGTCGTTATCGATGACGTTTTGACATTTTCTTGGCAGCTTGAAAATACCATCGCGATAGAAACTCGTTGGTTTTGAATCAATTACATGAATCCAGTCGGAAAGAATTCATTTCTACGCCTAATATTAGGCAGAAAATTGGGAAAAGGAAGAATTCGTCACCAAAAGTCGAAACTTGTAGTTGAAAAGTCGATGTTGAATCCGTAAACGTCGATAGACGAATATTGCATCCCAAAATGCTCTTTATCGTCGTTCAGTAGCAGTAATTTATTCAGTTGTTCCTGTCGGATGAATTTCATGTCCTTCAAACGTTTCTGCACTTGCCACGACCAAAAGAACTCGAAGGAATTTCCATCCACCAGTCTGTACCATTTCAACGTGGTTCCACTAGTTGATTCCACGCACAAAACAACCACCAGATCGATTTCTAGCTGCAGGCTGATTACGTTAAATGTCAATATAGTGCCTTCTACGATCAAGTTTGCGGAATGAGTAGCCAAACCGATAGTTAAATCCAGTTTATAGAAGAAGAAACTCGACTCTTCTGTGTTAAAGAGGTAAGCAGATTCGTTTACTTCGAGAAACAGCCAATTCGTTCTCGTACTTGGCACATTTGCCAATTCCTGTACAGAAATGTCTGTTACGACGAGCTCTGAAATTAAATAAAGAATGTTTTTAAGAATTTTGCGTGGTTCAGACAGAAAAACATTTTACTGAAATTTAAAAAAAAGAAATGTGTTTAAGAATTTTATATAGTTCAGACAGAAAAATATTTTACTGAAATTTAAAAAAAAGAAATGTGTTTAAGAATTTTATATAGTTCAGATAGAACAATATTTTACTGAAATTTGAAGAAACTGTGTTTAAGAATTTTATATAGTTCAGATAGAACAATATTTTACTGAAATTTGAAGAAAGTGTGTTTAAGAATTTTATATAGTTCAGACAGAAAAATATTTTATTGAAATTTAAAGAAGACAATACTTTTAAGAATTTTATGTAGTTCAGATAGAAAAATATTTAACTGAAATTTAAAGAAAACTATGCTTTTAAGAATTTTATGTAGTTCAGACAGAAAAATATTTTACTGAAATTTAAAAAAAAAAAATGTGTTTAAGAATTTTATGTAGTTCAGATAGAAAAAGATTTAACTGAAATTTGAAGAAAACTATGCTTTTAAGAATTTAACGTAGTTCAGATAGAAAAATACTTGACTGAAATTTGAAAAGAAAAAAAGGTTCTAACGAATTTGATTGTATTTCCAACAGAACAACATTTTACCTTCTCTGTTTCCAGCTCCAGTGTTGAATTTATACTCCATCCAAATTGACTCCATCTCGGTATCTCTTCGAACTCTCGATGAATCGATATCCAGGAATTGGTGCAGATTTTCGGAGACATTTTCGATAAACGAAGAGTTTACAATATTCACGTAAAACAAGAGAAATAGTGAAATTATGGAGCAACCAGTTGAAGAGAACATTGTAGACTCGAGATAAGATCGAAACGATCTTCGATAGAGTTATCCGTGACATTCGTTCATTCGATACTAAATATTTTGATAGGAACCTAACTCGCTTGCAGTGGTTCTCAAACTATCCATCCTAATTTTACACCCAACCTCGTTATTACACCGCATTATAAATTGAAAATAATTCTCAATCCACCCCGAGACTTTCTTTCTTGAATAATTGATCAAAACCGGTCGATTTTTCTGTCTCATCTTTCCATACTAATTGTACACTTTCACAAGCATGTAGGTCAGGCAATGTTAGTTCCTCGTTTTCCTTACAGAAAACGTTTTTATTCAGTAAACATATAATACAAAACAATTACAAACGAAGTGCATAAATAACTACGTGTCGTAAACCGTGTTACGTAACGATTACCCTCGACGATTATATCATCGTACTGTCAGTGCATTGTACCCCAGAAAATGTTCCAATATACAATGTCTTTTTACTCGCTAAATTATTTCTTCTGCGCTGCCCCAAATGGTGGGCATGATTCGGCCCGCGCGAATGATCGGAAATACAAATTTTCGATGTTTCAACACTTTTTCGAATCGTAGTTCTCGGCTCACAAGGTTTCTCTTAGAAAAAAGACTTACAGCAATGGCAATAATTTAAAAAAAAAAGTATTTAGTAGCTTTTCTTTTGTTATTCGAAAATGGTTCGATTTATTTTAAAAAACCACTGCGAACGGTAAGGCGGTTATCTGTCCCCCATCTTGAAAAATGCTGTTTAAATCTCTACAACGACGTTTCTTTTTTCTTTTTATTTTATGCCATAAGAATTGTATATTGTATATTATGATGCATTTCTGGTTGTCCATTATTTGGAGAAGATTTGTCAATATTCCAGCCATTGGATTGTACGACGTTTCGTAGTAAATTTTATGGAAAGTAAAAATTGTACAGTCGTAACCACGATATAGCGAGGTCGTAAGTTAAACTCTGAAGAATCGGCACCGATTGATGTTGCGGCACACAAGGCCGTGCGTTGCAGTCTGTTCGAAGGTTCCAACGGTGAATGAATGGTAGAGTTTGATTTGGCATTTCAAGTAGAAAATGGTATTCCATTTACAAATGGAAAATATGTCAATATTAAGCTACACAACCTTTTCGCACTTTCTATCTGTATATAGCGCTCGCGAATAAATTAAGATGCAAAAGACCTCGATAAGACATTTACCTCTAACCGTACTTCCAAAAGCGGCTCTCTCCAGAGGGAAAAACCCTAATTTGTCCTAGCTGCACGCAGTTTTCAGTAAATATATTAGAATCAGTTTGACTTTCGCTGAATGCAACAATTCTTCGTACAGTCCTGACCATGGTTTCAAGCACTTATCTGCTGGTATTTCTGTCAATTCTTGAGTCCTGCCAGCTAAGACATGTTCACATCGACGCCTCACCGATATTACGACCTCGCTACATCGTGGCCGCGACTATACGTGACAATTATTTATATAAACTTGGCCATTAAGTGGCTGATTGAAGTATTTTGGAGTGGAATCTATAATAACGCCTGTAGAGTTCCGCAACCAATTCGTTCAAACGTGTCTGTAACTTCGTCGATAATTCGAATATTCTAGTTCACTTTAGGCTTCAAACATTTCAACGATGTGTACCTTTCGAAATACGTAAAAAGAGAGTGGACTTTTTAAAATGGAGAATCGTACGTGACCTCTTAAATACCAGACACTGTGAAACGATAAATGTCTATACTAAAAGGATCTAAGGCACAGTCACTGGTAGGAATCTCGTTCTGTCGCCTACTTTAGGCTGGAACCTCAAGTTGACCTTCTCCTTTTCATCCTCTCCAACTTCTAAGAACGTGTTCCAGTCCACCAGGAAATACAAT
>NW_017100191.1:770274-774793 GCF_001263275.1 Habropoda laboriosa | reverse complement strand
CTGTGTCCGGTTCCTTGGTGGTCCCGCCGAAAGATTCCTCCAGAGCCACCAAGTTAGGACTGGCTGTGGTCGAGGCTGCTGCTGTAGAAGTCGAAGAGGTCGTCGTCGTGGATGCTGATTTTGTCGAATCTGTCGTCGTGGAAGTGGTTAAGGTGGTTTCAGCCGGTTCTGTTGACAAGTTCCATCATGAATTCGTGTTTGAGTGTCTTTCGTGGCGGTTCCATTCGATAGTTTTGAGTGATATAGGCAGAGAGTGGTTTCGGAATGAACACTTAGAGTTGGTAGAAAAGAAGGATCGACATGCAATCAATTCACGTACAATTTTACATGTAGAAATGGATATTATACAGTGAGAGATGGGGTGTGATACGTACAGTTAGGATTAAATGTTTATCTAAAGCACGTAAATCGTGCCAATTACGAGATTTCACTGGGGGGTGGGCATTAGTTACAAATAGAGACATTAGTACTCGTCGCGAAGAGTATTTCTCACGATTAGCACGGTAAGAGAGTAACAAGTGAATAGAAATCGAAAGTTTTCATCGATCTTTTCCCACAAGTTTGTCCATTTTTTCTCCAGGGAAAGATCACTCTTTCTTCAAACAGGAGAGTGAGATTTAACGTAGAAATCGCTGCTGTTGAACGTCGTTAGCACGGAAAGAGAAAGTAATTAGAGGATACATAATGGAGATACGTCCTAGCGTATCTCTTCCAAGTGAACGAAGGACGCACAACAAAGAGAGGAAATGCTAGAGTTCGAGAATTAGTAGACACCGTCAGAATCAGCCAGATCCGCGTCTAAATCTATCATACACGTTGGTTAGTACGCTTCGAAGTCTCCTTAATCCCTGCATAATTCTCTGAACCCAATAGTCTGAACTGCTTAATACGTATATCATAAATTTCTTAATACCAGTGGTGACAGTAGAAGAAATTGTCGTTTGTTCCTTCGGGCTAGCTGTCGTCGTCGTCGTCGTCGTCTCTTCCTTCTCCTCTTGCCTCTTCACCTCGTTCCTCACGTCCTCGTTGTACGTCTTGATGATCTCTTCGAGCTTCAGAGGATCCGGTCCGTCTTTCAGGATCTTCGTGGACTGTAACAAGTCGTTGGCCACTTTTCTGACGTTCTGAACGTCAGCCTTGCCCTCTTGAACCAGCTTCACGGTGTCCAACAGCTCGTTGATCTTGTTCCTCTGCTCTTCGTCCTTCACTATCGCCTCGTGAGGCTTGAACACGTGGTACTTGGACGTTTCCGTGGATATCATGTCTTCTTCAGGCTTCGAGGAAGGTTTAGACCCTTTCTCGGACATAGAGATGAGACCGATGTTCTCCAGAATGTTTCTCATGTTGCTCGGTACAACTTCTATCACAGAGGGAGTCTCCGACGTTTCCGTGGATATCATGTCTTCTTCAGGCTTCGAGGAAGGTTTAGACCCTTTCTCGGACACAGAGATGAGACCGATGTTCTCCAGAATGTTTCTCATGTTGCTCGGTACAACTTCTATCACAGAGGGAGTCTCTTGAGTTGCTTTCATCGATTTCTGCCTCCTGTTGTTACTCACACCCAGTCCAAACTGAGCTAGAAACTCCTTCATCTCTTGATCCTTCACGCTGGAAGTAGGCAGAGGTTTGAAATTTGTGTAGGAGTTGAAATTGCTAGTCGTCCTTTGGGTAGTGGTGGTTGTAGGCTGATCCAGGTTCGACGTTTGCAGACCGAATCTCTGGAAGAGCAATTGGACGTCGGGCGTTAGGTTCTGCACGCCCTTTTTGATCTCCGATGCTGAACCTCCGAAGGCATTCTGGTTCAAGATCGGCACTTGGTTACCTGTGAACGAAGTCAGGCCTGATATCGTACTGTGAATACTGTTCAGATCTGCGATTTGACTTTTGTCCAAGAGATCCTTGTTCTTCTTGTACACGTCTTCGACGTTGCTCTTGTTGTCTGGTCTGAGTCCGATCGAAGCTAACAGATCCATCACTTCTGGCCTCATAGGCATTGCGGTAGTGGTTGTGGCCACTCTAAATCCTGCAGAATTCAACGAGTAAGTCGAACTGTACTTCGTCTTCGACGAAGTTTCCGTGGACATCGGAGTCACGTAGAGAGCTGTTGGTTTCTCGGTGTTCATCGCGAAAGCTTCGGGCTTCGTGTCTTCCATCAAGACCTCTGTTCGCTTCGTTGAAGAAACGGTAGGCTGCTCTTCAGGTTCCGCGATAATAGTTGGAAGAAACGGTACTTTGTTTGTCTTAGAAGGCAGAGTAGGTTTCACGGTGGTACTTGGTGGAGCATTGTAACGCCACTGGCTGGACGTCAGAACGTTCTGACTAGCTTTATGCCTTTCTAAGTCTATAGTGATCTCTTTGGAAGCTGCTATCGTAGTTGGTGCATCGGTGACACTGGTACTGTAGACAATATCTAACTCTGAACCCTTGTTAACGTTATTTCTGTAGACCGGATACCTCATAGTGGTAGTTTTCTCGGTGACATGAGTATTCTTCTGAAGATTGTCAAGATTGAAGGTGAATCTGACAGGGGTGGAGTCTAATTTCAGAGTCTGCTTCAACGGAACTTTCGTACGCACTTCTGAATAAGTGTCTCTATGATTTTTGTAGCGATTCTTCGTCGTAGTGGACCCTTTCAGATTATCCTTGTACGAAACTTGATTTTGCTCGGAATTCTGAACGTCGTTGTCCTCTATTTTCCTTCGTTCTTCCTCCAAGTCGCGTGTACTGTTCCGTGACTTGAAAGGATCAGGGATCATCTGTGTCATAGGCGGTTTCGTGTAGAGATCTTTCAAATTTCCAGAGGAGTCTTTAGCGTTGTAAGGGAGAACGACCATGAGCGCCCTTTGGTACAAACTTCTCGCTCTCTCCAACTTCGCTTTGTCTTTGAACTCGTTCAAATCCTGAGAAGTGATGTTCTGAAGAATCTTCACTATTTCTTGCCTCGTCAGCTGAGGCAGGCTCGAGTCCTCGCGAACCTGTCGCTCGACTTCCTCGATCGTGCGGTTGATCGAGCTCTCGATCTCCAATCTCGACGGAAGATCATTGTCCTGACAGTGACCTAGGCCAAGAAGAAGCAGCAAACAGAAAACCGCGAACTGCACAGAAGAACAGCGAAAGAAAATTCAGTTCCCATGGTCGAATGACCTGATTCAACTGTAACTGCGATCTAATCATCGGAATGTCACTTGCGTTCTACGAATTAACGCGCGATACGTTGCTAACATACTCGGTGTCCGAAAAGAAGCAACTGTCTCGTTCATTAATCTGACCCACATTAGAAACAGCAAAAGCTGACGAAGTAAAAACTGTTTCTAGAAGGTCGACGTACTATTTTTTCTTCTTTTTTTTTTTGTCAGTTGCATAATTTTTTATAGAAAGTTGTCTGCGAAGAACTATAAATTTGCAATAGAGCGCAGTCATCGATGGTTCTAAAGTCCTTTACGTAAGGTGGATAGCCTTACACACGCGTGTTCTTTTTTCCCCTCGAACATCGAGAAACGATTGCGATCGACTCACTAGCGTGTCTCTTTCATATTCATAAAGCAGCTCTCGCGAGATATCCTTGACTGTAATTCACCTGATTGAGAAAGTATAGCTGCCTAAGTGTGTTATACAATATAACATCGAGAGGAGAGAAGCGGGACAAAAATTGACCGATTTCTGAATCTGCGAAAAGTTCAACAGGACAAAGAAAAAGGAGTACAATTGCGTGATGGCATAGCTCCGATTTCCCGTCACGCCTGTTACACCTCCGAGTAGCGTAATAATTATCAGAATTACAGTAATCGAGCCTCCATTTTGTAACACATACTTTTTACGCGTTCGACCCTTAACTTTCGTAAGGAGAGGAGAGAGAGAGAGAGAAAAGTGGAGGAATAAACGTTTCTGACGGTTCCAACCGACTTTCTAGGCAATTCGAATTTATGCTTCCTGAAATGGCCGCTTATTCTACGGCTGGCTAGGAGCGAAATTGAACGCGCAAAATGCTTCCTCGTCGATCAAATTGGATCGGAAGTGAAAACGGAAAGGAAAGGACGCTTTTCAGAAGAAGCGTCGCGATTTCACGGAGTTACGAGTGATTCGCGTAATGAAAAACGCGTTATGTGGAGTGATTGTGTTAAGCGGCGAAATTAGACACGCTGGATGATTTACGATAATGATACCCGAGAACGAAAGTCACTTTCGTCCTCGACGACGTGACCCTTTTCACGTGGTGCATACCATCCCAGCTATGCTGTGACCCTTATGAGTACCACTTTGAACAAACTTTTCATTCAGACTTTCCATTCGTAATTTCAAATCGTCGAAAAATTTTTCAAGTGAAGAAATTCTGGAGTATATCATACACTCCAGTTTACAAGTATCAGGTGACTTGCCGACCGTGAAGCAAACCTAAACAGTCTTTACAAAATTATTAAGATCCGAAACAAACGATCCCGCTTAAAATCTCAGTGTAATATAGACGCGTCTAAAGAATCGTTAATTTCGAGATATCTGCAAAAGGTCACTCTAAAAGTGA
>NW_017100191.1:768176-770244 GCF_001263275.1 Habropoda laboriosa | reverse complement strand
AAAATTACACTGTGTAATTGAAGAAAAGTGTCGCGATTAAAAATAGGGCTGTTTGAACCTTTTCTTCAAATTGTAAACAATGCACATAATCAATATTTTACTAGGAACCCCCAAAACCCACATACTATTGGCTAAATTTAAGAAATTAAATAGCAAAGGAGAAATCATTTTTTTTACCACAAAAAAGGTTTCGAACCAATTTCCTGAAAAATTTACTTCTCTCCTTTGTGTCACTCTTTCAGCAAACCAACGATATAATAGTGTACGAATACAATTCATGTCCCAATACTTATGAACAGCGTTGTAGCTACGTAATAATCAAATCTACAAAATTTCGAATTCTAAAGTACCACCTGAAACAACTCGTACAAACAGCAGCAAACTGTCATGCATCACTCACCAAACTTTCGACACTTTTTCATTGACAAACTGTTCAACTAATACCGACAAAAGCTAACACGTTGAACGAAGAGGTGTTCGATGTAATAGAGTGAAAAGCACCTTAGAATTACCCGGCAATTATAGTTCTCTCGTAATCACTGGTAACTTAATCGTTTACTCCTCTCGAGCTCGCGTAACCATGAAAGAGACTATCCACCAACAGAACCCATTAATCTTTCTATCTTACTACGAACAACTTCACTTTGATCATTTTTTTCTCTTCACAATTTCATTGTTAACGGAGGATAATTGGAGATGCGACGAAAAAAAAAAAGAACTCTGTCACGAAGAAATATTTCCGGAAGAACGACACACAGAAGGCACCGGGACAAACTTACCATTACGGCAACCAATCGTCTGGGGACGCAGTTGACTACTGACTGAACGACGGAGGCCTACTTTCCAACTCTCTCTCTATCTCACCCGCTTATTTCGCCTCGAGTGTCCTCGTGCACGCGGCTCGGTTCATCTGTTCACCTTCCACGATGCAGGTGAACCCATCACTTGTCCTTTCCCTCCACTTTTCGGCACCTTAAACAGCATCCGGCGATGCTCCAGGGACGTACGTACGCGCTTTCTTCGTGTCGGCGATACGAAATAGAAAGGTCCGCTCGGGGTTTTTCAAGTTCAAGGAGAAAGAAAGTTGACGGAGCGAACCGGTTGTCTCTTCTTTTGAGTCATCATGAATGAGTGAATTCATCGTCGTATGTACGTGCTTGCATTTAGATTAATCGAGTTTCTATCACCATGGTTTCTTGGAAAATCTTCTGGTAAATTTTCTTTTCGCGAAGGAGGATTGTTGTTTCGTGTTGCTTGACACGGAAGGAAAGTAGTGATTTACGGAGAACGGTGTTTAATTTGACCCGAAAATATGTGTCACGCGAAATGATGAAGATGTTATGAAATAAGGTGTCATAATAAAATTGTCGTTCGTGACAAGTGGGACGCACAAGTCCCATTTGAGTACTCGAAGAAAAATTCAATTTCGCATTGATTTTAATTCAGCGTCCATTACAGACGCGATGAGCGACAGATAAATAAATTTTTTTTTGGAAAATTATTCGGTCACGAAAGGGTTGAGTAAAAAATGAACATCTATAATCAGGGCCGTGAATATATCGAAATATAAATAATTAAAAAATGTAAAGACTTTATGTTACTTTATATTGATAGTTTATGGAGATAGTTTTGTAATAAACTGTGGGTCTCGATGTTTTTAATGTTTTTAATTTGTTTAAGTGATTCTTCAGGATAGACTGTTGCTTTTCATTCCGCAAACACATTGAGCAAACAATGAAATTTATTTTTACTTTTATAAAACATAGTGTTGGATATAGTAAAAAATTGTTGAAAAAGTGCGAAATATTTCAAATGAAAATTAAGCTGTAATATCAGCTGAAGGTAAAAGCTCAGTGGATGTAGGTATACCATCCATCGGTGAGTTACCATGTGAGAAATTCCTCCAACAGACACTGATCGATATAAAAAAGAACACGCCCTTTTTTTCACTATACTTTAATATTTTTATTATCTTTCTACTGTCGTTCAACCTACAAAAGTCCGAACGAAAGTCTGTAAAAATAAGAATGATTAATTAAAACGAATAATTTTCTCCATTTTCTCTTTC
>NW_017100191.1:765444-767606 GCF_001263275.1 Habropoda laboriosa | reverse complement strand
CTTTCCCTCCTTCTTTCATTTTTCCACATTTCCTTATCTGTCCATTTTTGTTTTAGTTTCTTAATACCTCTTGTTTCATCCCTTCCATAAAAACAAAGTCCTTTCAAATTCATTACGAAAGCACTTCCTATTTTTAACGCCACTTTCACTTTCACCAGAGAAGATCCGCACAATCTGCGCAAAAATTTGCCTGTCTAATCCCTTTAAAACGGCCTAATGTCACACCGGAAAAAATGACACAATCGTTATGTCAAGGTACCGGCATAAGAAAAGACAAACATTGCAAAGATACGAACGTAATCGCGGTTAGTATTGATTCGTTGCAACAACATGATCCAACAACGGTAAAAGTGGGGACTTCACTCTCACTGTTCACTGGCTAAGGCAGCTTCGACACTCTTGTCGTTTTTAAAACGCCCTGGCACCACAAGTTTCTCTCTTCCGCTCTTGGTATCTTGGCAAAATTCGCTCGAAGAGAGAAGAAGCAGAGAAGTGTTTTTTTGAATTCAGTTGCAAACGGTTGACAGCGTTTCCACGATGGAGATAGAATTCGAGAATCTGGAGAATTCCTTCAGGAACCTGAGCTGCAACTATGACTACGTGCCCTCCGCGATAGAACACATAGAAAGTGAGTTTTTCTTTATTCTGGTGCTTGATTCATTTTTGTCCAAGTGTCGGTGTATTTGTGGCAATTGTTTTTCACGTTATTTTCCTAGTGTCAACGTCACCGTTGTCAATTCTCTTGGCATAACTTCGGTATCTGAAAGTTTCGACCCAAAATTCCATATTGCCACTCGTTTCTTAATTATCAAAATTAGTTCGTTAATTTTCGTAAACTTTTTTCTTTTCTCTTAACACAAACCTATGTTTTCCGTATTATTTTATTTGTTAAAAGATACATTGCAAGTATTTGCAATTATGATTGTTGCGTACAAGTGTTACAGTCACTGTCATTAGAAAGTAAGGTACGAAATATTCTGCATCAGTTTGGACTCAACGTTTTACTAAAACGTTTCAAACAATCCTCCGCAATTAACAAGCATCTTTATTTAATCGTTTAAAACAAGAAAATAATCTTCTTATTTACTACATTACTTCTTTAAAAGTGTCCAATTTTGTCGTTAGAATTATCGTTAGTAAGACGTTTTTCCAAATATTATATTTAATAATTGAGACGAAACGCTTCGCGTAATCGAACTTGCGTCGAGCCTTTCGCGTGCTCCGATCCACGGCGCATGCGCAGACGCGACCGCGTCGGTGAAAGTCTCTGAACGATCGTTACATGTGTTCCGTTCGATGTGCATACACACGAAACGCGTGAAACTTCCTCGAAAATTATTACCCTACATAACTCGCGTGTAATAATCCATCTGTGGTGAAATATTCACACGAAAATCGATGAAACAATCGTTGAAAATTCCTATTTTCAGAATACTCGTCTCACCAGGCTAACTGTAAACTGCTTAACGGAACTTTTAACAAGTATTAACGCGAACGACAAAGCGTTCCTCCAAAGAAAAGTGGAGGGAACGTTTAAAACAAAAGCAAATTTTAAAGGAAGACTTTCTTCAGTACCGTAATAACAACCAATCGAAACTGGTTCTGTATTTACATTAAGGATGGTCCTGAATGCGGTAGTATCGTGCTTTCGCCCAACATGAAATTAAAACGTGCCTCTAACGCGGAATAAATGAATATAATTAAACCAGCCAACCGCTGATTTCGATCAAACGGATTGAAATACTTCTTTTTTTTTTTTCCAACAGACACGCTATCAGCAGTGTATTTCTCTTCGCGCGAATTATTCATTAGGGGAAGAACAATGCGTAGACGGATGAAATTTTTACTCGGCGTAAAGTTGGACAAGGTAATCTTCTTTTGCAACCGCGCTTTTGCGATGTGTTGCACCAGTGCAGTTGCATTCTGAATAGAAATGCATAACACGGTGGGATAATATTAAGTTGGTGCAAATTAAATGTGCTCTTTTTAACGGCTGAAATTGGCGGGGCGATATTGTGCGTTAAATTTTGTTAGATTGTAAATTTTTAAATGCAACAGTCAAGATGAAGGAATTTGCTGTAGTACATTCAGAATTCATAATACAGTGGATCCCGGTTAAATGTCCAGAGTGTCATTTTTTAGTCCTTCTTAGGGATTTTTTT
>NW_017100191.1:761660-765411 GCF_001263275.1 Habropoda laboriosa | reverse complement strand
ATACATATTTATTCATGTTTTAAGAAAGTTCACAATTTTTTTCAAGTGAAAATAAACAAAACTGTCTGAATTATATATCATTCAGTGCGGTCCCTTTAAAAAAAAAGTGTCCTACTGGCTGACACGATTCCGCCCATTCTGTTTATCCAAAATGAAAAAATCAAAAGGATTCTTGAGTAGTACTAATATGATTATGGTGTGAACCAGAATGAAAAAAAAAATATTGAAAATTTACAAAATAGCGGTACTTTGAATTTTGTGCATCGATTTTGTCGATTTTTTTTTCGTCTTTCAGAGGCTCTAAAAATCAGAAAAATAGATATTTTGGCATAATTATGGTTCAGACGATAACGGCACATCCACCGAAGGTGCATGTAAAATTTCGAGTCAATCGGACAACTGGAACTTGAGATATCATGTCAGCCATTTAGAAAAACATGGTTTCGAGAAAAACGCGTTTAAAGTTTCTCATACCAGTTACACGAGAATGGTATACTTACGGCTATGGACTACATGTCGTCTTCTTTAACCATCTATAACTTCGTCAATTTTACGAATTCGAAAGATTCTTTCGACAGTTACACTTCTGCAAATGTCTACTTTCAGAAAATGTAAAAAAATAAAATCGATTTTTTTGAAAAGTCTAGAATAGAATACCCCCTTAATTGGGACGCCGGACTACATGTCGTCTTCTTTAACCATCTATAACTTCGTCAATTTTACGAATTCGAAAGATTCTTCCGACAGTTACACTTCTGCAAATGTCTACCTTCAGAAAATGTAAAAAAATAAAATCGATTTTTTTGAAAAGTCTAGAATAGAATACCCCCTTAATTGGGACGCCTGTTGAGCGGGACCGCCGTTTATTTGGGACAGATACTGAAGAACGGAATATAAATACATTACATAATATTTGTGTTTATTTACTTATTTTTCATTACTTGTTAATATTATTTATAAACACACATTTGTATTCAAGACCGAATATTACATACGTTTTTTAATAAATCGTTTTTGGCTTCATTTTTTGCGTTGTTCAGATTTTGCCCGTTGAAATTCGCTTTTTTGGGACAGCCGCTTAATTGGGGCAAATTAGTCCGGTCCCAATGTGTCCCAATTAACCGGAATCCACTGTACAATGGTTTGGATACTATTGTCCGACATGATGAATAATCAGGATATTCGCGTAATCGTTTTATGTAAGTTCGAACTTGGAAAAACTGCGGTAAAAACTGTAAATTTAGCGTTTGAATAAGATTATGTAAATGTTAGGACAGTTGAACGTTAGTGTGAAAAATACAGGATTGGAGACTTTTAATTGGAAATGAGCCAAGAAAAAGTCCAAATAGGGCAGTCGATGATTAAGAAAAATTATTGAAAACAATCCTAGGTAAAGAATACGAAATTTTACCACATCATCCCCTAATTCACTCGACCTTACCTCCAACGGACTACCATTTCTTTAACCCTTTCGCTACGGCAGATTTTAATGCGTAACGTGGATGACTGACTGTAAATTTTTAAGCACGACAGCAAAATTTGTTATTTTGGCCGTATCGTTTTAAAATTCAATATACTAAATTAAGGTGGAAGTGTGTAAAGGATAAAGTTAAGATAGAAGTGCACCAAAAGCCTCCAACGATATAGTGGGAGAAAAATTTCAAAACGCCTACAGGCGGCAATAGTAACGATACGGTTAAACACAAATAAATGATTCCGAAATGAAGCATCGTTCAAAGAATTTTGCAATTCAAAGACTAATGATTTTTCTAAATTTCAAGTAACGAGGCTAATTAATCGTTAGGGAAAGTGTATAAAATCGTGTGGAAATTACTTTGATGAAATACATTATTTTTATCTAAAGTTTCATAATCACCGCCATTCTAATATTTTCAAATACGAGGTTGTCATAATTCTACCCAAAGTAAATATTCCATCAACACCGACGCGACTTTTCCTCAATTACTTCTTGTGGTTTAGAAGTTACCTTAGATCTTGAAGAGAAAATTATACATTCCAAGTCTCCTGTTTCAGAAAAAAAAAAAAAAACAGCGTTTCTCTGACAGGCAGTTTCTCAATCGTCGTGATGCAAGAAATTTGTCCGAGGAAAAAACGTAAACGAACAATACATCCGTACGTGAGCACGACATATCGATTAATAGCGACCTCCGTTGCAATAAAAGTACGATCTACCGTGATTGATATTTCCTATTTATTCTTATTTCATTCTCACAAAATCATTCACGCCTGTGCATCTATTATTAGCAAAATTTATCATTACTTCCGCAGATACGATTCTCACGTAACTCCTGTATATTTTCAATTAACTTTACACAGCAATATTTCGACGATCCCAGATAAAATCCAATCGATAACCCAAATAAACATTCTAGATAAAACGTGACTTTTTGCAGGCGCCGAGACAAACAATTCTACGAACACTTCTACAGTTTCTTCCTTAGGATAATTGTCTGTCCTCGATGATTCGTCTCACGTGAAATTTTCTTTCTCAGGTCTGGGCACGTTTGGTATCGGATTGTTGAGCTCGGGCGCCATTCTTTCAACCCTGACCCTATACTTCGCTGTAGACGCCTGCCACAATATTCTTTTCCAAAAGGAAACCAGATTTTACAAGACCAACAGCATCATGATCCTCTCGGTGTATCCTGTAGCGAGTGTCTGCAGTCTGACAGCAATTGGGATACCAAGGTAAACGGGTTCACTTGAGAACAAATGTTTAAGGTCAACATTTCGAGATAAATGAAACGATTCGGTTCTTCAAACATCCGTAGCGTTTAATGTTTCATAGTTCCGGTAAAACGAAACGTTGTAAACTGAAAATTGTGCGATACTTCATTTTCTATCTGTCGATCTAATTTCAACGGGAAGTAGGTATATACTTATAACGAGACAGAAAAAATGTTCACCAACGTGAAGGATGAAATAAGCCTGAAAATCCACTTAGCGAGAGGAAAAGACGGAAACGCGATCGAATGTCACTGCAGAGGATCGAAACAAAGGAGACCAGAGAACACTTGAGACAGTTTTTAACGACGAGAAAACAGGAGAACAGAGCAACTAATGATCTTGATTTTCCGAGATAATCCAAACGCCTCTGTGACACCTGCACCGCACGATGTCGAAAATTTGATGGGTCCACTCGATAAACAAGACGAGGCTAGGACAAGCGACACGAAAATTCCATCGCCGTAAACAGCCGTTCACATTTTCAACGTGTCTCCAGAGAGAGAACATTTTTCACGCTGTTAGAAAAGATCTGAATTTTCAATTTGAACCATTTATGCGATACGAACGTTCGAAATTATACATACTCCATTTTATTGGGCGTGGAAATTAATTCGGTGCCTTTTTTCACAAAGCCTTGACGACTCTATCGACTCAAAACCGCCATAAGTTTTCCGACACGGAATTCGTCAGTTACTGGATACAGTCTGTTCCACAAAAGCGTGGACGCGATATTTTCGAAACTTGAGGGCAATTGAGGGAGAGATTGTGTTAGCATAAAAATATGAAGTTCCCTCTGTTACGCATTAGCTTTAAATCTCTGGGTATCGTTTTTGTTACTGAGAAATACGGACCTTTTCGAGATGAGTGCCGTGTACGCCACACGTTTCGAGGCAGTCTTTGTGTTTTATCACCCAAAAGGGCGAAAAATGAGTGTTAAAAATGCAGAAAAATATATGCATTAATCTCGTGAATTCGTTAATAAGTAGATACAACGATATAAAGG
>NW_017100191.1:716323-761504 GCF_001263275.1 Habropoda laboriosa | reverse complement strand
CAGAGAATGAACCGTGGAGTCGTCGCCCTGACGGAAAAGAGCATCGGTTATGGAAAGGCGAGGTTCGCGAGGTTTTTGTTTCGTCGATGCGTTCGCTCGAGGAGGTTTATTGCGAGCCGATGTGAGTTTGCTCTCATATACCAAGAAATTGGTCGAAAGTATACCTAGACGTTGTCAGGCAATAATCGCTAATGGTGGAGATTGGACACACTGTTAATTAAGTGCGTATTAGTTTATTAGACGTAGTTTCGATGTATATAAAATTTTTTACAGAAAGAACTAATTTTCACAGAGATATCGCGTCCACGCTCTTGTGGAACAGACTGTAAATGGAGAAAGATCATCGGAAATAATGGAGATTATTTTTAACATTAAAATTGTGTTCGATCTTTAGTAAATAAATATTAAAGTTCGCGAGGAAAGGCACCGAATTAATTTCTACGCCTAATATGTATATTCTAAGTCTCTATGTTCTGGATAGATGTGTAGCGACAAAATCATTGTCGTCCGATCGACCGAGCAACACGACAAGAAATAAACAAATAACATTGCGTGATAGCGTCGAAATTGGCAACACGCGCGATGCGATAACGACGACTTTGTCGGTCGCGTTGTTTGAATTTCAAACGAGTCTGTTTTTCGTCGCGTCAAGGCACGTGAAGTCTTGCGACAGAAACCTAACCGGGATTAGGATTCGACTTTACGACACGGACGTCCCTATCTCTGCTATTTTTTTGAGGATTTTTATTTTTGGAAACTTTTGTTAAATTAACTCTCCTTATGATGTATGAGCCGTTTATTTTGATAGCGGTGTAAGTCCATTTTCCTAAATATTGAGATATTTAATGGATCGCGTTTTAATCGACTCAGAAATATTAACGATCACTAGTGGTCTCGCTTTATCTGCAAGTCTCGTTAAGTATATCGGAATTGCTTGAAGAAAAATTGGGACTCTGTGACCACAAACATTATACATTATACGTTAGTTTAAGATTTGTATTTCCAAATTAAAATATCTCTATGTAGGTTCCAGTGTTGCTGCAAAAATTGAAAGAGAAATAAGAAATCAAATTAGCAGAAAAAGTGCAACCACTGCTAACTACTGTTTTAATTTTAAAACCAAAAGTCATAAAATTTTTCATCAATTTAACAGTTTTCTTATCTCTTTTATAAAGAAAAATCATGGCTGGAATTCCAGTCAAGTGACCGTTTTTCGTTTTATGTTTCCAATTTTATGACAACGTATACTTATGCCTTCTCGGCCATGCTAATACAAACTAGACACCTCAAGCTATCAATTAATATAAGAAAACTAACAAATGTGCAACTTGCTTTCCCCTACCGGTGAAATAAACTGTCATTTTCTCGTAACTGACGGTAAATGTGGTGAAATTCGTCGAATTTTATCCTATCTACTGCATGACGTTTCCTCTTCCGTGTAGTTTTTGATAATATATATTTTAAATAACTATTTTCCACTGAGAAAAAACAACTCCGACTTCCACAAAGGCATCTTGAAAACTGCAAATAGTATTCGACAACCTGCCGTATATGAACACTGTCGTCCGATTTTGTTGTTATACGACATCTGTAGCTTCCCGTGGACCGCAATTCTTTCGAAGAATTTCGCGAGGTCGTAAATCCCGTTTGCGCTCTAGGTGACGGTACAGGTTTGCTCTCTTTTGGTGGTTCCAATTAAGGTGAGAGAATTTAGAGAATTTTATTATCCCGACTGAATTTACAACTGTTGATGAGACTGTTGATGAGTATTGTACTGTGTTTGGCTGGGCTGGGTGTCACTGCGAGAGCGAGACTCCAAGCGCTGGTCAGAGAATGAACCGTGGAGTCGTCGCCCTGACGGAAAAGAGCATCGGTTATGGAAAGGCGAGGTTCGCGAGGTTTTCGTTTCATCGATGCGTTCGCTCGAGGAGGTTTATTGCGGGCCGATGTGAGTTTGGTACCCCGGTCTGGCGGTCGAATTTGACTAATGAATTTTACGATGATAATCCGCCAGGCCGGGGTTTCCTCACGTGCATGGCGGCGCAACAACATCTACAATATAGCATTCGATCATTCTCAAGATAAATTAAAAATTACTTCACATTCCAACGTGTATTTAATTATTTTCAGGACTCAGTTACTATCAGAGACTGTGACTCAAATTTTCCTAACAGTCGCGCTCTATCGACTGTATCTCTTGATAGTCTACGTAGGGTGCAAAAAGGTGACGAAGTCGACGCCGTTAATGCTGAG
This sequence comes from Habropoda laboriosa, assembly GCF_001263275.1. Classification (NCBI taxonomy): domain Eukaryota; kingdom Metazoa; phylum Arthropoda; class Insecta; order Hymenoptera; family Apidae; genus Habropoda; species Habropoda laboriosa. Next base: position 759,251 of record NW_017100191.1, on the reverse strand, counting down.
AGTGGGCCCATGTTGCTGCTGGCCCTGTCTGCCCTTTCCAAATCTTCAAATGACCGACGCCACTTTGTCCTGGCTGCGGCTTCTAGTCCTGCAACTTCCTATTATCCAGGTTATTTCTGCTTTTCTACCTTAACTTTTTGCTCTTTATGATTCTAGCTTGTTAGTGTCGGTTTCTGTGTAAAAAGTGTACACTTCTTCGTACTCGTTAAATCGTTCGTTTTCTCGGTACTCCAACGAACATTTATCCGCTAGAATCTCTTTTTATTATTAACAATACAATATTTACGAGGAAATTATGTTACACGTATTGACAATATTATCTTTATTGTTTCCAGGGATTGATTTGTTGCATATTTCTGTTCATGTCGATAGAGGAACCAAGCCTAACGACGCAATATGGCATCTGTTTCCAACCGTTTACCATAGTTAGTATACTTCTGGGAATATACGGGCTGACCATTACCATGAAGAGTATGCAGGAAGTTGCTCCAGGTAAGAATTATTACTTATGTTCTTTAATTGAGCAGAAGAACCTTCGAGTATAGTCGGTGGAAGCGATATGACGAGGTCGTAAATATCAGTCGGGCGTGAAAGTACGCCTAATCCGTGCGCCAAAAACAGCAATTCTAGGGAGATGAGAAGTTAGAGACACGCTCAGGGCAGGTCGATGTCAATTTGGAATTGCTACTTTCATTATGGTATATTTAAAATACTTATCTGTACCTTAATTTGCAGATACGATACGGAGGCTTAATACTGTATATCTCAAAGGGGACGCCACGCTGAGACTTCAAAAAGTAGATAAAAATTTTTTTCATAGGCACTTACTAAATGATAAGTTTCAATTTTTCCAGAGGACGTAAATAACTTTCAAACTTTAACCTCCAATTTTTAAAAGATAAAAATGTTACGAAATGGAGGAGTTATTGCAGAACCTCTTCTGCTGGAACATTGATTCTAGCAGAATTGCAACGTCCGAAATTAAAAATCCTTTTTGCTTGGTAAATAAAAATGTATTACATACAACGTAGCTTTTGACTTTTTCGAATATCTCAATTATTTAATTTTTTAGAAACTTTCGCGAGGTTTTTGTTTCGTCGATGCGTTCGCTCGAGGAGGTTTATTGCGAGCCGATGTGAGTTTGGTACCCCGGTCTGGCGGTCGAATTTGACTAATGAATTTTACGATGATAATCCGCCAGGCCGGGGTTTCCTCACGTGCATGGCGGCGCAACAACATCTACAATATAGCATTCGATCATTCTCAAGATAAATTAAAAATTACTTCACATTCCAACGTGTATTTAATTATTTTCAGGACTCAGTTACTATCAGAGACTGTGACTCAAATTTTCCTAACAGTCGCGCTCTATCGACTGTATCTCTTGATAGTCTACGTAGGGTGCAAAAAGGTGACGAAGTCGACGCCGTTAATGCTGAGAGTGGGCCCATGTTGCTGCTGGCCCTGTCTGCCCTTTCCAAATCTTCAAATGACCGACGCCACTTTGTCCTGGCTGCGGCTTCTAGTCCTGCAACTTCCTATTATCCAGGTTATTTCTGCTTTTCTACCTTAACTTTTTGCTCTTTATGATTCTAGCTTGTTAGTGTCGGTTTCTGTGTAAAAAGTGTACACTTCTTCGTACTCGTTAAATCGTTCGTTTTCTCGGTACTCCAACGAACATTTATCCGCTAGAATCTCTTTTTATTATTAACAATACAATATTTACGAGGAAATTATGTTACACGTATTGACAATATTATCTTTATTGTTTCCAGGGATTGATTTGTTGCATATTTCTGTTCATGTCGATAGAGGAACCAAGCCTAACGACGCAATATGGCATCTGTTTCCAACCGTTTACCATAGTTAGTATACTTCTGGGAATATACGGGCTGACCATTACCATGAAGAGTATGCAGGAAGTTGCTCCAGGTAAGAATTATTACTTATGTTCTTTAATTGAGCAGAAGAACCTTCGAGTATAGTCGGTGGAAGCGATATGACGAGGTCGTAAATATCAGTCGGGCGTGAAAGTACGCCTAATCCGTGCGCCAAAAACAGCAATTCTAGGGAGATGAGAAGTTAGAGACACGCTCAGGGCAGGTCGATGTCAATTTGGAATTGCTACTTTCATTATGGTATATTTAAAATACTTATCTGTACCTTAATTTGCAGATACGATACGGAGGCTTAATACTGTATATCTCAAAGGGGACGCCACGCTGAGACTTCAAAAAGTAGATAAAAATTTTTTTCATAGGCACTTACTAAATGAAAAGTTTCAATTTTTCCAGAGGACGTAAATAACTTTCAAACTTTAACCTCCAATTTTTAAAAGATAAAAATGTTACGAAATGGAGGAGTTATTGCAGAACCTCTTCTGCTGGAACATTGATTCTAGCAGAATTGCAACGTCCGAAATTAAAAATCCTTTTTGCTTGGTAAATAAAAATGTATTACATACAACGTAGCTTTTGACTTTTTCGAATATCTCAATTATTTAATTTTTTAGAAACTTTTTGAATTTGATTCATTTTGATAAAAAGAGGTTCTTGCCTCTTCGACCTGCCACCATTTGTATAATAATTATTATTTGTGAAAAATCTTGCGCTACATTTTAGATAATAGATTTTTGTTCATAATTTAGAATGAATTCTGTATTTCAGACGTTCCGATGCTTGTCGGCGACTAATTTTGAATCAGAAAAGGCTTTGCAATAACTCTTTCATTTAGTAACACTTTTAGTTTCAAAAAATTGGAGAAGAAAGCTGGAAGTTTATATCCTCTGAAAAAATAAAAACTTTCTATTCACAGATACCTGTGCAAAAAATTCACAAACTTCACCTAGTTTTAGACGTCTCGGACGACCTGGCTGTATCGCTTCCATCAACTGTACATTATCTTTTCCTGCTCTCTACCCTCCGCGTGATTACAAGACAATTTTCTACCGTTTCCTCGAATTACCTCCTTAACCTTCTATCCTTTGAGAAAAGAGCAAGAACGAACCGTAGAATTTTAAAAACCGAGGCTTTTCGTGTTGCCGTGAGAAAGACAGTAGCCAGAATGGGAAAAGAGAGCAGGAACGGAAAGATTGGTCTTCTTGCGGGGTTAGCAATTATCCTGCAAAGGACCACACAAGAAACGCGCGACAGGAAGCAATTTTCAAGGTTCTGGAAAGCCCCATTGTCCCCTGCCCCCGTTAATGGATACACGTACTTCTGACCTGCTGTTCATTTTACAGAAGCAAAGCTGCACCGCAAAGCTACAGTGTTGCAGATGGTGCTGTTGTTCTCGAAGCTACAGGCGTTTATTGTCAAAACTCTTCCTCAGACGGGACTGTTTCCGTGTAATCCACCGATTACACCGCAGATTTACGCCAATGGTAATTTTTCTCGTTATCCTCCTCCCCGAGAAGATTCGAATTTTCTCGATGTCGTTGTAAAAAACGAAAAAACAAAAAAAGGAGACGATCTTTCTCTGAACGTCAACCGTGAAATTTCGTGGCCGAGTTCCAAGAACCCGAACTTTCGAATATGAATTCAAATGTTCCCCTGGCGACAAACTAGCCTGTGGACACGTGGAAGGGCTCCCATAACATTTCCATACCAGCGGCCAGATAAAGGGACAAGCACTGTTACTTTCCTCTGTCCGATTTCAGTTACCTACAATGCCCTGATGATAATCGAGATGCTGTTGCTCTGCTACGCGGCGAGGCACGTTTATTACGTCGAGCTGGAAAGGGAGGAGGAGCAGGCGGCGGTTGAGGCGACAGATCGGTCCAAAGACAAGACCGCGGAACAGGCGAACTCGTCGACGAATAACAACGAGGCCAACAAGCAGACGTCAACGTTGACCGCGTGAGATTTCCACGACGAATTTTTTCGGAATCATTTTTCACATCGCGAGCTCGTTTGCTCCACTATTATGGACTATTTGTTCGTACAGTGTGCTAAGAAATTGTGGGGGTCGAGGACGGTATTAGGTCATCCTGAAAGTTCCCGCGGTTTTAAGCCGTTCCTTTTGAAAAAACGTAATTCCGTTAAAATGAGTACATTTTTGTTCAATATAAGTGCCATAATGTTCGATACACTTTTGCCAACATGTTGCAAGAGCACTAATTCCGCGTACATGAAAATCTGAATCTCTAATTGTAAGAGAAGAAAACTGCTGATAGGCGTTTTGTAGTATGCAGTGATAATGGTTCCCGTCTAATACAGAATGAGAGTTAATAAATTAGTTAATTGAATACAAATTTTGATTAATTTAGTTAAATTTATGAAATTGATTTTATGGAATGAGTTTACTTGAGTAACGAGTAATTTCTGTTAAATTTTTCTAAGAAAGAATCTATCGGATGAGTTTTTGATAGTATTAAGTTTTACCTTGCAAGTAGACTGAGTCTTAATTTTTGATCGGGCAAATTCATTTGCGTCTTTCTTTCTCTCAGAGATTCGGATTTTTATATACGCGGAATTAACGCTCTCATAATACGTTGGCAAATGTGTCTCGAACATTATGGAAATTATTTTCAATATAAATGTTCAATTTTAGTGGTGTTATACTTTTTCAAAATCAAAGGTTTGAGACTGCAGGAACTTTCAGGATGACCCAATACTACTGTTCAAGACTGGAAGAGTGAATGAAGATAGATTCGTAATTTGACTATGTTGGGAAAAGTACTGATTAGAAGATAATGTTAAACTCTTTTATCTACACGTGAATTATTAAGAATTAAATGTAGAAATTGCTCCTTCGAATGAGATAGGGAGACCGGGGCGAAACGTTCCGATTTTGAGAAAACATAAACAATGACCGGGAAATAGTGTAGTTATTCTTAACCTCTATTAGCTAATTTATTGTTAAATTTATCGTGCTTTAGGATTTTAAGCTTATATTTAATACATTGTAATTGGTTTTTCATAGGAAATCATTTATTTTCAGCTCGGAATAAGTTGTTCCTAAGAAATAAGAGTTGCCTTTCAGTGAAATATTTCCTTTTTTAATGGATTGACATACAATTTTATTAATAATGTTCATTTATTAGGGTTCAGATCAACAAAAATATAAGTATTATCTTTAAAAACAAATACTAAAACAATGCAGGGTGATTCACCTAACTTGACGACCTGATTGCTCGTAAACTATCGTATGAAGCAAAAGTTGCACGATTTCAAGGGATGCATATGTTACAATAATTACTTTTTCCTACATTGCTTTTATACATAAAGTTTTAAAGGTCGACATGATTTTTTTAAATGGAACACCCTGTATTTCTTTCCGGAAATTAAGAGAGCATTAAGAGCTGAGTAAATAAATATTCAAATGTAATACGTCTAAAATGTGTATTTATTGAGATATTTGCCTGTCCGGCAAAATACTCTATTGCTCACGGTTGAAATGTAACAACCTGCCCCAAGTCAGAGGAACAACTTGTGGGTGAATAACACGTGATAGTAAGGTTAATAGCAATATATTTTCTAACAATAATTACACAATAACGATAAAGACACGTAAAAAGGAATAATGATAATCTGATCAATGGTCTCTTATTCTTTCTCTCAAATATGCTCACGCACTCTTTGATGTCATTAACAACGCGGTTCTACTGTTTTACTCCCTGTTTCTCTCTATGACCCTCTCGTTTCCCCAATCTCGAGACGATTCGAGTATCACCCATATATCATGTCTATCCTAGATCCTTCACACAAATTAAAAAACAAACACACGACATTCATGCCATCACTCACAACATATTATTAAAACCAAATCCACACAACTAGCCCCCATCGACACACGTGGCAGTTTATGAATATTCTGCTTATACAGGGTGTCCCGTAACTCCTCGAACACCAAGAAATGGGGGGTTGCTGGGGTGACTCTGAACAACTTTTTCCTCTTCCAAAATCCAGTTAGAAGCTTCGTTTTCGAGTTATTAACGAAAAACACTGGCCAATTACAGCGCGCGTAGAGCCCGCGCTCAGGGGCGGAGAACAGAGGCTCATCCGGGCGCGATCGAACATGAAAATCGCACTATCACGACTTTCGGCGTAAAACTGTAATAAATCTGCAGATTCTTACATCTTTCGATGCCTGTTGCTTGTTTCTCCATCAACATATTTCGATGAAATTTTATAATTGACATCGATTTCCAAAACGTATTTTTTTTCTTTTTCATGAATAACAAGTAAGTCGTTTAATAACTGTGTTCGGTACTTTTATTCGTTATCCGAAAGGAATAAAGTGTTTTATTACTTATGAACGACTTACCCATTCGTCTACGAATTAATCTGCTTCGACGGAACTGGGTCAGTGTGTCGATCCTGACCTATCCGAAACATCTGATGTTACGACCGGATCGGTGAACTCACATGATCGTTTCTCGCCAAACGTCGCGCGGTCCGCGGAAACATATAACAAAAGAAGAGACAAAGTTGCAAGCGCGATCCCTTCGTTATGCAACTTTGTTACTGCGAATCGCTCCTTATTTTAATAAGGAACACGGTTAATGCATATATGTTCCAGACAGATGCTTTCGTACAAGCCGCATTATCCATAGATGAATAAGTTGAAAATGTAGCTTAGCACTTTTTCATTTGAAAATAAGTGCACAAGTAAATGCTTGTGGCAATGTTTTGCGTACAATGTACTGCATACAACAATGTATAACATATTTCATATTCTACATGCTTGAACGTGAAAAATTAATCATGCATATTCGTGAAAATGACGGAAAACCTTTACGCTTGTATATGACGAGTGTAGTACTAACACAAATAATAATTAGTAACTCATTATTTACGACGAATTTGTGAACTTTTAGAGTTGAAGAATGAAGTATGGACCGTCAGCAACTTCCTCGTATAATTTTTAGCACGTTAGACCCGTTTAATAATTAGTTATTAACAATTTCAGTATGTGATGTCGGGAACGATACCAAATACCGTCATGTATCTTTACGTGTTTGCAATAATTTCATAGCTTTCTACTAAATTCTCATGCAAGTAACTATACGCGTCTTAAAGACAACTCCTTCAGCTACATAGAAGGGTTATCTGTAGGGGTGGAGAAAAATGTTGAGCATGTATAATGACGTTTTTTTTTGCGCGGAGCCTTTGCTCCCGTGAAAGTTGAGGTTGCAAATTGATCGAGGTATAAGACACGGTTGCAGGAGCAGGAAAAGAACTCTTATATCGTTGAACGGTGATTTTTAAGTAGCAAGATACTTTTCTTTCAATGCTCATCTTTGAAACTTGAATGCACACATTGTTGCAGTCTCTATTCTCGAATGCAACATCGATGGAAGCACTATTTCGAATGCAAAACATTGTTGTACGCGTAACTGTTGAACGCAACATTGCTTGAAGCCTTATATTTGAACACAAACCTTGTTGGAATCTCTATTTTTGATTGCAACATTATTAGAAGCGTTATTTCGAACGCAAACATTAATACAAGCACTACACTTGAATGTAACATCGTTACAAGCGTTGTCCTCGCTTGTAACATCGTTAACTCGTATTATCATCGCTACTATTAATCGCTCCCGAAAATTGCACATTGTTGCAAACGCGTACCGGGTTTGCAACTTTGTTGCCGCGAATCGCTCCCGAAAATTGCACATTGTTGCAAACGCGTACCGGGTTTGCAACTTTGTTGCCGCGAATCGCTCCCGAAAATTGCACATTGTTGCAAACGCGTACCGGGTTTGCAACTTTGTTGCCGCGAATCGCTCCCGAAAATTGCACATTGTTGCAAACGTGTTCTGGGATTGCAACATTGTTGTCGCGAAATTTTGCACATTGTTGCAGGACGCCCCCGTTTTGCAACTTTGTGCCTTTTTCGGGAGCGACGCCCAGCAACAAAGTTGCAGCGCGATACCCTCTTTGCAACTTTGTTGCCGAAAGTCGCTCGCTCCCGAAAATTGCACAATGTTGCAAAACGGCGCGTCGTGCAACAATGTGCAAATTTTCGCGACAACAAAGTTGCAAACCCAGAACGCGTTTGCAACATTGTGCAATTTTCGGGAGCGACTCGTGGCAACAAAGTTGCCTAACGGAGAGATCGCGCTTGCAACTTTGTCTCTTCTTTTGTTATATGTTTCATCATGTGAGTTCACCGATCCGGTCGTAACATCAGATGTTTCGGATAGGTCAGGATCGACACACTGACCCAGTTCCGTCGAAGCAGATTAATTCGTGGACGAATGGGTAAGTTTTTCAGAAGTAATAAAACACTTTATTGCTTTCGGATAACGAATAAAAGTACCGAACACAGTTATTAAACGACTTACTTGTTATTCCTGAAAAAGAAAAATACTACGTTTTGGAAATCGATGTCAATTATAAAATTTCATCGAAATATGTTGATGGAGAAACAAGCAACAGGCATCGAAAGATGTAAGAATCTGCAGATTTATTACAGTTTTACGCCGAAAGTCGTGATAGTGCGATTTTCATCATCTTTAACCGTTTGTAGCTCATAGAAACATTAACCGATTTCGATGAAATTTTCACCGTGTATATAATTGACCTAGATCTACAAAACGTATGTTTTAGATTTTCATTCCGAGCTCAGATAAAAATGTTGTAAAAACGACCTTCGCTATTTTCTTCGCGATTCAGACTAATTGCAGTTTTTTCAAAAATTTATAACCAACGAAACAATATTCAGCGATCGACAACCGAGAAGTCTCGCGTACGCATTTGTTCGATCGCGCACGGATGAGTCTCTGTTCTTCGTCCCTGAGCGCGGGCTCTACGCACGCTGTGATTGGCCAGTGTTTTTCGTTAATAACTCGAAAACGAAGCTTCAAACTGGATTTTGGAAAAGGAAAAAGTTGTTCAGAGTCACCCCAGCAACCCCCCATTTCCGGGTGTTCGAGGAGTTACGGGACACCCTGTATATTGAAATAGTCTAATAAGAACTATCGCAACGTGCTCTTAAATGTCATTTGATCCATAAGGACGAAACAATGAATAATTTCGACGTTAAATAATCGAAATAGACGATAAAGTAACGATCGAAAGATATTTACTTTTCTGATACGTGACTAGGTGCTTGCTCGTAATCGCAAGATTCGCTGTCGCGGACGCTGTTAAAATGGATGACAGAGTGGAGTGATCGACTCACACGGCGAAAACAGTTGAAAGCACAATTCTGTCTCTTTTCGTTTTAACCCTTTCGCTACGGGAGGTTTCTCCGGCGCGACACTCCCGCTGAACGAGCCGCCGCGCCAAAAGTGTGCACGGTGCGCGAGAAAGATCTTCAGCGGCCGTATTTACTGCAACCCGAGTTGCTTTGACGATGTTTTTTTTTTTTGCAAAACAAAATACTGATGCTACATGTCCAGAGTAAGATACTCGATGTACAATAACTCCAATCGTTCGTCGTATGCATTTTATGGAGAGCGACTATAGTCGCCCGTAGTATGTCGGTGGAATTTTATGGAGAGCGACTATAGTCGCCCGTAGTAACGAAAGGGTTAAAGATATAACCGTCGGAACAGCTTATGTACCTCGGTAACTTTTCGCCCCGGTCTCTCCTACCTACCTCTTTTACACAGAGGATTGTTATAGTAATTAATAAAGGTAAAGAAACAGGAAAGAATCTGGACTCGTCCGTCACACCATGCTCACGTTCGTTGTTGCGCAAACCAGCTAATGTGTATATAATAACTACCTTATCAAAACAGGTTCAATGCAAAGAGAATCCTGCAACTTTCAGAGAAAGTTAAAAGAGTCTCAATCTTGTAATTTATCTTATGTAATGGGGATTTTTCAAATTGTATCGTATACCGCTGAGAAGGCCATTAGGTTGGAGGATCTTAATCGAGAATTAAAGAGCCTTTCGCTTAAAAATGTGAAATTGCAAAATTTACTGTTTTCGGAGAGCTCCAGAAGGAACAGTTTTTGGGCAAAATTTGATGTCCCGCTGTTTTGTTATTCTTTAGTGTTTTTTACTCAAAGTGGACGATGCCGGACTTCAACTATCACACAATCAGTCCCTCTCGGAATTTTTATTTCGGATGTGCCAGAGCCGAGAAATCTTGCACACTGAAAAACCTCTTTTTCGTGCAAAATTTACTTCCGGTACACGTAAAACCTGTATGTATACCTGTCCCTCGATTTACGCGGAGTATTCGTTCCATGCGGTTTTTTTCTACGCGGAATAAAATCGTGTAAATAGAGTTTGCCAGTAGAAAAAAAAAAAATATTAGGAAGAAAAGCCGGTGTAAGTTATAAAAATATTTATTAACCAAAACAAAAATGATAATTCAGTAAACTGAAATAAATTTTATTCAGTGTCACTATCTGTACTATTATAATTCAAAACGATCATCCTGTTCCTTTTAATTGGCTCAAAGTCACTATGCTCGTCGCTCGAAATATTTCCAAGTTCTACTTCATTTTCATCGGTAATATTTATGTTTCTGGATGATTTTTAATATATACGTATTTTCTGGCCGCGTGAAAAGAGATCCCGTAATTATTATCGATAATTCACCGCGTATAAAAAGTACTGTGTAAATCGAGAGACAGGTGTGCTGTATTTTACCACGAAAAAAATTGAACGCACAGTGCAAGATACGAATATTAATAATGTTTCTTGCAAAAAATCTCTCAAGTGACACTTTTCGGCCGTTGAAAAGCGAAAGGCCCCTTAAAACGATCCGTGTGAACTGGGAAAATAACGAAAGTTGCGAAAGAAATAATGCAATCTGCGATCGAATTACCAGAGGAAGAGAACGGACCGCGAGGACTTGAGTCGCGTCTTGACTTCTCAACGAGGCCTACCGCATCGCCTCTCACGCATTCAAGTCTCCAGCGCGGGAGCTGTCGCCTGTAAGTATACCATGAGAACAACCATACGTGAATTTCAGCAGCCGTTGCTACACATTATCGCGTCGCCTGACAGATCACAGTGGATCCTCCACTAAAATGACTTGCAGCCTGAACGTCCTTACGAAACGGGGCTGAAAGACACTCGAGAGAAAAGAAGCACTCTCCGGTGATCTGAGGAGAGATCGTTAGGAAAAAGTGTGTTACACGAGGAGAGAGAACTTTCTGTGACGCGTAATTATCGTTGCTGCGCGTAATCATCTCGAAATAACGGGTTCCCGCTTGCTCTTTTTTCGGTCTGTGTCTCGAAGATGCACATGGGAAGAGAATGGGGTAGAGGTTTCTTATTAGGCTGATGAGAGACGGGGTCCCCTGCTTCGAAGACAAAACGTTCTAAATCTAGAATTGATTTCTGGGATAAGTAGATACCGTCTTTTCTATATGGAAGAAATCCTTTGTCTTTTAACTTCGAGTAACACAGTTTGCTTGTATTAGGTTGCTGCGTAAGTTTTGTCCGCCACTTCGGTTCTTCGACTAAATTAGTTGGAAAAAATTCGAAATTGCATCTGAGTTTGGAATTCACAATTCAAGTGTTGCAAAGGGTGTTCAGAAAAGTGGATTTGTAATTCAAAGTATAACTTGAAACCACACGAACCGTCACCGAAAAATTTACCGAACCACATTCTGTCTGTTTTACTTCGTGTTAGACAAATTCGAGAAGATCTTTTGCATCGTTTGATCACGGCTAATGAAAAGTGGAGTTTTGCACAATAATGTAACGGGGGAAAGGCATTGGTCAAAATCCGAAACTAGCAAGAAGAATATAACGATAAAAGGACGTGCGCAGAATCATTTATTACGAGCTACTCGATCCAAACACAACCATCAACTCTGATTTGTACTGTGAATAATTGGAAATAGTGCAGCAAAAACTGCAAATTCAAGGATCATCCCTTGTGAATCTAAAGGGTGTCCTATGTCTTCGAGACAACGCAAAGAAAAAAAATATCGAAACTACAATGGAAACTGATTCCTCATCCACGATATTTCATTCACATTTTTCGATCACTACGAAACAATTTAGACGTAAAAAAGTTCGATAATTTTGAATGCTCTGTTTTTAACGATAACTCCGAAGATTTTTATGAAAAAGGCCTAAAGTAACTTCCACGTGAATTGGAAACTGTCATAGATGATTATTGTTGCTATGAGTAAAATAATGGATGTTTATTGAATTGTGAAATTTGAAAGAAACTTCTTGCCTCCAATGTAGGTCGATTTTATTAGCTCAATACGATCCTCATGGTCCTGTGTTTATAAATAATGCATTGTTCACAGAAAAGGCCATGTATAATATTGACACACGTGCAGCTGAACGAAATTCCTCGCGGGGACGCGAAGGAGCACAGTAGCCGGGAAGACACGTTGATGTTAAGTCAAAAAATCAACATTAAAGACGTAGGGAGTCCTTAAAAAGCCCTTTACAGAGCCAATGAATTCTCTGACGCAGATGTCCGGATCCACAGAGCTCGTGACTAGACCCGAATAGCCTACACGAGGTGCATGACTTCACCTTTTCAGCCTAAGCAAAAAAAAAAAAAATCGTGACACGGTTCCATGGATTTCGACTAAATCGCTCCAGGCTAGAATCTCCTAATATCGAACTTTACTCTGCTCCTTCACATACGTAGGTGATCCGTTCTTCGAAGAACACGCCAATCAACAAGATTTCAGCACTTTATCACACAGATTCACAGTTAAAAATATTCAATAGAGCCTGTAAGACAATAGCTAAACTAAAAAAAAAAAGGAGAAGCGAAAGGCAGATGTGTCGGAATATTTTCGGCTAAAAATAAGAGTAGACATGGTGGACAGAAGTGGCAAAGCACAGTTTGAAATTCCGAGACGTTCTCTTCTCGAGAAAGAGGAGGCCAGAAACGTCTTCCGAAAGCGACGACGTCGGGAAGAATTATCACCGGAGAGCATCAGGAAGTGTCCCCTTACATTGGACGCGACGCGCCGATTTTTCTCGTTCCACGTTTCCACCGGGTACGATCGATTGTCACCAGGGTGGCTGGACAACTTTTTGGGAGGCAGCGGTAAACGCGAAGGGGACGGATATTAATATTCCGATAACGTGTCCGGACATATTAAGCGTCTTTGTTCCTCCGCGCTCGTTCCACCGGTAGGGAAGATGAACGTCCTCGAGATAAGAAGTTCCACGAAGAGTCCTCCCTACCACTTTATTATTCCTCATCGTGCCTCATAGTTTCTGCCGGCGCGGCGGCCGCTTTTGCCTGACCTTGCATCTATTATTACAGAACGTGCTGAGTTTCACGATGCACTAAGTGAAACGGGCCGAGCAAGCCGCGTTTCGCTCGGTGAATCGTAACAGGACTTGAGCTACTTGGCATTCAACGGTTCGAAAGAAACGTTTCCTATAATAAATACCGCGTGATAAAGTTTCTCGAGGAGTATTTTCTCGAAAATTTCAAACATTCTCACCCAAGTAAGTGTCCTGATTTAATTAAGATCCGAGACTTTGCACAAATACCTATCCTACCTTGAGACTTGCAAAGGCTCACAGAGGATTAATCTTATCTAAAAATACATCGTCCTTTCCCTAGCCTCCGTTGACTTTCTTTCCAATTACCCCGAATAATCCTCACAGAGGACGAAGAAAGTGAGCAAAAACGAGACTAATGAAGGAAGAGGGACGAGATCATTTGAATCGGACCAGAAGAGGAGAGACGTAATCGCGATTTCCATCCACGAATCCTTTCTTGTCGGCGCGGCCAACTGGACCATAGGGCAAGAGGACACCGTAAACGGGTCCGTGAACGTGAAGGGGGGACGTTACACGGCCGCTCCCAAAGTATATTGCGTGGCCCCTCATTTTTTTGACCGATTTCAGGGTCCACTGCCTACCTGCAACCTGGCCCACAGAACCTTCCCTTCTCTATCCCTTTCCCTGGCCAACCTATCCCGCCACCTTTATCTGCCCCGATGTATTCTCTCCTTTCTTCCTTTTCATCGCGCGAACCTTTTTTTCTCTTTCAGGACCTGGATCACGATCAAGTCCTACGAACGTGTGTAATAGATTTAACAGTTTCTCTTGAGCCTCGTGGTTGTGGAAGATCGGTTTAAGGGGTGAAGAAATAGAAAAAACTCTCGATTGTGTGAACTCGGGGTGGAAGGCACACCATTTCTCGGTTGTTACGTCGGCTTTCTTCTTCCATCGAGCCGCTTTTCGCGGTTGGCCGTGCGTCTCTTATTTCATTACGCCATTACGCGATGTTTCGTGACAGAGAGTATTAAGGGACTTCTATTGGAAAATTCAAGGTCTCTTTTACTTTCGATAATTTGTTCTTTTTTTTTAAAGAACGACGGTCAGGTATGGTAAAGTGAATGATATTTTTTTGCAAGCAGAGAAAAGGTGAGGGAATTACTATTACCGGTCTAAGTAGGGGAGATCAAGGGGCAATTTAAGAATTATCGATTGGTAATCTTCAGTGGAACTAATTAAGGCGGCCGTCTCTGATCCACCGTCCAAATTGTTTTCTATGCCTCTACCCTCCTATCCATTCTCGACTAGATAGCCTTGGGGGGATCTTTCTCTCGGGGGGGATGGATAAAAAGAAACGACGCGACAAGATGTTTCGCGACCTAATGAGCCGGCCACGGAGACTCTTAACGTAATTATCTTTATGATTTATAATAAACGTTCACTCCTTAGCGGCGACCCCACGCAATTTACGGATTCCGGGGCATTTCGCCAGACGCACGTGACGACGGCGATATTTCAAGAACAAACAAAAATTCAATTATTTTCATTCGTAAATTAGATACTTTCGCTCGTGTAGCGTGTAACATGCAACAAGATTGTTTCGGAAAGAATTAATAAGATTTAATAAAATTAACCCTTTACACTCCTTTGTCGAGTGTGACTCGACTTCAGTTTTATTCACAGGTATGAACGAAGTAATTTTTAAATTGCCAGTTTAAATATGTATTATATTTTGCAATATGTTTTTATCTGGATGAACAATAGGTGACCCTTAATGCTATTTTCATTATAATTAGTAAAAAAAATTGTTTAAATTGGTTCCTATCGAGCAAATGTCTTTCGAAGTGCATTTTAAATAAAATTCTTAAAAAAAGAGGGAGTTATTGAAAAGAAAATTTTAAAAAAATTTGGAGTTCAAAGGATTGATAAAATTAATAAAATTAATTCGTCATATTTTAACTCTTGCACGGAAATTGGATCAATTTCACCCAAAAACGAAGTCTCAAATTCTTTTTCCTCTGTATATTAAATGTATCATTCGAACTGTAATGTTTGCATATCCTTAAATTTCTAATAAGCATTAATAATCCTTATAAAAACGAGCAAAATTTAATAAATCGTTGCAATGTTTAATACCAGTTAAACGAACTGAGTTTTAGTTTTTCATACTCGTTTCTTATAAATATACGATATTGGGTCAATTTGACCCAAATTTACTTGTTCGTGTAACTTTACAAACTCCGTACAAGGGTTGGTTAAATAAAGTTTGACTAGAAAAAAGTTCTGAAAAAATTCATTCTAAACACGCTTCAAACTTGCCGACAGTGTAAAAGAACCGAAAGCAAACTCCATAGAGTTCCAAAAACCTCCACTGTTCCTTGGTAAGTCTAATTTGTTCGGTATATACACGAAAATTTCTTCGATTCCCAGCGTAGAACTGCGTTTCAAATCCGACAGGTCTAATTTCACGAAACACACAGACCGAGTAACAATGCGGCATTGTTTGCCGAGGGTGCAAAAGGGAACCCGAAAATCATCACAAAGAGAGAGCAGCCGCTTCTTTTCTCTCCTCTATCTCGCCGACTTAACACCCTAAAATTCCCGTAAACACTTGCAATAAAAAGAAGCCTCCTCTAGAACGAAGAACCACCAACTTCTTCTTCGTTTGATCACATTTTACGTAGTTCTGTGATATTTTCTGTGATTCTGAGTTTCTTGGTTTTCGATCAAGGAGCTTCTGGAGATTGAAATACATATATTGAAAATGACATGCGATGTTTCATGTG
The DNA here is from genome assembly GCF_001263275.1 of Habropoda laboriosa. Taxonomy (NCBI): domain Eukaryota; kingdom Metazoa; phylum Arthropoda; class Insecta; order Hymenoptera; family Apidae; genus Habropoda; species Habropoda laboriosa. Next base: position 743,340 of record NW_017100191.1, on the reverse strand, counting down.
CTTTTCTTATATTCTTCAAACAATTCTAACTTTCTATTGTGCTTTCAAGTTCTTGTTTGAAAAAAATTTGAACGTTGAAATGTACTATTCTGATATCTAAATGAACGAGGTTGAGTGGTATTTGGTGACATTTGACAAAAAATAAATATTTTTTATTATATTTATTCAACTACCTATTTGCATTGAGTTTGTCAAGATTTTCACGTCTCCTTCAACGTGTTTCCTTTGATAGCTCATGATGGCTACTTGGACTTATCGAAGAGACGAAAAAATTGTCACATACTGGGCCACTTAAGAGGAAGAGAGTAGCCTCTTGGTAAATTCTAAAGTGGAGCACAGTCGACGATAAATTTCCCTATCGCTCTGTTCCGAAGGAATCAGCTGGCAGGAAATTCAGTACGGAGGATTTCCAGGTCCTCGAGGAGGACGCATGGCCATCTGCGGCGCGCGCGCTAGCAATCGGAAAACGCTTTTCGGGATAGCCGACATATGGCACGCGGGGCGAAGTTATCTCGAGGAAAAAACACGCCTCGGAGGCGCGGTCGCGTCTGTCGAAAATGTTGCGAAGGTGGAGATGAACGAGGCGGCGGCGGCTGCCTCCTTGTCCTGGTCCAACGATGAATTCGACCGGCTTTCAAGCGGAAAGCATCGCTCCTTAATCCGGGAATACCTGGACCAGTTGTTCGATACGGATGTAATATGTGGAAAAATCGGGACAGATGTTGATGCAGGAATTTTTTTTCTAATAACAGCAGAAACATTTGTTTCGATTCGATCTCACTGGAACAATGGTAAAAAATAATAGAAATAATTACAGTAGTGTTCATGCATGTCTAATTGAAGAATTTGAAAGGAAATGTATAACTTGTGATTATAGCGATATATTATCATTGAAAAATAAATCGGGACAGATATTGGTGCAAGAATTTCGTTTCAATTGGATTTCACTGGAATATCGGTAAAAAGTAACAATAATAATGATATTCATGCACATCTAATTTAAGAATTTGAAAGGAAATGAACAGCTTGTGATTATAGCGATATATTATTATTGAAAAATAAATCGGGACAGATATTGGTGCAGAAATTTCTTCGAATGACAGCAGAAACATTTGTTTCAATTGGATTTCACTGAAATATTGGTAATCATGCATATCTAATTTAAGAATTTAAAAGGAAATTAAATTAATGAAATTAAAAGGAATGATAAATGTTAGTTGAAAATTGCATAGAATAAAACAGGTTAATCAGTAGTTGAGACACAAACGAATCGACGGCATTAATTCATACAAATGTCCACGGTGGATCAATTTTCTTCCAATACCATGAAATTCGTTCGATAATCCTTTACATTAGATTTACGACAGGTGATCAATAATTTATGACCAAAGGTAGCAATTATTCACAGCCCCGAACAACTACTTGTTCTCTTATCTCCCTCCCGTGGAACCTAGAACTTGAACTATCTAACTTTTCCAAGTGCCCCTTCCCTTGCGCAAGGAGCACTTTGTACACACGACCACTCTGAGATACTATCCATCATTCGACATAATAGTTTCGAGGCATCGATCCTGTCTTCCCTAAACTAATCGATCATTCGCGAGGCTGGAGGTTGAAAAGGCAGCCGGAGCTAAAATTCCACAATTGTTCGGCTTATTTCGAGCAAGTTAAAAATTATTCGACCGGTTTTATCTCGAGCTCTGTGCCTAGCTGCGCGATACTCGAGATAACAATATCGAACCGTGTCAGGTATTAATTACGGTCCAATCTGCGGGACAAATACGAGAAACCTTGATCTCCTTAACCAGACCGTTCAATTTGCTTATCCGCGGGGCATGAATGAAAGGATTCAATTATGGGGTACGGCCGTAAGACGAATGTATGCAGAATTTGGCAATACCTACAGTTAAACAAAAGTCAAAGAAATGTCATACTACAGCAAACGCCGTATACAATTATCAGAGCATTAAAGTACATTAGCTTCAGAATTTATTTATTAAATAGTAGGTATTTACGTACAGATTAAAAAGATACACTTCCCTAAAATTTGGTAAACAGATTTACTAATTTCATTTAATATTTAGCTACAGCAGTAATTATAAACTTATTACATGTACAAGTTCAACTCTCGAATGCACTAAACGGTGTGCCGTGAGAGGTTCACGGTATGTGCAAAATTAACTAATACAAGTTTTAATACTTTACGTTGAGGAATTTATAAACTAGGTGAGCCCTGCATTATAATAAATACCTTACAAGTTTATTCAACGCTTAGACTACTAGAGTTTAGGCCTACACGTACACTACCGGCCAAAAGTTTGGAATCACTGAGAATTGCAATTTACACAAAAATTTCCAGAAAATAGCCAGCGACTTTGAGAATTTTTTATCATTCGAATCAATTGATATGAGATAAATTGATAAATGTAGAATTGAGATAAACTTCAAATCTATAAAAAATTAGCAGCAGATTTAATATTGATGAAAAGTGGAAGGTGATTCCAAACTTTTGGCCGTATCACGGTAATCGGTAATCGTAATCCGTATCCGTATCACGGTGTGCCGTGAGATAAAGAAGGCTAAAAATCGCTGCTACTTATAATTCCCTAACGCCTAATCGAGTATAATAATGAAATAGTATGGAATCATTGGCAGAATGACACGAATGTTTATTTCCATGTTCGGTGAAAAATCTAGAGAATTGAAATGGTTTAGAAGAGAATGTCAGGCGCCCCGTGGTTTTTCGACGCGTTCCCGAAGGTAAAAAAGATGGAAAGGAGCAGATCACAAGCGATCTATCATCCGGAAGAGAGCAGAAGCGTCGGTGTAGGTCAAAAGTGGCGGTGAATTTTCGCCTTTCGGCCCCTGTTCCCGTCTTGGCCTGGTCCATTCTTATACCACGCGACCATATGGTCGCCGACGGCGGGGCCCATTATTTTCTACAGGATCCTAAGGAACAGAAATGGTGGGCGGGGGGCAGGGGCAGTTGGCCCACCACGAAATTGCCCGAAAATTGCCCGCCATTCCTCCGTTCCCTTCGTTCTTTTCTTTTTCTTCCTCCTCTTCTTCTTCTTCTTCTCCTTTCCAGCGGATAATTTCATAATTTTAATTTGAATTTCAATGCAATGCTCGCGCCCTGCCAATCATGCCTCCGTGGCTGGCTTCTACATTCTCGAATTAACCCTTCGTACACGAATTTCTATCAGGTTGATACATTGTTGCATGCAACGAACGGTGTTCTTTCCGATACATACCACCAACGCTGATTTTATTATTAAACCCCTTAATATAATACTAAAATTTAACGGCGAATTACATTGTGGTTAAAACTTTCGGACGAAAATTGTCCGAACAATTGGGTTAAGTTAGGCCATTAAGTGCAATTATTGGAATTTAATGGAGGAAATAAAACGAATCGTCGACGGAACTTAATGGCGGTATAATAAAAAGATTAGCGTTCAATTTAAGAGCAGTGATTTCGTTCTCCGTTCCCATTTAGATATATTCCCGCGCGATCCATTATCTATTATTTTCGTACGAAGGATAAAACTATTAAGGGGAGAGATGAGAAACAAGAAGACGACAAAGGTAAAAACGTTCGATCGAAGAAGCCGTTTACAGCTGTCTTCCAGCCCGCTGGTCTATTTTAATGTTCCTTTTTAGGCTGTTTCGCCTTTCCCTCTTTCGTCTCTATAAAATATGCTAAACGCTCGCGGAGCCATGGCGCCCCCACTGAGCTCTCCCCCCTTCTTACCCAACGCTGTTATTTACTGTTGGATTTATTTCACGTTTTTATATGTATTAATTAACATTATTTCATATTCAGGGTGCAAAAAGTATACGCTCACGCTCGACGTTCATTTCTTACTCTGACACACACACGCGCTCCCATTCGCGGTAATAATCGTCCCTTGAAGATGGTTGAGAAGCGTAGACACGCGAGAGGTTCGTATACACAAATTCTACATTTACGAATTATGAACCGTTTGTAAGAGAGAGCATAATGATCGCGACGAGACCAGGTCCAATTTCCGCCGCTCTAACCACCGTATCCTTAATGTGACCGAGACCGCCACGTTAGCTCGAATATACCCTAGGAAATCTTAGGATCGATCGTCATTCGTCGGTGAAAATGAATTCTCCTGTGATGAAGTTTCGCGGATCTAATTAATTCTCTTCGGGTGGGAGTATACAGGGTGTTTCCTACTTTTCCCGACAAATTGCAGCGGCATAATCTACAAGTGAAAATGAGAAAAGAACGTTTCACGAAGTTTCGCTGGAAACACTTTGTTACGAAGCTATAAGGAAATGTTGGACGTAGCCTGAAATACACTGCGGAGCATAACTATAGGCATCTCCGATATTTTTAAAAGTTTTGAACTTTGGAAGAATATCTCGATATAACCAATTGTATTTGGTGTACAAATTAATTCGGTGCCTTTTCTCACAAATTTTAATATTTATTTACAAAAGATCGAACACAAGTTTAATGTTAAAAGGAGTCCCCACTATTTTGGATGACATTCTTCCATTTATCGAGAAACTGACGAATTCCGTCTCTGAAGAATTGTGGCTGTTTTGAGTTGATATAGTCGTCAAGGCTTTGTGAAAAAAGGCACCGAATTAATTTGTACACCTAATATTTGCTAATAATAAAGTTCAGATGAAAAGCATCGAACACCTACGTATAATATTAGCCCTTTGAACTCCAAATTCTTTTTTAAATTTTCTTTTCAATTATTTTAAGAATTTTATTTGAAATGCACTTCGAACGACATTTGGTCGATAGGAACCAATTTAAACAATCTTTTTTAATAATTGTATTGAAAATAGCATCAAGGGTCGTATACACGTGTACATATTGCTCATCCAGGTAAAGAAAATAATGCAAAATATAATACGTATTTAAACTGGCAATTTAAAAATTACTTCATTCATGCCTGTGAATAAAACTGACGTCGAGTTACACTCGACGAAGGAGTCAAAAGGGTTAAATATATACGATTTCTTTTTTTTTTTTTTTAGATTCAAGTCTAATTTACGTTGCAAAAACTTTGCATCGACATTCTGCATATTTTTTTTCGAAATTTTCTGTCCTACAATAAGGGCGATGAAGAGAATGGGAGAAGGAAGGACCGTACGAGCAATCAGACAGTGTGATCCGTGAGGCGGCGTCGTTTTTGCAGCTTTCGCGTGCTTTTTACGTGCCACCATACCGAAACTCTCCTTTCGCCGGCAATTACCATGCCCCAGGACGAATACACGCCTGCGGTTGTTCGGCCGCGTCGCGAACGGGCCCCCATTTGAAAGCTGAACGAGCCGATGCACGCGTGGAACCGCGTGCATGCGAGATTATCGGCCGATATTCTTCGTGGGCCCATTGTGATCGGCAAAAAGTGACCGCAGCGTAGAGCGGGATATGCACGCACGGGGTGTTCGATAAAAAAGAATTCGCTGGAGGGGGAGATAAGAGGACGCAGGAAACCAGCTTGGAATTTACATTTAAAAAGCCGTAAAACTTTTGGAAAAATAGTCAGCAACATGTGGTTTACATTGTGAAATTTGACCACAGAGAGAGGGCTCCACGAAGGTTTAGCAGAAAATTGCCACTGAATTTTCGAAGGAGATCCCCACCGGGGTGTGGTGATCTTTTCATACAAAGACCTTCCTCCCAGACCTGAGACTGCAAAAACCAGCGCGGTCAAACGGCGCTTTTCACTCTGACCTTAAGTCAGCCGCAGTAAATTAAGTAATTGCCACCGTCGCCTTTTACGAAGGCAAAACCCAAGTAGCATGGACGAAGGTGGGAAAACTGGACCGAGAAACGGAAAGCCTTTGATTTACAATGAGTGGATCGAGTCTCAGGAAATCGGTGGCGCCTTTCTCGCGCCTTCACGGGCCCCTAAATCAACCTGAAAATTCCGATTCGAAGTTATTGCCGTCGTAAAGCCGGGCGACAACGTTGAGTTTCACGTGATTTACGAAGGGGAAAAAAAATGTTCGCCCATGGTCGAGGGCGGCCTGAGGCTTTAATTGCTCGGATGACGTTTCTCCTCGACGACTGTGCTCTCTGGAGAGTGGCGCTGTTAATTCGACAGCAGGAAAAATGAAACGTTAATGTGTACGAACTCTTTCAATCTTCACGGAGTAAAACCAACATTTTTAACAACCCCAAAAAGAATTAACCCTTTGGACTCGAGAGGTAACTCAGAATTAACCCTTTTAATTCCAGGAGCTGATTTTGGTCCATTTTTGATTTATGTATGAAAGATCTCCTTTGATATCGGTTTGGTTATAGCAAATTTCTAGCCACTGTGGAAATTTCGCCTAAATATCTGGAAAAATGTAGCGACCAGAAGTTTCTCAATAACATTTTACATATCCTTCTTTTTCCTGTGATATTTTTAACAATACTAAATAATTGATTAAGGCTCTATTAAAACTGACATGTTTTTAAGACAGCAAATCTATGGACCTCCATGAACTGTACTGTTCCATATGTTAGAGGTCTAAGCAATGAAATAGTTTTAAAGAACCAGCTTCTAACGAACTGTCTTAAGCTCTTGTATAATATAAAAATGTATTATTGTGTATAGCTTATTTCTACGTTAATTTGAACAAATTTCATCAATTTTATTTAACAAACTTTTTCTTACTTCCCTGTACCAAAGGAATCTTCGAGTGCAAAGGGTTAAAGCGAAACACTTCTTAATATCGTTACAATTTTTCCTACAATTCCTCAATTCTTCTTATAAACAGTGTTCGATTACACCGGTAAAGTACTTACAGCCATGAAACTGAGGACCGATCTTCGGAGTTTTATTTCAAATCCAATGGCGCAGAAAGAAGCCGGTAGAAGTTGCAGAGACCAGTTGGGACAGCAGCAGCAGCAGCAGCGGTCAAGGGTAATAAATTTCGGTTTGGAGAATTTGTCAGGGTAACATATTGGCGGATACCTAGCCCCTGGAGAAGGTAAGGTAGAAGGCTAAGTGCTCAATAGCGATTCAGAGATCCTCTGGTTACCACCTGTCCTCCCGGGGGACTCGTTTCAAGAAATCTCTTCTTCCCTCTCTCCTTATTCTTCCTCTGGCAGCCGGTGCGACGTGGAAAGCTAACGCTAATGCCGTTCTCTGACAATGAAAATTTGTCGCCGGCACATTTGACGCGAGAACTGGCTTTCACGCCGGCAGAACAAAGATTCGCCCTGAATTTTCCGCTTTGCCGCGTCTCTCTCGGCCGATGGAACGCGATTTCTATGCCGCGCGAGGGTGCAAGGTGTCCCTTTAGGATAATTCACGACGATTTCAAGGTAGGATAGAGATTAGACGACGTTTGTCGTTAATAAGTTGGCTGGAAGATCGAACGATCCGGGCCAGTTTCCGATGATCGATGCTCGAGAGGATTTTAGAACGAAGAGAAACGACCGTGGATGTGCTGAAATAATATTTGAGGAAAATATTCCCCGGGGTATATGAGGGGATTAAGAGTAGAGCAAGCTGGCGAAACGAAGCGCGATATTTTTTCAGGACAGATAAGCCTCGACGTTTGACAATCCGTTGGGTAAACTTCTTTTGTCATGCACCGCGCTTTTCCGCTCCCTTTCGACGTTTTCGCACCTACGTGGACCAGTGTAAACTTTCAAGCACGCATAGTAATGAGACAATAGTTCTAGGTTATATAGGTGACACTTGTGAATGGTTTATAACTAAATTATTTTTAAATATATAAAATTACTCTGTATATTCAAAACGTGTTAGTTCCCTCCCTGTATATTGAACATTGTTTACTCGAAGCTTTGTGCGGAATGGGAACGAAGGACAGAGATTTTGTAAGTGGAATATTACATTTTAACGAAAACTGAAGATTTATTTTTGTAAATAACAAAAGTGATTGGCGTACGTTTCGGGTCTTTTGGTTACGGATGACACAGATATGCCTCGTTGAGATTTTCACTCATTTTCATCTGTCTCAAAATAAATTTATAAAACGCTATAAATGGTTCAATTTTTCTCCAGAGATGGCATAACAGATGTTTCACGAATGAAATCAAATTTCTTTGAAAAATATTAATTAGTTATAGCAGTTTTCTTCCAACGTAACGCGATTGAAAGAAATAAACGCGAAATCACCCCGTGTACCCATGTCAAGTGCGGCTCCAAACGCGAATGTCTTAAAATTGAAAAAAATAAAAACAAATGTAGAATATATAATTTATTCCTGAAGGGAAGAAAGCACGTTCACGCAAGACCTATTCAACCTTCTTCAATTGCGTGAAAGGAAAAGCTGTTCTCTACGAAACTCGACGACAGCGTTGTACGATAAGATCGAAACCTTGACCGTCACGAATCCGCGGTTCCGATTATTATTCGAATGTAAGAAGCATGAAACGTCGTGTTCGAGTGGGAGCACGCAATCTGACGGAAAATCGAGACTCACATAATCCTTCGCGCGAAGGATTACCGGCGATAAACAATGCTCACGAGACGACTGGAACCAGAGAGGAGAGGATCGTGCGGGAGATGTTACACGGCGATAGTTCTTTGGTTGGAAAAGAAGCTGAGAGGGAATGGAATGCTGAAGGAGACGGTCACGGATTATGGATCCTACGAAAACACCTAGCACCTATGGCGTCGGGGAAAAATCTCCCAAAGGGACTTGGTTTAGGATTTAAACATGGCAACCACCCTGCAAATAGAACTGGACAATGGATAGTTGACGTGAAAATTTTAGGAAATATTTTTCCGTTTCCTTTTTCGTCCGAGTGTAATGAGACACAAAATTGTTTACTCGAAGCTTTGTGAGAAATGTGTATAAGGCGGAGAGATTTTCTCACTGGAATATTATATTTTTATGAAAACTGAAGATTTATTTTTCTGTTAGGTCATTCTGAAATTCTTTCATTTTGATGAAACATAATTCCACTGAAATTAAACATTTTTATTGAAAATAATTTCCATAAAGTTCGATACACTTTTGCCAACGTATTATAATTCCGCATATACAGGGTGGTCCACGCAACGTGTGCACCGTTATAACTTCCAAAATATGCGTTGCACGAAAGAATGTTATATACAAAAGTTACATGGTTTAAAAGGGTACACTATGTAGTGCGTTAATTTTTTTTATAGGTGGAGGCGTTTCGGAGATTTGAAAGTCAACACAGATATAAGGTTGAATCTCCAACTTGATATTACGTGAAGAAAATTTTCAAGTAATAAAGTGAAATTACTCGTTAGCTATTAGGTTTAGGGCTAATAACGGTCGTTACTTTTTTACTTACAATTCGATAATCTACCATATTTTGGTATAAAAAATATAGTATTCTGTTTAAAAAAACAAGGTTGACCTTCAAATTTCCGAAACGCCTCCACCTGTAAAAGAAATTAACGCACTATATAGTGTACCCTTTTAAACCATGTAACTTTTGTATATAACATTCTTTCGTGTAACGCATATTTTGGAAGTTATAACGGTGCACACGTTGCGTGGACCACCCTGTATACAAATCCGAATCTGTAAGAGAAAGAAATCCGATCCAAACCTAATTTACGCCCGAAAAAAATCATGCTCAGAATTTGGTCTAATTAATTTACTATAGTTTCCTAAAGTTAGGTACCACTATCGCGTACAGAAACGAACTAGAGGTCCTCTACCAAAAATTGAAGGTACAGCAAAAAGAAAAGGCCCTGATCCTTTTGCACAACAACACTAGACCACACGTAGGAAGCACAATTGTACAAAAATTGCATCAACTGCATATCAAAGTTCTACCTCATCCTCCATATTCCCCTAGAATTTATCTCCAACCGATTTTCACTCTTCCCGCTCACTCGACAATTTCCTTACGCAAAAACGATTTAGAAAACAGGAGGAAAGTTGGAAACGCCTTTCAGAAATTTCTTTCTCTAAGAGATTCGAATTTTTTTAAATAAAAATGTTTAATTTTTCTTTCAAAATGAACGGTTTATATCTCAGAACGACCTAATAAACAACAGTATCTATCAAATTTCTCGTCACGTTATCTCAACTATCGCGTTCGAGTACGTGTAATGTAAATCGAGGGTTGAAACGAACACAGAGGGTATAGAAACATTTTTCACGTGCTTATCAAAAGGACAACCCCGCCATAAATTTCTGACGTTTCCATCACGCGATACTGTAACAGCCCGGAGCTAACGGGAAGATCCGATCCCATAGACAGAAAACGAAACGTGCGCCGAATTTTTCTTCACCGAGTGGAATACAAAAACAGCGATGATCGTTTGGACAAAGAGAAACTGGACTCCCCGGGGAATCTCCCCAGTATCTCTTGCGGTGTGAAAGCTTTAAATGAGTTTCTGGAATCATGTGCGACGCGTGCCGGATATATTTACCATGGGCGACGGGTCTCTGCGCATCCGCCGGTAATCGACGATAAATATTTGATTCGACGATACGAGTAGGGTAGGAATAAACCAGTCCTCTGTATAATCCACTGGGATTAAATTTTTTTTACTTAAGATGAACTTGTATCAGGTCGTTAACTATGTATACCTACACTCCGTTTAAATTTCACGCCGATATTTTTGTTTTGTTTCTCAAAAGTTAGCTATTCTGATGTAAGAAAATACGTCGACAAGTTCAATGGTACGGTCAGAAACATTTGTCTATTTCGATTTAAAGGGACAGCTGAGAAGGAGGATATACGTCGTTGTACTTTGTTGTCTTTTAATTCGAAGGAAACGGCGGCAAAAACGAAACGATCGATTGGAGAAGCCTGTGGTAGCGATGCTGAGTGTGCAGATACACGTGAAAAATGGTTTGAACGGTTCGAAAATACTGATTTAGGCTTGAGAGACGAAGAACGAGTTGAAAACCACCGTGAAAATTATATCGAAGTAAAGATAGGAAGTTCTTCCTCGCGCTATCTATTCTCCAGACGCCGCACCTTCGAATTATCACCTGTTTCGTTCGATGCGACACAGTCCGAAGGGACAACGCTTGAAAATTCTCGATGAAGTGAGAAATTGGATCGATAACTACTTCTCCTCTGCATTTTTCCACCGTGGAATCGAACTCTTGCCAGAAAAGTGGGAAGAGATCGTTCAAGCAGGCGGTCGTTATTTCAATTAAGAAAAGAAATTATAACACTATTGTTTAAATAAATATCTTTAAGTGAAATATCAGCAGAACTTACTTAACAACCTAAAATAGTGTCTCTATATTCTCCAAAAAATCGTGCAACTAAAGAATTAAAAAAAAAGAAAAAAACACTTTCGTAGTCTCAGTATTAACCCTTTGCATCCGAAGACCTTTTTTTCTATATGGAAGTAAGCAGAAATTAATGAAATTTTTTCAAATTAACGTAGAAATAAACTATACATATATTAACGAATATAACTATTTTACTTCAATATGTAACGTAATTCTATTAGAAGTTGGTTTTTTCAAACTGTTTCACTGCTGAGATCTGTCATGTAGTAAACAATGTGTGGAGGTAAAATACCAGCTGTAGGAGTGCCTCCAATAATTATTTACCAAATGGTAAATATAATAGTAATCTCTTCTTAGTCCCCTCTCGAGTGCTAAGGGTTGACATGCACAACTTCGCGATATTTCTACAGTAAAGAAAACGTCGCGTTATCCCATTAGAAGTAATTTCACGATGGAAAAGAAGTAGCATCGGTCCGAATAGTAAAATCGTCACAGCTCACAGTCCAGGTGTGAGAAAAATCCGTGGCACAATAAAATGTCACTCTGCATTGAAGGAGCGCCACCCCTAAATGCTCGGCTAGATGAATAGCTCCTCTATTCGTGGGCCTTTTTCTATTGGCAAAGGCCCCGCGTACAAACGACCAGAGAGCCGGCGCGGATCAGTGTGTTTCACAGGCGTAGCTCGCGCGCCACCGAGGGATGCAACCAGCCCGTTTAACGTCATCGTATATTTCACCCCACAATCGGACTGCCAGACAAATACCCTTATTTGTACACATCCTGTGCATTGTGACGTGTATCGCGGGGCACCCAGGGAGCACGAACGACTTCCGGTGAATACGTATTTCACCTCCTTCTCTTTCATACCGCCTCTCTTTTTCGTACGTTTCTTTATCGCTCGTCGGTACCCACCTTCGTCACTTCTCCGCCTCTTCCTTTCGTCTTCTATTTCTTGCTCCTTTTATACTACTCGAACGAAGGTGGTGGGTGGATCGAGATCTTCTCGTACCTGCCGGATGAAAACCATATTGGATCGTGCTACAGAGAGAGAGAGAGAACTTTTGATAATGCTCATCCCTCGAATCGCGATCATTCGACACCAATTCCCCTCCCTTTCTCTGTGCTCTTTTCTCTTTTTTCTTCTTCCTCTTCTTCGTTCTTCTAGTTGCGACAGAGAGCCAGGAAGGGACTTGTTGTGCCTCTCGCTGGGCGGATACAGGCTAATTGCGGCTAAATTTTCCTGGACAACCTAAGGAGCTCGAAAATCTTCGGGGCTTTCTTATGGTCGTTGCTCGTAGGATGATTATCTCGTTGCTCGCAGGCAGGAGGCCTTCGTTTCTGGGCGGTTCTTCCATGGGATTATCGCTGCCCGGAAGCGTATTCTAATAGTCATCTTCTTTGGGGCAAGGAAGTTTCCTCGGAGAACTTCGTTTGTTGGAGGTATAGAGTTTCGTTTGTAGTTTTGAATTACTAAGGAGGAAGATATTAGATGTTGTACGTTGGAGAGATACGAAGGGGAATGGAAGGTGAGGAGTGTGAATCGTTATGTGATAAAGGGACATGGTTTTACAGTTGAACGAAGACAGTCAATTTCGGAGCAATCTTCTTCTACTTCCTCCTCGTTAGTTTCGTAAGATGAAGAGGGATGGTATGGAGGAGGACGGAGTTCTGGACCATATGCCGGCGACCATACGGCACGTGGATAATTACAGTGAAACGCAACGCGGTTGTAATGCGAGGGTGGATGCTCGAGGTAATATTCGCGACAACAGATTGTGTGCAGAGCATGCTAAGGATACTCGAGGTTAATCGCGCATTGTTTCAATGATTTTCGCGTTTTTTAAGGATCCTCCTTGAGTTTCTTAATATGATACCGGGACGAACGAAATTCTTTACTGTAAGAAAAGATACGGACACTTGTTGCAATGAACATTTTTCGAGCAATTAGTCGTAGGTAAACGGAGGAGAATTTTTGGCGGGCCAGAAGGATGAAATTTTTAGCACTATTTTTTTGCAAAAATGGTCCTTAGAATCGCAAGAATGTTTGCTGAACGAAATAAACCAAGTTTTTGCGACTAATTTTTGCAAGAATGTTCAGTGGAATCGCAAGAATTTCTGATAGGCCAAAAAGATGAAATTTTTAGGACTATTTTTTGAAAGGCCAGAAAGTTGAAGTTTGTCAGTTCAATTTTTGCAAGAATGGTCGGTAGAACCGTAAGAATTTTTAGCGGGCCAGTGGAACGAAATTCGTCTATCTCCAGAAGAAAGAGAAACAAAAATTATAGGAGAATACTAAAGACAGAAGTAATGTTTGCACGAATGGTCGGTATAATCGCAACTCTTTCCGCAGTTTGGCCTACTTCTCCGCGAGCGAAATAATTCGGGCAGAAGGACGGTGATACAGCGTGGTCGACCATATGCCAAGGGACGGTTCCAGCCCACGGATAATTACAAGGGATGCTACGCTGCCTTTAGGGGGTAGGGGCGAGCTAAAATTGAATGGTGGGGCGCGTGGCTACATAAGGAACGTACCGACCTCCGAAGGGTCGCAGTCGGCTCGAAATTTCGGAGGTATCGGAACCTAAGTCCCTGCTCGTTGCCCTCGAACAACACGCTACACTCTTATCCATTCGCTTCTTTACACAAGTGAGGATTTAACTGTTTACATCACCAATTCAGTGCTTCTTCCCCACCAAAGAATAACAGTGAACATTTGAAAGAAAGTGAACACAGTGAGTGTGTAAGTGCGATTTTTCATTGAACATGGAGATTTCGTGGTTCCTGTTTGTCACCTGGTGCCTCACGATGGTAACTGGATTCGATCTTGGACCGTTTGTCAGAATCGCTCAGTGCAGATCTCAATGTCTGAGAAAGCACACTTCCGATGGGAATTGTGATTGGTACTCTGGACATCAACAAACTACATGCAGCATGGTAATTCAAAGTTCACGTATTCATTTAACATTCTGAAGTGTCCAAGCTTCGACAAGAATCTCTGTTTAATCGTCGACCCTGAGAGAACAATGAAATTTCAAAAGTTTACGAAACTCCGGAAACTTCAGAATTCCCTAATTTCAAACGCACAAAACGTCCCTCCACTTCCCTCGTCTCAAATAGAACCGGCTGTTACTCGTCACGAAATATACATGCTCCTCGTACAGCCAAACACGAGGCCTCCAACTTTAACGTGACCCTCTTTCCCAGTCACCCAGAATCTCCCTTCTCAAGACGCTCAGCATCACGTCCCGCCTCGAGAATTCCCCCCAAAATGTCAACAGCTATCTTCCTGGCTCCGGTCTTTCGGGCAAACAATAAACAATCCGCGACGGTGTCACGGAAATATCCCGGAAAAATTCCTCGGGGCGAAATCACGCGCTCTAGGTGAGACGCGATTCGATCGTCCGGAAATCTGATAGGGCCTACGTGACGATAAATCTTGCATGTCGGTTTTATGGGGCGCCGTGGAAAATCATGGTGGTCCCTGCTAGCCGAGCCCACCCCTCCCTAGACGGACACGTCGCAGATGGACAGATGGGAATCACGATTAACTCACGCACAATGCGTGCAGAGAACGCGTGTGCGCACGGGGCGTTGCTCATTTGGTGTATAGAGGGTGTCCATTAATTTCAGGGAAATCGATGCCATCTCGCTCTCCCGTACACCCACGGATCGAGGCGGAGCTTGTATTTGCGTGTGAATATTATCGAGGATGAATAGCGAGGATTTTTCAGAGACTAACTTAATATATTCAAGATCGATGAAATGAAAATTTTCGTAGAACAAAGTATGGATAGAATCTTTTTGCAAGCTTCGTCAAATGAAAGAAGGTTCAAAGAAACGCGATACTGACATAGATTATTATTAAGAAATTTACAAGGTCTGCTTTCCGAGATGATAAGGGTGAAATAGGGCTAACGATGATCCATTGAAATTTATGCTCGGGAAAGGACTACAATTTTTGCGAACTTCGTCAGATGAGAAAAGCCACTATTAGGTCATCGCATAAGTCATTTTAGAAGCGCAATTTCAATAAAAAATAATAGTATTTACACATACTATTAATCGATTTAAGCCTTTCAATCCTCTTCTAAAAAAAATTCTTATCTTTTGAATTAAAAAACTGATCGAATGTTAACTTCAAGTGATCTGTATTTTTGAAGTCTCTACCACTTAAAAAGTTTTCTAGTAATCCAGTAATCAGGAGAATATGGTGGATGTAGAAATTAATTTCCAGTTAAATTGTTTAATTTTTCGTATTATTGTTTTTGATGTGTACAGTCGGAAAAAAAGTTCATCGAACCAAGATCAGAAGCGACATTACTTATAGGTTCAAAGAAACGCAGAATTTTATTCAAAGCTGCTGGAAAATTATTCTTAAAAAAGCCGCCTATGATCTGCTTTTCGAGATGATAAGGGGGAAATGGGGTTGACGATGATCCATTGAAATTTATGCACGGGGAAAAGAGTCTTCGAGGCTCGTTTCCACAGGACACATTAGAATAACGATTCTCGGAGGAGGCGGACGCGCGGAGGTGGCTTAACGAAGGTCGCGCGCTCATGGAACCCCCTTGGAGAGAGTTACGCCCGGATAATGACGATTATTCCTGCGTGGGGAATCGCTTGCGCTCGCTTTGAACCGCCCTTTTCGTGAACGATAATTGTTTTACTCCGGACAATCGGCCGTGAAGGGGAAAGCCGGGTGATCGACCGATTGGAAACGAGGGGACAGCGTTTTAAATTGCCGTCAGGTTGAACTCGACGCTCCGAAACGTTGTTGCGGCTTCCCCTTCGACACTTTGATGTTCCTGATACTCGTGGCGGAAAGTTTTTTTCCTCTCAAAATTCCGTTCGAGCGGAAAATTTCACAGGCTGACATGCGCCAAACTTTTATCCCGCGCGTCGAATATTAGACGGTATGGGTGAAGAGAGATCGATCGTAGTCTTAGGAAAAAGCATTAAGAACGATGAAAGATTACGTTTGGCGATACCGCCTAATTGTGTCAGATTTAATCAATCTCGAATTTCAACGATGCTCATCGCCGAACGATTCTTCAAGGTGGAAACGTCAAAGGCGTCCGATCGTTCCGTCAAATTTCATCGAATGCGACGATGATCGGGGTGTTATCGAGTTACGATCACCCGTGAGGGGTCGTAAAAACCGCGTTGGCCCCCTCGCCGGAGGGGGGAAATCAATGACCGTTCCGTCGTAAAGTGAAATAAACGGGATAAAAGGGACGCCTCTATCGATTCATCCTGCCTTTCAATTTACCGAACGACCAACGACGACGAAACAATCCACTTTCGTACATACATACATACATACCGGTAGGAGCCCTAATACCCCATCTGCAATATTCCTCTCTGCAATTTCATTCTTTTCCCAACCGCACGACCGTCACGTTTACCCGAAACGAAGTAAAAACTGACAAAGGGAAGAAAAGAGGGGGGAATGGTCGTACCTCCGAGACGGGGAATTATCGCAAAGCTGTCGGATGCTGGATGCTGATGTTGCTTTTTTTCGAGGCGTCATTAGCGCGAAAGGGAGGACCTACGGCGTTTCTACGAAGCAGCCGGACTTAGAAGGAACGCATCGTGATGAAGGATAATCGGGGAGGAAAAGAGGGGTCTCTTTCTCCGAGAGAGAAGTAAAGAGAAACGAAGAAAAAAGAGAAAAAAAGGAGAGAATCTGAAAACAGGGCTCCACGAGAGACGGTACCCCAATAAATATGAAGACAACAACGACGGTGCCTGTTATGCCTGAAACAGGTTGGAGCTAATTCGGCCCCCCTCTACCCCCTCCCCACTCCACTCCCTCTCCTCCGTCTCCTTTTTTCTCCTGTTCGTGGCTGCGTGCACCCTCTTACTCCTTCGGTCCTCTCTTCGTGGCCGCTTAAATCGCCCGATTCAACGGTCCAGCCGATGGTTCTTATTCTCCCTTTGCCCTCTCCGCGCGCGCGCGCTTCACCCCCCTTTATCCCCTTTACCGCCGTTCGCGCACCGTCGTCCTTTTTACCCGTGCGTGCAAGAGCTTTTTGTTCGACGCTGAAGCACACCCTCTCTCTCTCTCTCTCTCTCTCTCTCTCTGTCCATGCCACGCTTCTTTTTCACGTGTGTTTTATTTCTCTCTCTCGTTTTTCTTCTCTCCCTTTTTCTTATTTTCTCTCTGTGTTCTGCGTTACAGTGCTGGCAGTACTGCGAGGCCCTCGAGAACCGGTGGGAGAAGACGAGAACCATTTGCGAGGGCGACCAGTATCTACATGTAAGTAAATTTACGGGTGAAGCGGCTCTTTTCGGAATTAGGGGAGGGTTGTGTACCATGGGGAAAGAGAATTTTTCGATATACTTGTTCCCCCGATGGGGAACACACGGGGAACTTGTGTAGCGGAGAGAATTGTGACGTATCTTGTTAGCGAGATTGTATAAAAAATACGTACAATGTTTCGTTTAAGAATTGAGTTTGAGGAAGGCTAGATTTTTTGTTTTTTCATTTAATATATAGAGTGAGGCAGAATGCGCGGTACAAGGGGACATAGGATGGTTCTACGTGTAAAAATAAATAAAATATATTGTTCGTTTGAAGCCTCTATTTCGAAAAAGTCAAGTTTAAATATTTGAGCATGCGCGCTTCGTGTTTGTACTAAGGAACAGTGGCAATGCTGTGATAAGGACTGATAATACGTTTCTTCATGATTTTATCGCTTTACGTCTTTCAATTCAATTTCCTCGAAAAACTAAGCTTCTTACGAAAAAATGTTATTCTTCATTTTCGGTTGATTTTCACATGTAGATTCCCGGTTGCATATCTTTACGTGTCAAGAATTTCTCCGATTTCTAAACTTTCCTCTTTAAATCTCCGCCCAGAATTCGAGCGTATCGAAACGGCGGAAAATTCGGGTAGATGAAGCGTGAGGGAAACCTCTTGCGCGGGAGGTTAACTTTAAAGAAAGCTACAAGAAGAAACGAGAGAAAAGGAACCCTCCGATAAAGAGTCTGGGAAAATCCTTGGAAACGGCTACCTGTCGATTTTCACAGAAGGTCAAAGCTTGCTTTCGTTCGAATTTAAACTGTCTGTGTATCTAGCTGCATGTAGATAGGAATCTTTTTCAAATATTTGGGGAACGGTCGACTACCATGTTACGAGGGGGAGACTCCTCGAAATCCCTGTGGACGATTTCTGCTAGATAAAAAGAATGTCTCTGTTAGGTAGATCGTTAATTATTGCCCCTCTAATGCACTTTTTCAAGGACTGATCCTTGAAACAGATAAACTCTGATCGAATCTGTCGAGACTCCCTATTGAAAGAAAAGAATGAAAATTGTTTCACTCATGTGTACACGAATTTCTCTCCGCATAAAATCTCTTTCTGAAGGAAAAAAGAAGGTAAAGTAAAACTAACGACAAATATACTTTTCAGTGTCCAGCATGTCAGACTGCCTGTAACTACAGAAAAATCCGAGTCGAAGAAAAGTATCTGCCATCCATGTTACCAGCACCAAAGAAGGCGCCCATCGATCTAGACAAATTCGACGTGGCAGTGGTAATGCGTAAACTGTACAAACAATGGAGAGTATCGGGATACTATTCGGGAGAGCGTACACCAAACCTGAGACCAGATACCTGGATCATCGTCGCCATGGAGGACGGCGTGAAGCATTACAGCTGGCAAGAATGGGTTCCAAAGCTGGAGTCCCTGAAAGAAGGTCCTCTATACGAAGCAAGTGTCTCCTGGAAAGACGTACAAACCCAACTTCAAAAGCAGAAAGCCTTGGAGCAAGTCAGATTCAACAACAGAGTGAAGCAGTTCTTCCTGGAAAAATATGGAGAAAAGGTGTTAGCCGAGTGGAGAAGTCAAGAGGACTCTCAGATCTCCGATGAAATATTCAGAAGGTTCTTCTTCAGGAGGAAGGACGATCGTTCCGATGATTTCGAAGCTGACAATACACCTTCGACGAGTAATACATACAACGACAGGATCGACAAGGATCACTTAGGTAACAAGGAATCGTACGTGGTGTCGTGGGAGCCAGAGACTGGTGGTCTGATGGGAAATCAAGTGACAGATTCAAATACCGCGCAGATTTCTCTGCTCCCTGGAACGAAGTACCTCGTCAGAATCGCTTCAAACGACGGACCTGGAAGTTTTCCCATCGAGGTGGACACCAGGCCTAATTCCGTGCAGGCTAAGAGGATAGAGAGAACCCTCGAGGACCTGTATCCTTGGGACGTCTACGCTGCCTGCGGTTGTGCTGTTCTTTTGCTGATCGTTCTCCTTCTGGCGAAGGTCTGCAGAAAGGGTAAAAGCATAGAGGCCGAGGAAGTCTGAGGATGACTGTTTTTTGCTCAGAGGATGGACGGAAGGTTGATGAAGAATCGTCGTGGACGATGACAAACTCAGGGATACGTTCGCTCTGACAGGAGAGAGGATCCTTCTGATGGAGTTGAAAAAAAGGACGAGAAGGAGGAGGAGGAGTAGGAGGAAGGATTACGATTGCCGGTTTGTTACGTCCATTTGTGAAAGGATAATCGGATGTGTCGCTGGTGATTTTACACTCGGGGAACTCTCCTATATACGGAGATGTAAATTTCACGTCTGTGTAGAGATGTAAACGATCGATAGAGAATATTTTGTAAGGTGTGTACATGTCTAGTGGCAACTCTGTAAATGTTTGAACGAAAAATGTACAAAGTATCTAGCTAAGAGTTATACATAAATAAGACTAGGTAGCTGAAGAATGTACAGATTCTCGAATATTTTTACATTGTAATAGAAAACAACACTGTTTAGATAAACTCCTTGCTCAACGCGCAACGAACAGACTGTTTAAAGAGTTCCTATCATCGAGAAAAGAAGAACGGCGCCGTGCTCTGTATTTATTTGTAAATAGAAGCTTGTACATAGTCCCTTGAAAAAAATATGAATAAACTACCACTGATAAGCACATTTTCCCCCGTTTCTCATCAAAACAAATCCCACATCTATAACCCATATTTTTCCTAAAATCGCGCGGTTCACCGATACTCCGACATTTTTATTTCGCTGGTAAGCGCCTTACGTTTAATCTCGCCATCGTGCACAGCCAGAAATCCCCCTTTGTACAGGTCCCACCTCCTTGTCTCTGGATAAAAATCCACTGACGAGGGTTCCTAGGTTTTTTTCATTGAATCTAGAAAGGGTCTAGGCCCGTATCGAATGGATTTACACGAGATTATAGAGGGGGAGAATCCTTTGGACAACGCCAACTGCGAACGGTTTCTTCGAATACGTGGAAAAAAGAAGCGATTCCCGTTACATTTAGAGGATTCCCCTCCTTTTGACAAGGCGGCCGTGATCCCGGCTAAAAAAAATTTCACATTCACCTTACGAAGGTAAGGCGAGAGAACGAAAGAACTGTTATTATTCGTGGCGAAGAAGCTCGATGGATGTACCGAAATTCCATCGTGGCTCGCGTGAAAGTTCGAGGAACGTCCATTTCCTTTCCGTGGCCGTGGCGAACGCGCGAGCTCGAACAGAGAGGAATGGCTCCTCCATGGCGGCGAAGAGGTGCATTGAACTTTCCCGAGCGAATAATAAACTCGTCGTGAGCCGACGAAAAAAGTCAACGGGGAGAGCTCTGAGGCTGTTTGTGTGTACGGCGCACGTACTTACGTACACGCGTACAAAAGCGGCGTTCGCTCGCGCCACAGCCGGCCAGTTACGATGAAAAAGTGTGCCGTGACCTCGAACAAGGTCCCGTTATCCAAGCCGAAGCCTTGGACGCGGTCGTCCTCAGTCTTGACTCGGAAGTCAAGCAAAGATGATACTGCTGCTCGCCTGTCTCAGCCTCCTGATCGGTCCCGGTGAGCTGGGCACACTGAAAGATGGCCCATCGGTTGGTTACGCCGCTGTTTTCGGCCTTGGTGCGCTGCCATTTGGATTCACCGCTGGTCCAAGGTACTCTGGGTAATTATTATCTCGTCTGATTGACTTGCTCCTCTAACGAGGATTCTTCGGAGACTTTTTCGAATCGTGTTTAACCCTTTGACGAAGCGAGAGATGCAAAGTTGTAATTTGGGGTTCCGATGTGTCGTAATTTCCTACGATTCATGTATATACGAACATTTTTTAATCACCTGCCAGTTAACGTTAATGTTAAATCTGCTGCTAATTCTTCGTAGATTTGAAATTTACGCTGTGGAGGACTCGATTGATTTGAATGATAAAAAATTGGGAAAATTTCTGGGAATGCACAGTGATTCGAAATTTTCGTCTGGTAATGCACGCACTTGTAACGAGATTTCGTTTTAAACAGTTAGAAGATAATAATTATGGAAAATAATACACGGCTCGTAATTATCGGGGATCAGATTGTGTTGCAACAGGCTCACGTCACATGGCCAGCGCAACGTCGCTCTAATTGCTGTCGATGTTTATCTTACAATTATGTTCCGTTCCACTGTTCTACATATTTTAATTGAAACTGGGCCCCTTTCCTTTCTTAAATCACTCGAGCATTAACATAATAACCATGTACATCGTTATAAGCTGCAATTTATCTATACCTGGTTTAGGTACGTTCCAAAATGGAAGAAGCAAGCCTGCGAGATACCGGCCTCTCAGCATCCTAATTCCCATTACGTCTGCGACGAAGCTGGAGAAGTGAAATGCTTACCAGGTAAAAAAGAAAAGAAAAGAACTGAAGGGATTCATCCTGCAGACATGGCGCAGAAAAGTACAATAAAAAGGCGAACTGGTATGGAGATTCCTCTTTCTATAGCTGGTGTCTTTTTATTTGATTTAGGATGGACCGGAGATTTGTGCGACGTGCCAATCTGTCGGAAGGGGTGCGACCCTCTTCAGGGTTACTGCCGCCGACCCAGTGAATGTCGTTGTAAATTGGGCTTCTATGGCGAACTGTGTGACAAGTGTGTTGCCTTACCAGGATGTCAGCATGGCAGGTAACCTCTCGTTGCCTTTCTCACATATACATACTGCCGTTCAGAAGTATTCGGACAGCTATCATGTTCGTACAGAAAGTGTTATATGATTTAAAGTACATTTCATTGGGATGTTCGTGTTTTTCTCGCAAGTGGTAGATTTGTGAGAAAAATAGAAAGGGGCAAAATTTCGTTATTTTTTATGCACAAGACAATGGCTTGAATAGATTTTCCAAACTTGCAATCGTTTTTGTGTAATGACAATACTACGAATTTTTTTTCATTGATAGCTATAATTATTTTCTATATTATACGAAAGTGACTCAATTTCGTGACAATGTTCGGTGTGGCGTAATCAGTAACTTATTTTTATGATTGTACCTTAAATGGAAATTTAGAAGTTTTATCGTATGTGCTCGTCACACTTCGAAATTCCGGACTGAATCATTTTTTTCAGGATCTTAATAATTTTGTAATGACTGATTATGTTTGCTTCACATTCAATAAGATTCTTAATACTTGTGTATTTCTCTAGCAGTTCTTATGTCATGTCACCTATGAAACAAGTGAATATTCGTTATTCGTTCTGCTAAAGAAAACTTCAAATTAAATTATTTAGCCCGAAAATAAAAATAATAAGATGAAAAATATATTCACGAAATAAATTAGGGAAAATCAAAAACACAACCCCTTCGTACTCGTCGAATGAAAAAGTACAGAATGCTCTATTTAAAAAGAAAAAAAGACTTCAAGTAAAATTATCTATTCTTTGAATCTGTCAAATCGAATATAATAAGATGAGAAATATATTCGAAGAAGATATTCACGAAATAAATTGGGATAAAACAGAAACACGAGCACAACTTCAGTTTTCAATTCCCCAAAGAATATACATATGATATTCGACAAATGATACGGTTACCAATAACCGCTGAAATCCCTTTGCTTAATGATACCCAACCGTGAATCGGATACCGATTTCACCGTGGCCAATGGCAAACCTAACTTCCGTGTAATGCGAAACGCTCGTTTCCTCAGGAGAAACAATTCCATACGGTAACATGCACACTGACCAAATGGATTTTCGCTTTCAGTTGTAACGTGAGCTTCGAATGCTCCTGCGATCCAGGATGGAAAGGCATGTTCTGTTCAGAACCGATCTGCGCATCTGATTGTCTACCGAGCCAGGGATACTGCGAGAAACCCGGCGAGTGCAGGTAAAGCGCGACTCAACGTAATGGCTGAGTAATGAGCGGTTATCAGTGCCGGTAGCGCAGGATCGAAGCAATGAAACCGGCCGTTTGCTCGATACCCTCGTCCTATTAACGTTCATGCCTGATAATTCGGTGGGGGGAGAGAAACATGGAAGCTGTAACACTATTTACTATAGCTTTTCCGTGAATTTACCGCGTTCTCTGAAATTGCAAGAAGAATTTTTCAAATTCTATTTATACCTCTGAAAGCCACCACTGTTCCAAATAAGTAAATATTACAAAGAAACATGGAAGCTGTAATACTATTTACTATAGCTTTTCCGTGAAATTACAGCGTTTTCTGAAATTGCAAGAAAAATTTTTCAAATTATATTTACACCTCCGAAAGCTACCACCGTTCCAAATAAGTAAATATCACAAAATGCTTGAAACAATGTTCCGTTTTCTAGATGCCGACTGGGTTGGCAGGGTCCAAGGTGTAAACAGTGTGCAGTTTTGCCAGGATGTGTGCACGGATCGTGTCAAGGACCTCTCGAGTGTCGTTGCGAGCCAGGCTGGACTGGACTTCTCTGTCAAACGCGTAAGTTCATCCTAGGAGCAATATTCCTCTGATCTTCCTCTACATCAGGTGTGGCCAGCTACGCTACCTTTGGAAGCCACATTTCAGGAAGGAATATTCGAAAGAGCCATTACTTTTTTCTTCGATAACAAAACGAACAACGAGAAACTGAAGAATCAGTTCAATTTGTTAAAGTTTACCCATAATTACTTTTGGACGTTGATCAGTTTTAGTTTACCATATTTCATACATACGTTTCATTTGCATAAGAGCCGCACCACTCGCCTGCGAGAGCCGCGCTATGGCCACCCCTGCTCTACATCTTGGATATTTCTATCTTCCAGCGATTTGCTCGCAAGGATGTAGCAGAGAGCACGGCAACTGTCGTCGACCAGGTACGTGTAGGTGTCGCGTGGGCTGGACAGGTCCAAACTGCACCGAGTGTGTCTCTTATCCCGGCTGCGTTCACGGCTCGTGTAAAAAACCATGGGATTGTCGTTGCGAGCCAGGATGGGCCGGTGATCTGTGCAACGAGAAGCTGACTTACTGCGACGAGCATTCAGGAATCTGTCGCAATAACGCCACTTGCATCAGCATGACCAAGGAGGATGGCAATTACCGGTAATGCCCTTGGCAATCAACGTTGACAATGACACCGTTTACCTCGATTACAGTAACCGTGTAAGTGTAATCGTAAAATCTGTTTGTAGATGTATCTGTCCTATCGGCTACATGGGTCGTCAGTGTCAGATCAAGACAATGGTGCCGTCCACGGAATTACAACCACCGGTGCCTGCTCAGAATGAGACAGAGACGAATGTGCAGATGATTCTGTTGAAACCGGAAGTGAATGGAAATTCTCAAGTGTCGGACGAGAAGGATAAGAATAGCTTGAAGGATGAAGAACAAACGGCGGAGCCTCTTGGACCTATTGTTATTACCGATCCACCCTCTACCGTCGATCCTGCTGCTACCGTAGGGAAATGGCCGACCGAACCGCCAACGGAATCTCCAGTTACGGAGAGAGATGACGAAAACGAGACGTAAAATTGATCGAGACTGCTGTTTGACTGTTATTTATTGAATTAATTTATTTATTTAATCCAATTTCACCCCTTCGGTGGTGTGATTCGTATGAATTTTATCGTTATCGAGTGACACGTAGGATAAGCCATGTAATACCGATTTCATGTCGAAAATAAATGTAGCCATGTATATTTATAATCGATACGTTCGTTGCGAGCACTTTTACATCGACGTTCAAGAAAATCGAGAGATGCAAATTTGAAAATACGAATTCGAATTTAAATTCAAATTCGAAATATTCACATTGAAATGATACAAATTGTGCCGATCAAATAGAAATTATTCAAATTCTAATTATAAAATTGAATCCAATTAACAATATGGAAATTTGATTATTCCAACTCAATCAGTGAAATTCCCAATATTCAAATGGAACCAATCAAATTTCAATATCACAATGAAAATATTGAAATTCAATCGATTACATAAATTCAGAATATTCAAATTCAAATTGAAAAGTTAAAGTTTCGATTCAAGTTGAAAAATCGAAATGAAAAATTCAAACACATCTCGTCTGATATTCACAGAGAAAGTCTCTCGATCGCTTGAGAAACATTCTCGAAAAAGAATTTCCCGGTCACAAACGTCAGGCGAGAGATCAATCACCGAGATCCAGGATCGCATTTCGAGCGTTCGCGCGGCGGATTTTCGAGAAAGCGGCCGTCTCGCTATCTCGAAGCCAATTATTCCTTCCAGTGGCCAGGTACGATGCAAATGGCGGGTACTTAAAGTACCTCCTAAGCTTGCCCGTACTCCCTGGATACATAAACGGGGTATAAACATTCTCGTGAAACGTTACGCTCGAACGGGCACGCATTCGATGTTACACGATGCATATTCCACGTTCCTTCGTGTGCGTCGGTTCTCTCTATCGAAACACACACATTCGTCCAGATTGACTGCCCACGTAATCGACCGTCCAAGTCTCGTGTTCCTTACGTAACTAGCTGCATTTTTAACCCCATCGAACGTGCGTCACTCCAGGGAAATTCTATGCACAGAGGTAAGGCAACCAACTTCAGTTGAAGGCTACGAGCTTCAACTGGCTCGAACGATAGAAAACTTCGAGACAACAATTGCTCAACTGTTGAAACTATAAAATACACGTGAATCTAGGAAAAATGTTTAATCCCTCCTAATTAAATCGAAAATGTAATAAAAACATGGGTAATTTTATATCGGCGAGAATTAAACCGTCGTTCGACCGAAGTGCAAAACAGTTTTTCTTTTTCTTCACTGCGTTCGCCGCTGTCCAACGCGTCAATTTATGTATCTAAACCGATCCTATTGGTATTCGCGTATTACAGTTGCCTTACATCAATTACGGAATAACGTTCGTTCACGTTTTGCTCGATTGAATAACCAATCGAGGTCTGTCGATCCTGAGTCCGTGACTTAATCGACGCTTTAAAAATATGCTTTCAATTATCGTTGCATCGCCTTTCACCATCCAAAGCTGACCAATAAATATACGTATAAAATAATTCACGCATCCTCCAAGTAACTTGTAGAAATGAAAAATTCTTCTTAGAAAATTGCAACAGTTTAACCCTTTGCACTTGGAGATGATTTTGCTGTAGAAAAGGTTGCGAATCGGATCTTCGAAATTTTTTCAAACTAACGTAGGAATAAAGTATACTATTTTATTGAAATATTCAATGTGTTACGGAACGGGCCGTGTAACGGTTGAGATCGCCTTCGTTTCGGGTTGGTTAAAGGCGTAAAATTCCAGAAATGTGGGGCTTGTTTCTTGATTTTTGGCGTAGAGTCACCTGGCGTAGGTCCGCCCTATACTCTAAAAGAATTTGGAGAAATTAGGTAGCCTCAAATAAAATTTATTAATTTAATAAATAAGGTAGAAATCATGCAGGAAAAGTAAGAGACTATCTGTCGACCTTGTGCGTGTACATCGGTTTTATACTAGTTTTGGCACCTTGCTTCCGACCAATCAATGGTCAGGAAAAGGGCCTGGAGCCGAACGTCGCTTCATGGGTTTTTGTGTTTTTGGTTTATAATTATAAAGGTGTTTGGTAATGATAGTAATAATATCT
>NW_017100191.1:711127-716313 GCF_001263275.1 Habropoda laboriosa | reverse complement strand
TTTGTTATGATAATAATAATATCTAATAATAACAATGTTGATAATAATATTATAATAGTATCTAATAACAATGTGTGGGGGAAAGGCAGTGGGTTCGTAACACAATGCATTCTCTATTTCACTGTGGCGAAGAAATTTATGGAGGCGCATAGATCTGTTCTCTGTTTTCGTTAATTATTCACCAAGTGACGATTATTTAATGTCGCTTCTCAGGGGTTAATATTATTACGCTGATAATTAATATTAATATGATTAAATGTAAAATTGTACAATGGAGATTATGAAATTTTATCGTTAAATATCAATATTAATATTATTTCCTCCATTGTGCACGGAGTATTTAATTACGGACAAAGAGAACATCCTTGATGCGCAGAAATTTGTTTTGTTATGGAAATAGGGAGAGATGAGTAGCAAGGGTGGCACGGTGCATCCCAATTTTACGACCTCGTTACAGCGTTTTGGCTCATTTATATGCCGCGCACGGCTCACCCGTGTATATACATAGATTATGAAGCTACATTCTCCTGACCGGTTCTAGCGGCGGGACACACTATCGATCGATGTGTACATGCCGTTCGATCGGCTCACTTCCTCCTTCGAGAAACATCGAATCTTTGTATTTGCTGTGACCGCTACGTTTCCTGTTCCGGGTCCTTTCCCCTTGTCGCGCGTGAAACCGATTTACTTCTCGTAATTATTCCTCGTCGCGTTTGTCAATTGTGATATCGACGAGCAAAGGAACACGATAGAAACATTAACAATTCTTAATTCATTTCGTACACCGAAGGAGACGTTACTGAATAATTAAGTGGGTGAATTGATCGATGAAAACAGAGACAGGAAGTTGCACAAGGCGGTAATTGTTTAATATACCAAAGTGGAAAGTTACATGGAAAAGCCGAGTGATTAATCTTTTTTATTATTTGTTAACATTCCTGAGAAACTTGATCGATGGAAAAAGAGACTCGAAGTTGCAAAAGCGAATAATTTTTTAATATATCAAAAATAAGACCGCTGATTAAGCAGTTGAAAGTTGCACAGGAAAGCAGAGTAATTAAGTTTTTTTCTTAACATTACCGAGCAACTGAATGAGTAACTTGGTCGATGGAAAAACAGGCTCGAAGTTGCAAAAGCGAATGATTTTTTAATACATCAAAAACCAAACTGGCGATTAAGTAGTTGAAAGTTACATTGTAAAGCCGAGTAATTAATTTGTTATCGTTACTTCATTTTTTCCACGGACGAACGATCGCGCTTGAGCATTACGATAGACTCGAAACATTCGTTAATACTACATCGAATCAATTCGACCCATTTTTCACGGACTGACAGCACGGTTATTATAAAAGAAACTTCTTTTTTCCTTCACTTAAATAACGCATATACACGAGGGAGAAGATAAGTAGATAGCAACTGTCTCGTCGAAGGACTCGAATTTCGTGTCTGAACGGAGTGAAACACAAGTTAAGGATGCAATTAAACCGGCAAGAAGGAGGTAATTGCTCATTGTGACATTTCTTTATTCGCCGACGACGTTCGCGTCCATCATTACTATTAGCCTCGTTTTCCAGTTATCGTTACGCAAATGCCCGCTTTAATTCCAGACCACGTGCACTCACGCCGGGCAAAAACTAATGAGTCCGTTTTGTTTAACCAGCAGCCTTGATAACAGCATCATTATACTCGTTTTGGTGGCAATTGAAATTGGAAGATTTGTGATGCTTCGAGGAGACCTTCGGTACGATGAATTAGGAGACGATTGAATCAGAGATTTCTTCCAAGATCGATACACTTGTTCTTGGGGATATTCATTAGTCTGCTGTTTTGATTAATGATCGAGGAAAAGGATCGTTCGTATTTACCGTCGGATTATTTAATAAATTTCTTTTTCTTTCCCCAAGGATACACCTCGCCTGTTTCTTTGTGCGCGTGGAGAACGTCGAAGGAAATGGTTAGGTTAAAGGATAGAAAGAATGTTCATATGGCTCGTTTAATGGAATGATAGGAGCAGTTTCAGAAAAGGCGTAAATCGTCGAGCGATGACGACGCAGGCCGTCGTTCTTAGAAGGACGATTATCAGAGCATGCTAAAAGACAGGCCGATCTCTGGACGTGCTTCATTAGCCACGATCAAAGAAGGATCGTACCTGCAATCCTATGGTGCTGAGTCAGTCGTAAAATTAGTCGACGCTAACGAAGGACGCTCGCCCGTAAAATTGTCCGAAATTTTAAGTGGCCTCTCGATTGATCCTGCAATCAAGCTTTCAACCCCCGTTTTTCTCCGAGAACAAAACTCGTCGGGAATTTTACCGCTCGTAGATTTCAATATACCTACGTGTATAATATAATCTCGACGAATGTATTGGAACGTTTTTAAATTAAAAAAAGAACGTCAAATTTATTTAATCGAGTAACATACTTTGCAACCCGAGATAAAATAATAGTGGAATAATTGGTTCAATGGAGAACATAAAATGAGTAATAAATGGCGAAATGAATTTAAGAGAAAGGCTGGTTGCATGAGTGAAATTCCAGTGACTACGTAGTTGCAAAAAGTAAAGAGGAATTTCCTCGTAATTGAGCAATTATAAATCTTCCCAATTCACCTGGACACGCGTTGGACAGTTCAAACTGCTGCTTGAACTGTATAATCAAACACGTTTCCTGTTTTCAAGCGTAATCGATAATGTCTGTTGTATTGTACGTACTTCATTTTGTCCCTGTTTATCTCAGCTTGCCTCCATTTAAATCTCATTTCACCCTGTACGGGGTATCAGATGGGAATTAAAATTTATTTAAACTTGTAGCTACGTAAATACGTGTTCTGCCCTTTTGCATATCGATTAGAGATTTACCTGTAAACTGTATAATATAATTTACGATTATAATTGAGTTTAAATTATCAACATTTATTTCTGTAACGTTTCATTCGATAACGTTCATTTATTTATTTCCTTAACTGTATTCACGATTAGTTAAGGAATTTGTGATCGTAAGTATGCGCTATTAAATGAAGTCAACTTTATTTAAACTTACACTACCGGCCAAAAGTTTGGAATCACTGAGCATTGCAATTTGCACAAAAATTTCCAGAAAAAAGTCAGCGACTTTGGGAATCTTTTATCATTCGAATCAATTGATATGAGATAAATTGATAAATGTAGAATTGAGATAAACTTGAAGTCTATAAAAAATTAGCAGCAGATTTAATATTGATGAAAAGTAGGAGGTGATTCCAAACTTTTGGCTGGTAGTGTGTATTAGATTGGTGCAAAAATAAATGCGGTTTTCGCCACTAAAAGATTGAGTTATCAGTCTTGTTTATTCGTAGCTGTATTTGGTCAGGAAAGAAAAGATGGAAGAAAAGCAAATTCGAGCGATATTATTGTACGAGTATAAACTGGGACGTTATAATTTTCTCAAACCTGACGAAACTGTTACAGCGGTGAAACCGGTGAAATACTGTCACGAAATCGACAAAATGCATAAAAAGTTGAAAGATTTATGTCCAATACTGGTCAATCTAAAGGGACCTATTCTATTGCATGACAACGCCCGACCACATGTCTCACAAATAACCGTTCAAAAACTCAATGATCTAGGATACGAAACCTTGCCCTATCCACCGTATTCTCCGACGGATTATCATCTTTTCAATCATCTGGAAAACTTTCTGCGTGAGAAGAACTTCAAAACTCAAGCAGCAGCCGAAAACGCATTTGAAGAGTTCATCGACTCTAGAACACCAGAATTCTATAATACTGGAATAAAGAAACTTGTATTACGTTGGCAGAAATGCATAGAATCGAGCGGTTCCTATTTTGATTCAATAACTCCATTTTAACCCAAGATATATCATTTTAAAGTTCACACTTCAAAACCGCAATTATTTTTGCACCAACCTAATCACTATGTAAATTGAGATTTACCTATAGGCTGTATAAAATAATTTACGATCATAATTGAATATAAATTCTGAATATTTATAATTCAAATCCTCTAATTGATCGTAGTAATATATTCGATTATTGGGTAAAATTGCCTACTGTTAAAGAAAAAAGGTTTACTTAAACTTTTAATTCCAGTGATCTCAATTTTGTTGCTGAAATTTAAAAATGAATATACGTTGATTCTAGAAACGCTTTAATACATGTTACACGAACAATATATTTCATTTTATTTACGCTTCTCCGTAGTGTTCACTTAGGCAATCACCTTACGTAGTATTATTTACCGCAAGTTCAAGTGGAAGTTCGAACGAAACCACAAATTCCTCTACAGTAATTCTAAATTAAGAGGATCTATTTAGTTGCAAGAAAAATTTGGATAAATTTCAGAAGAACGACGAAGATACGAAAGAAAATCGATTAGGAGAATCACAGTGGATTGGTTTTCGCGTGAAACGACCCAGATTCTAATCTAACGCGAGAAACGAAACGTGAAAAATGTTCGTGAGCTTTCCGTCTGTTTAATCCTTACCTACTATCGACCCACTCGATCGAACGCATTGCGAAGTAACAAAGCAGCTGTGAAAACAATAGTTCAACAAAGGATACTAAATACGGGTTTCTACTTCCTGGAGTTTGTCGATCGATTGCTCAACTATTTTAACTCACCATTTCCATACCCACGCTTTACTTAACCCTTTCTCTAGGAAGGGTGAAAGTGGTCATTCATTTACGCACAGCGTGTATACGCCTATTAATATTAATTTACTTTTGCACTACACACATAAAATATCGCTGTCGACTGAAAGTTAGATAACACCAGACTTAGAATGCACCGGACATTCGACTTTCATGATGCATATGAAAAATTAGGTATATTGTCTTTCTTTGTAAAATAATGTATTTATCGGGCCGAAAGATTGAGCAATTTTTAATAATTATTTTTTAAATGGATACAACATGTAACAGTATAAAACTGTTTACGGTTGTTAGATTTATCAGTCAGTTAGATATAACAAAAATTAATCTAAGCCCTTACTAGGAAGTATGTATTACTTTTGTATACGTTCGGAGAAATCCGTTTAGCCTTACCACCTCTGTTTAGTAAAGATCTAAATGTTTATGATACGTGACAAAAGGCCCTTCGGTCCCAAGCGGGGTCATAGGCAATATACAGTGCCTCAGTCCGTAGACAGTGCTCTTACCATCAAGTAGAAAAGCGAACCTTCCTTGTGTC
>NW_017100191.1:709731-710260 GCF_001263275.1 Habropoda laboriosa | reverse complement strand
GACTTTGAGAATTTTTTATCCTTCGAATCAATTGATATGAGATAAATTGATAAACGTAGAATTGAGATAAACTTCAAATCTATAAAAAAAATTAGCAGCATTGATGAAAAGTGGGAGGTGATTCCAAACTTTTGGCCGGTATTGTACCTTGAAGTATCCTAACATTTATATAACCCTCTTCAAATGCTAAATCTATATTTTCAGCAGTTTTTCCAAGTTTTAAATTATATTAAAAAATCCCGATTATTCATCACGTCAAATAATAATGTCCAAACAATTCTATAATATTATGAATCTTATTACTATTCAATACACCTGTACTACAGCAACTTCCTTCCTCTCGTCTATTGTGTACAAAAACTTATGATCGGATAAAATTTAATCAACTCGCCAATTTCAGCAATTGAAGAAACGTTGTTAATAAACGTTTCTTTCTGTATATACACTATCGGCCAAAAGTTTGGAATCACCTCCCACTTTTCATCAATATTAAATCTGCTGCTAATTTTTTATAGATTTGAAATTTATC
>NW_017100191.1:682303-708981 GCF_001263275.1 Habropoda laboriosa | reverse complement strand
ACCAAAAAAATGAGGGCTGTGGATCGCGCTGACCAATATGCAGCATCATACTGTTTTTTGCGAAAGTCGCTAAAATGGTGGCGAAAATTGTTTTTCTGGGGTATGGAAATGTGCGTCATAAACTCATATATAATGTACAAAACGGTACAAGAAACTAATAATGAAAAGCCGCTAAACCATTTGAATTTTGTGAAGTGTTTAGTTGACGAATTGGTAGGAACTGTCCGGCACGGAACACCATCTGGAGCGCAGCCGTCCACATCTTTCGTAGACAATAGATTAGACAATAAGCTGCATATAATGCGTTCAGGGACTAAAAAAGATTGCGCGGTATGTTCCGACAGGAAAACCCCCGGTAAAAGGCGAGAAACACGCACATATTGCGATACTTGTATTCGGAAGCCAGGGCTTCATATCGGCGATTGTTTTGAAAAATACCACACGTTGTCAAATTACAAAAGCTAAATCTTTCCATTTTTATGTAGTTTAAGCGCTATTAAACATTACAGATCAGCATCAATATATTGTGTCCTTTTAAATATAAATATATCTACCTTAAATCGCTTAGGGAACAGTGACTCCGAAAAGCTAAATTTGCGCCGACTAGCTGGTACTCCCAGCCGAAAAATCTGCCGACCGCAAAGGGTTAATAGTAGAAACTTTACTTAAAGCGCCGCAATATTAACGAGTTTTGTAGAAATATGCACTTTTAGAAAATGAAATAAAATAACTTTTGTAAAATAGAAAATTTTACATGGTGCTTATTACAGGCACAGCGACGATTTTTAATGATATAAATATTGAGCCACTTGCTTTTCTTCTGCACGAACCTGTAAAAACGCGTTTAGGCGGGTCCGGCGGTTAATATTTACCGAGCAATATAATTTCCATCGTTACTAATGATCTCTGCCCAGCGTGATGGTAATTTGTGGATTCCATTTCTGTAGAACGACTTGATATTTGGATCTTGAGATGACATTACCGGACAGAACTCTTCGGTAGACCTAATATTAAACGGTCGTTGAGAAATGATTGAAATGTCGAAAAAAATTATTCAGTCTGGAATTTTTTGACGCAGCGAGCAAGTATATACGATGACACTTCTAAATATCTATTTCTGTTTAAGGCGCTGTGAAAAAATTACGATCCTAATAGTGTGCCATTTGATTATGTTACGCCGAACATTGACACGAAATTGAGTTTGGAAATGAGTTTGCTGTAGGTCGTTGAACTCGCCTCGGCAACCGCTTTCGTATAATATAAAAGGAATTGTAGCTGTCAATTTTATTGAATTCGTGGTATCGTCGTTACGTGAAAACCTATTGCTAATTTGAAAAATTTATTCAAGCTATTGTATTCAAAAGTAATTAAACTTTGCCTTCTTTTAGTTTTCTCACAAATCTACCACTTATGAAAAATACACTGAAAACTAACAGCGTGAACACCCTATATATTTTTACTGATGTTGTGATACTAAATGTAATTTAAATTATGTGATATTTTCTGTGTAAACATGAAAGGTGTTTTAATACCTGTAGGGAGCAGTGTACGTATAATATCCCCGGGCTGTTGAATTAAAGACTGAGTTGTGTCGATGAAGAAATAGTCACACCTCGTTGTACATGGTATATTTAAGAATATCGTGTAATGGGAAGGTAAAATTATCACCTATAAATTACAATAATTTTATAGAAAAATCTTGATTAGTGTACTTTTTACGTCAAAATATTCAGACTATCGATTAAAGTCAGTAGTAATTTTACTAGATATTTCATTTAAAATCAATATTAATTTTACTAGACATATCATTTAAAATCAATGTTAATTTTACTAGATACATACACTACCGGCCAAATGTTTGGAATCACTGTGCATTACAAGTTATACAAAAATTTCCAGAAAAAGTTTAGCAATTTTAAGAATGATTTAACAAATTTTTCCTCGTTCAAATAAATCGAAATAAGGCAAAGTGCTATCGATCTCCACAACGTCAATTTCAAATCTACAAAAAATTAGCAGCAAATTCAATATTGACGTAAATTAGAAATTTTCACCGGTAGTGTATGTCATTTAATATCAATATCAACTTTACCAGGTATTTTACTTAAAATCAAGATTAATTTTACTAGATATTTTATTTAAAATCAATATTAATTTTACTAGGTATTTCATTTAAAATCAAGATTAATTTTACCAGAGATTTTCCCATTTAAGGAGAAAAATAAGGGAGAAAAAATTTGTAGAAAAAGAGGAAAGATTAATATGGCTCATAAATTCTAACAAAGTCTTTTAATCGTGCATTTGACCCCAGCGCGGCGATAATCTGCGGATCTCATTTTCCCATTGTCGGGGCTGGTCGTAGAGCCGGTACCGTAATGGTTCTTACGTAATCCCACGACGGCTATCGGGTCCAAGAATCTGCATTATACCCGGGCTGGCGTAGCTACTATCCATAATGCACATCGTGTATATGTATGCACCGATAGGCTAGGATGTAATGTGCTCCGTTAACTAGCACGATTGCGTTTCTTTCAGGGTCGTACGAAGGAAACGCGAAGCGTATCGTGCGTGAGAATCGTTCGTTTCCCTTTTCCTTTATTTTCGTCCTTTTCTATTTAAATATTACCGGCGTGTAATTAAACGAAAACAATTCTACGAGAAGTATTCATGAAATCCGGTGGAAAATTGAATAAATAAAAGAAGAAATATATAGAAGACCAATTAAAGGCCAATTAAATCAAGTTGCACGCAATGGCCAAAATCGCCCGCGGAACGTGGCTGCGCAGTCATACGTAATAGGCGGACTCGCTGATTTCCCTTTTGATTTATCACCCTCGACAGTGTAGCGTACGCGATTATAACTGTTGCGCAAAAGTGGCTTGCCCGCGATGAAGAAAGATGCAAAATGGTCTGGAAATATTTTCATCGGGGAACAGTCGAATTGCAATTTCGATCGATCTTTATCTGTCCAATCAGAATCGTTCGAATTTTACTAACGGGGCCGTTGCGTAAAACGTTGCAACATTTCGTTTCGTTGGGGAGAACGCACGGAGATTTTATTTCGTTTTCGATGAGTCCCGGGAACGTTTTCCAATCGTGCCATCACTCACGTCCGCTTCGATTTCATTCGGAGGACTCTAATTCTTTATCCTTGATCGAGTGAATAACTGTTTTTTTTTTCTTCTTTTTTAGAGAGAGAAGGAGGGGAAAAGTTTCACCTTCTCAATTCTTTGTTTAGATCGCGCAAGGACGTGGATCGAAAGGATTCGTGGAAAAGGAGCGTGAAATTAACGATGTGTCGCGCATGTTTTGTGTACATTAATCAGGACACTCGTTTATTTCGTCCTCGAACGTGTCTAGTTGGATGTAATACACTACAGAAAAGGACAATTTTTGTAATGATTTTATTTTTTAAGTGAAATATTTCGTAGGTACATATCCGTTCGTAAATTTGAAGACACTTGCTGAATGTGAAGCATACTGAAATTTAGCGAATTATACTCAAGTCCATTGAAGTCCACTAAACTCTGCTGACATATACCAAGATTTACCAAAATTTACCGGATTTTATTCAAATTTACTGAAATCTACTAAATTCTACAAACGTCTACTGAAATCTACTAAAATTTACTCGGCGGTCGTTACAACTTCAAAATAAAATTATTCATCGCGCAAAAGTCATAATAAAATTATTAAGATGCTAAAGAAAAATTATTCGTTCTATAACCAGTACATACCTACGTATATTTTCACTAACATATCACACTAACCTTGGCGAGAAAATGCAAATTGAATCATATAATATTTTATATTTACACGAACATACCGGGTGTCCCAATACTTACGAAGCGGCAGTGTAAGTATCCACTCGCTGCACAGTGTTCGTAACGACGATAGGTGTGATAATGAACCTCTCGTAATTTCAACAGAGAACGCACCAAATTACATACCATTAACCAATATCCCGTATAATTAGGGTATTATTGATTTTAATAAACCGGTAAAGGTGGGCGATTTCTAGCCACTTTATAGAAATTTTCAATATCTTCCGGTTCGGCTCCGTAACTATACCTCCGAACCACGTTTTCCAGCATTTTCACCGAATTTTTCTGCGGCCAAGTGCTAAGTAAATAAACGGCCCCCGTCGAATTATTTCACGAGAGCCGTATAAATCTTCGTTGAACGAAACGTCGAGGCAAATGCTCCTTCGAATGGAGCATTCTCTTACCACGGTATATGCATACGTACGTTCGTAAAAGTAACAGGCTTCCTGAGACAGTTTGCCGCTGCATAGACATCGTTTATCCGGCGCGAGTAGCACTCGCTAAGCGAATCGCTTGGTCGCACGGTTTGCATGCGTGTACCTCGATAAACGTGCAACGGTCGCTTCTGTTCCTATGCTATACCCTTCACTGAATTCCGATCGGATGCAGTTCGTGCAGCGTATCGTTCCGTGGGATCACGATCGTTTCGACGAGATATCGCTGCCAATAATGACCTTAAAAAAGAAAAAGAATGTAATTGGCTGCCGCCGAAGGACCATTGTTACGGTACCGTTCACCCATCAGTTCGTTCCTCTTCTCGAATTGCCCGAGAAATTTCTTTCGTAATTGTAACTCGAACTTCATTGATCGGATTAAAGAATAATGTAGGTTACTATAAGGCGTGATAACGGCCGACCTACTTTTCCTTTATCGGAGGTCAGGAACATGAATATTAATGTTGCGCCTTGATGCATGCACAACGTTACGGGCGTTCCCTTCGCGTGCCACGCTCTCAATGATTTGAACTACGAGGTCTGTTCTACTATTTTCTTATTTATTTATTTAAATAGACGGGTAGAGCAACCCTTTGGTACACGGCGAGAAATGAGCGTTTCCGGTTCGTAAACGTGGATGATGGAACTTCGAACATTGTGCAACGAGTTTGTAGGAAGTGGTCTAATGAACTTTACTCAAATCAGGATGTCGTGCAAAGTAGTTTATTTCGGACTCTTCGGCGTCCGTCTATTACCGAAGCTAAGAACCGACTCCCGTCGAATGGCAAAGATATCGCTGGGCCGAACCGATTTGTACCCGGGTCTGGTGTTTGTCACTCGCCAAGAGGCTCAGGACAAGCCATAAACCGTCCCAAAGAGCCTACAAGTTGGAAGAAAATTAAGGAACTGATATGATATTGTGCAAAGACGGTTAGTACAACTGTACTAGTCATATAGTGTACGGTGAGTTTGAATGAAGAAAAGGGTACGAAATCTCTAAATACCGTAAACTGGAGGAACATTGGCAGCTATACACACGAACATTAGATTTTAGTTAAGATGTAAGTAAGTAAGTAAAAGTTTAGATCAAAGTAACTAATCATTTTGTGTCTTTAATTACTCTAATCGTCCGAATAGAGAAAAAAATATGAAAGAGAGTGCATTGAACGTAAAAAGAAAGAAATACGAAGTGTCGATGTAACTTCAGATTAGTGAAACTTTAGTTGTTAACCCCTTGGCCTATAACCACAAGTGAGATTCCTGGTAAGGAATTTGGGCCATAAACAATAAGCACGAGCCTGTCTCGTGATACTTCGTTCGGACCAAACGTAAACAAGACGAGCCTGGCTCGTGGTACGTTATTCAGGACAAACGAAAACAAAACGAGTCAGACTCGTGGTTCAAAATTATTAGTTGTGCCCAAACGTTGTTTATTATTTCACAATTCCTTTCGTTGCGCCGAAATATACATGTCATAAGACGCATACATTTTGCGCAAGTCTTTTCAGTTTCCTGTTCTTTTGTATTCTTTTCTTTCAAAGATCTTGCCTTCGTTAGTTCTGCTTTCTGTCAGTTTTCCTTCTCTACTTCTATCTTTATTTCTCTCCGCTTTTGTCCTTCTGTTTCAAACTATTATTTAAAGTCAACGAATTTTTCTTCTTGCAGCTTCTCTATCTTCTGTTAGAAAAGTCCAAAAAGCGAAGGCTTGAGTGGGCCATGTGCAGTCTTCTGCTGCGTTTCCCCCTCCTAGGGATAGTTTTGCCTCAAGGCTAAGAAAGGCCATATTATCAGGGGGGTCCTCTTGATGACCGACCTTCTTGCTTACTATGGCCCGAGCAATCGGAAGATAGCGGGTAGGCCAAGGGGTTAATGATATTTATATGATGTGCCAATTTTACCCCGGTTACAGGGTGACAGTGGCAGTTAATTAACATGTATTACAAAAGGGAAAGGACAAAAATTGTAGTGCAATCACGAAAGATGCAACGTTATAATAAGATACTTAGAGCAAATGTTAATTTTTATATTATACAACAGAATGTTACAAAAACATGCCAATGTTCCCCCAGTTTAAGGTAGATGATATGTTTCGAATGAAGATAACATTTCTGGACAGATAATGACAATGTTGAAAACCTTATAAACGAGTAAAG
The DNA here is from genome assembly GCF_001263275.1 of Habropoda laboriosa. NCBI lineage: Eukaryota > Metazoa > Arthropoda > Insecta > Hymenoptera > Apidae > Habropoda > Habropoda laboriosa. Next base: position 702,570 of record NW_017100191.1, on the reverse strand, counting down.
CACCAAACATCACAAAATGTCAGTTAGGGTTAGATATTGTGAAAAACGTATTAATTGTAAAGTGCAATGTTAATATAACATGTGATCAGTTTTACGAAGAAATTTTAAATAAAGAAGAATTATTGAAGGCGATTTCTTCTTCAAATAAATATGTGTAATTTTAAGTAATAAAAATATAGAGATTCTGATTTGTTTATTTGTTCTAAATCAATTACAGTGTAATTTTATTTCGTTACAGTTAACAAATATATCCTTCTTTTTTTTCGATAAAGGTATCCTGAATTTGCATTCAGAAAATCTGATCAGTTTAGGGATACAAATAGCAACTCACGCGATAGGCTGCTAAACGGAGGAATCTGTGTTGAACGCTTTGCAACATGTTAATGTACTTTTTCTAACATAAATTACACATTACCGAGCCAAACTGTAAATCAATCGTACACTATTATCAATCGAAGCTTAAATAATTCTCTCTAATTGAGAATTTTTTTTTAATTTATCTCAATGCAACTCGTTTAGTCGATGATGAATACGTTAATTATACAGTCATACGTTACGCGCGCCAGTTTCGAACCCTATCACCACCTACCATCAGCGAATCCACGGACGTATCCATGTTTGTCCAAGGGAGTCGAATGAAAACATCGTTAGAAACGGCTGGCTGCGGTTGCACAAGCGACACCTTATTTGAGTATCGAGCGAGATATGTCGATGTTCATGTGCAGATTTTCTCGCAGTCTTACGAAACTTCAGCCGAGGAACACGATGAAAAAGAAATTATTAGCTTGACTGTTATATTATAGATATACCTACGCGAGTTCGAAACGTGTCACACGTGTCCCTGTATTCGCAGACTTCCGTGTCCTGTTCAAACGTATATACCGGGTGTCCGAATTTTTTTCCGATCAAACTTCGTCAGCGTGTTTTATGGGTGTACGTAAGAGAAAAATGTTATGTGAACATAGGTCGTTTGAAGCTTCCTTAACAAGTTATTACAAAAATATGAAATACGAAAGGAATGGTGACGAACTTGCGGTTACTAATGGCACAAGTTACTTTCAACACCTTCAACGACCACAGATCGTGTAAACACAACTCCCATGAACGGACTAGATGTACATATCGCTGATTTATTCCTGTTTTGTATCATAACCGGTATTTCGTATTATTGCCATAACTTTCTAGCGAAGCTTCAAACGACCTACGTTTATATAACATTTTCTTCTTACGTTCACCCATAGAACATACTGACAAAGTTTGATCGGAAAAAAATTGGGACACCCGGTATGCATACATGTATAAAGTAACGCACAAGTGTATAGAAAATTGAAACTCAGTTTCGAGAAATGGACGAAAAGTCGAGATATCAAACAATCGTGGAGAAGGTTTGAAATTGATCGAAAGATTGAAACTCAGTTTCGAGAAACGAATAAACAGCCCGGAAATGAAACAATCGAGGAAACGTTTGCACGATGATGTAATTACCGCGCTAATCACGTGATAATTGAATTTCGTACTTCGTGCTTGCAGATAAATCTTCACCTTTCCGATTTAATCGAGGTTCGATCTGGGACTGGAACGGGGCAGATCATTAGGCCGTTTAATGATTTTAATCTCGACACGGCGGGATAACCGTACAACCGTGACTGATCTACTTGCATATCCCGTGTCGCTTTGCATACTAGTAGTAATTAGGTTCCATTGGACGGGAAGCTCACAAATGAAAAGGAGCCACCTTATCTCGTGAACTCTACTATTTACCTACTGGCGAGGCTCGTTTTTCAGTATCCGCTATCTGAACTGAACGCAGGAATCTACTGGGTGGCTGTTGAGAAATGTAAAACTTTCGATCAGGCATGGAATCTTTTTGCTTTCGAAGCTCGTTCAAAGATAGGATAATAAAAAGAGTAATCTTAACGACCCTCGTTTAACGCTGGAACGTACGTAAGCGTGAGTTTTACGAGGTCGTTACTCCTAGAGAGTTGTGTAGAGGAGCTAATAAAATGCTGAGAACGGAAAGATCGCCGTGTATGCTCGGATATGGGTTAATCGGTCGGACGTCGTCTACCAAATCGTAAAAATCGTACGGCTCGGAGATAATAGAGATCAGGAAATCGTGCACGCTGCTTCTTTTGCAATCACAGCTGCTCAGAGAGTTAATCATACTGATTGCGTGATGATTACTCGCGGTACATCTATCATTTTCTTCACAGAGCCTGTGTGCTGGTAGTGTTTGCGCAACGTTCGATACATGATTTACTCGTACTCCTGTGTCTGAGTAATGTGTTCTGAACTTCATCTGGAATCCATATCGATCGCCTAAAATAGAATACACTTTTTACTTTCCCAATCTAGCATGCTGAAAGGGTGATGGAATTTCTGTGCGTAGTTAATCTGAAGCAAGAGTTGCGTGAACAGAGAATTCTTGAGCTAGAGCGATAGAGGTGCGAAGGAAGAGTGTTTGAAACCGAGTATACTTCAAGAATATCGTGTGAACGGAGAATACATTTGGGTGGAAAATTCAACGTGGAAAACAGTGATTTTAAGAGACAATAGCCTAGACTATTTTCTATTAAATACTTCTTATTTTAAATTAAACACCTGCCCGGTCTCGATCACGAAAATCACCGAGCCCTGCAATATACCGGGTGTCCCAAATTTTTCCCGATCAAACTTTGTCAGCGTGTTCTATGGGTATAAATTAGAGAAAAAAGTGATATAAACATAGGTCGTTTGAAGCTTTATCAAAAAGTTATAACAATAATACGAAATACGAAGGGAACGATAATGGAGATGTGCGGTTAGTACGATAAAAATGTTGATAAAAGTGTTGAATGTAATTTCCTCCGGTGCCATTTTTCTCTTGGATCATAGTAGCCGCAAGCTCGTTACCATTCCCTTCGTATTTCCTATTTTAGTTGTAACTTTTTAAGGAAGCCTCAAACGACTTATGTCTATATAACATTTTTCTCTTACTTACGCCCATAGAGTATACTGACAAAGTTTTATCAGAAAAAAAACTGGGACACCCTGTATATTACCGATAACAAAGGACTTGAAAATACTAGTTATTGGAGCAGCATTACGTACAACGTATAATGAACAGTCTAGTTTCACAAATTACCAATTTAGAGATTCAAGGATTGCTTAATTATTCGTAAAATTGTACGCACTCGAAAGACGATAGGCAGGCTACGCTTGAGGAAAAAGGAAACACCGATTTAATCGAATTAACATTGATCTTGATGAGGGATAGATATTCAGTCCATAGCGTTTATCGTCTTTTTCCATCGGCTGGCTCGTGTCCGGCGGCGAGTTGAGATCGTGTAATCTAGCAATACGGGAATTACCAGCGGCTCGAAACGCCCGCGGCGCCTCTTCGTGGCTTGTATAACTAATCTTCATGGTCTGTGACCTACCGCAAGAAGGTCTCTGTCATGGTCGATTTGAATTAGCGGCTGCCGCGATCGCAGTTAGCCTTGCTATTGTTCCGTGCCAACGCTGGTGACCCTCCCTCGATCAGTGTCTAGCCAATGAAGCCGTCAACAGGTTCTAACGTTGGTACTTACTTAACTTACAACTGAGGCTATCGACGTCTGATAAAAGTCGCGTGCCGATCGGCTTGATCGATCGGCGGGCAGGCCTCGAACGCTCGTGCTATATTATTTCTGACGTTTCGCGTAGATCAGTATGCGTAACGTGGGTCTCCGAATGCAAATTACTCAAATGACGCGTTTATAGGACTGATACCTAGTACAGAGGCCTACACTTTCCGAAAATTTCCAACGATTTTCTTTTTCAAACCTGAGGAATGTGTTATCGTTTTCTGCATCTTGCTCAACGAATTGCGTCGGTTAAAAGTCAATAAAATCATCGTTCCATGAATAACGACCTATGGTATCTGCTTTATAGCAAATTCTAATTGCTCCCAGGATCGTTAAATCTGTGACGTAACCCCGCGTGTGTATGACTAACGTTAAGGATCCGTTTCGCGCCCTAACCTATAAATACGTGGTCCGAATGTGTTTCGACTGCCTCTATTCAAATGGGTGTGTACAAAGCGGCAGCGTTAGGATTTCTCACGTATCGCGTATCACGTACCGTACCGTGCCGGTACACGATTAGGTCAACGCGTTATCTGTCGCATGTCTGCCGTTTCACTCGCACAGTATTTCATTTATCGATGAAAAAATCACCGACCGCGCTCCGTTGCTTCGATCTTTTGTAGGCACTTCTGTCCAAAAATTTAGCAAAGACAAGATAAAATCACCGGTGTCCAGTTGTACCGGTTCCGTGAAAGGAAGCCTAGACGTATAATACAAGCGGGTGGTTCCACTGTGGAGAAAAAAAGACATCGAATTGACGAAACAATTACCGAGGTGTTAGTCATAGGCTTGATGGATATTTTTCACTTTCGCTGGTTCTAGCAGGTTGGAACCAGTTCCTTCGAATTTCTAAGTTCACGTCTGACACAACAGAGTAACGATACTCTTGGAGAATCCTTTGACAGAAGAAAGAGATCCTAACGCTGCCAGCGGCTTCGTAAGAGAGCATTTGGAGAAATTCTTCGACGGAAGATGTAAGAGAGTAACGAGAATTATTATTTAGCATCCTGGAGACATTCGAGCACGATAAACGAGCGAGAAGCCCTGATCCAGCTTACCTCACATGTTACTCCGTCTTACGTAAGGCGGATCTTGATAGCAACAGCGGCACAGTTACCGTTTTCACCGAGCATACCAGCGGCAGAAAGTGAGAGCTGCAAAAGGATCAACAGGAATTCATCCTTTTATTCTCTCGCCTGCCTGTCGCCTTTGCCCATATCTTATCCTGACAACGTTCATTTTTCCCGTTCTATTATGTCTCTCTCTCGTACGGTAAACGATTGTTTTACGCAAACTAAGACTATAGTTCGAAGGGTGAAATGACTCGGCTGCGATTAGTAATACCGATCCAACAGAGATCGAAGGCGCAAATCGATCCGTAGCTCGTTTAATATCCCGGCTCTGGGATCCTTGAACGGTATCATACGAAAGGTGCAACACGCGAACGAAGGAAGGAAAAAATTGTTTTCTTGACACCGGTATAATCACCAAGATCGTTAATGTTATACCAATTACAAAACAGGTTGAACGATTTACAGGGAATTGCGGTATGCACGGAACGACACGAAGGAAACCGGAGACTGGGCTGCTCTGTGTAATTAAACAACCGTGTGTATTTCGTGGAATACGAATTAGCAGGGATTACGGGTGACAGTAAAAGTACGAACACTTTCGTGCCAGTTAGACATGGGAACTGGGTGTCGTGCATATCGAGTAATGAAAATCGAGTTACGTTTGAGAAAACGATTTTCGGGAAGAATGATAAAGGTGAAGAATTAATTGATTAATGGAGGATGATAATACAGGCATTATCTATAGGTAACACGTCATACAAAATGCACAGTTTGCACATTTAAAGGGTTAGAACAGCCCTGAGTCTTGAAAATGGTACCTAACTTTGGCATTTTTTTGAAAGAAAATAATTGACTGGATCGAAGAATTTTTTAGAAAGGCCTTATTATATCACCCTTGAACAATGTAAAAGTATTTTTTCCATTTCATTTCTTTACAAAATGGCGACACTACAGCCGCATAGCCGTATTGTTTTCTTCTGCCGCACGGTTTCACTTGGAACAAAATCATCTACGTGACAATTACTAAAGACGTATGTAGGATTTAAAAAAAACTATTGAGTTTTGTAGAAATTGTGAACATATGAAGAAAGAATCGTATTTTTCCCTAAAATTTTACTATAAAAATGTGAATTGCGTTAAACGATATGTTGCCAAAAAATTCGACGTACTTCTTGAAATTATTAAACAGAGAATATTCTGCGAAAGTTTCGATTGAATCGGATGAAAATTGTAGAAGTTATAGACTAATATAGATGTACTAATTGACGAAATTTCTGGTTAAAACTATCTGAATTATGTTTCTAAAAGTATAAACATCAATTTAATCAAAAAATAATCGATTTTCTCTAACCCCAGAGGTGCACAAATATTATGTAAAACTGATAAAAATATAGATACTAAGAATGTAAACAAAAATGCTACGAATAGAAAATAGTGTGCGATGCTTCGATAAAACCGTGGTAACGAACGTGTTAATAGTGAAAATGACTTGTTCAAACCTAAAATAAAATATACATGCAAAAAAATAAAGGACTTGCAGCTTCTAAGTAGGGACTTGCGGCCGTAACTTTAAAGCTACACGCTGCATTTGACAGATAGGGGACCTCGTTCCACTCCGTTGGACCAACGATACGATCTTTTCTAAATGAAATCACATAGAAGTTGGAGGCACGGCTCTCGCGAAAAGTTGATACGTCTGACGTCAACGAAACGTGTACGATATTGAAATCGCAAACTCGTTTTCACAGATCGATTGGTGAACCACCGGTTTGCTTGTACACTGTCGAAATGTTGCACACACATTGGTACAATGAACTAACGCGGAAAAGATAAAACCTCCACGCAAATTGTTGTACCATTGATCTCTACAGATAGATAATACAGTTTCAGGATATGTAATAGGTATCGATTTTGAATGTAACGTGTAATATCGTAGGCAAGCTCGGGGAGTTGGCGAGGGAAGGAATTCTCGGGCGTGAGTCATACCAGGAGAAACAGCTATGCGGAGAATTTTGTAATAAGGAACACGTCCTTATCGCGTAATGCGGATACGATTCTGAAGACTCGATCGGTCGATAAAATCGGCTACTGTAAAATTCTCGTTAAACAAATCAGACTATCGACGTGCGTACGTACACGTGAAGTAGTTGAAAATGGTAGCGAAACGATCGCAGTTGCGCAACCGAGAATTGCGAACGAATGTTACGAAAACCGGGAAAATTACGAAAATATTGAAATACAAAATGGAGATAAATACCTTATTTGTAAATTGCACGTGCGATTAAAAATTACGAAATATTCTGAAAATATTGTAATGTAAGTTTGTAAATTGTGAGAACGAAAGGCTAGAATTTCAAACCGCAAATGAATAGTCAATGGCTTCGCTTAGAGACGGTATCGCGTTACACAAGAAATGTCCTCAAGAAAGGAGGAAAAACCGCGGTATAATGGACACGATTATTTGTACATGCAGAAAGGAACGGCGCGGATTGACAAGTACGGGGCGGTAATCGATTCCGATTTGCGTTTCATTCACGTCAAAGAAAATCGCTTGTGAAACGGCGATCTGCGGTGCAAATCGGGGAGATCGCGAGTGATAATAAGCCGAGCCACCCGATTCGTTCTTAATCAACCAGGCAGGTGTTCGAAACTCCGTATTACGTCACGCTTTCTAAGCTTCGGGTCACTAATGACGAACTTTTATTTTCTTTTTTTTTCTTCCTCCGGCAGTTTTGAAATACACACCCGCGAGGTGTGAAAACGCCAACCGTGAAACAATGACGAGAGAGGCGAGTCAATTGCACTGTGATACGTGTCGACGATGAAATTCTCGTGTTTCGACAGTGGTCATTGGTACAGATCGGGTTAAATTAAACTGTCTGTTACGTGAACTGATACAAATTGTGTACCCTGATAACAGTTGATGTATGGAGGAACAGATAAATGATTACAGATAGGCGGTACTTACCTTCCACAGACGTAAATTGTTCGATACACCTATTTAAGATTAGTTAGAACTACTTGATGAACCGTGTCTATACCTTAACTAGAATTGTTACTGGACATATTTCGATGAAAAACAAAAATTGACTAAGACGGTGTAAGAAGTGTATGATCGATAATTGTTACGGGAAATTTGAAGTAAATATTATTGTAGAATATGTTACGTACAATTATTAATCCCTTGCTTTATGACAACGAGTCGAAATACGACAAACACAGTTACATTAATAACAAAAATTAATTTTAATTCTAACTTTCGTTTGAATTTATAAGATTAGCAAACGTAATTGATCTATGATACGTTAACTTCTCTTACCCAAGACAAGTATTAAAAACAGTAAACAGCTGACGCATAAATGCATAAGTCAGAGAAAAGAAATCACAAGTCAAGGGGTTAAGCTCGAATCAAGGCAAAGAATCACATTATCTAGCTGTTTATTTCTGCAAAACGATTTCACAATATTACTACTTCAGGTCGAATCAGTTTTTCCGGGTACATGGTTGCAAATTACACACTCTTATCGAGACTGGAAACTAAAATTTACAGTCGACATAAATATGCAAAATCTCGTAGGGAGGCTAGAAAATTCACTAAAGATTGGAAAACGAAATCAGGAAAAGTTTCTCCGCGCCTATCGACTCGAGAAAGATTTATGAATATAAAATTTCCCGGCTTTCCCGTTCCATTAAACTTGCCACTTGTTACTGTACTCTGTGCGCCAGTATTGCATAATTCCGCGGTGATTTCCTGCACGCACCTCCCCGACTTTGTGCAATTAATTACGTCGTTAATTACGGCCGGTCGATTAACTGGCAAGCTACTGCGTTCTCGCGATGGATCGTAATCTTTATTTTCAAACATTTTCTCGTTTCGCTATTTCGTCAAGTAGATATTGTACTTTCCTTTCTTTTTTTCTTTACCGACAGAGTCGTGTCCGAAAAATGGAACTACGAAACGAGAACACGTCAGTGGTCCTGATAGATTTCACTTTCTTGTTCGAAACTGCTCTTTTAGCAAAATTCATTCTTACCCGATACGATGGACGAGAAAAAGAAGAAGGAGATACTTCACCACGTGCCACGAATATTAGTCACAAATGAATTCTGATGCGAAAATGATCGTCACGATTTCGGAACAAGCGTCAAAGGGTGCAAGTAGCTCAGAGAAGTCTCACGATCGCGCGGTTCCCTCCGATCTAAATGCCGCAGACACCGAGTGCTCCTCGTTAGTGACGCGGAGCTCGGTCGAAATGTATTGCGCGCATATATGTATTATCTGCATAAAGTGCCTCCGCTCTATTTACTAGCCCCGACCGGCGCACGTTTACCGTGTTATACAACTTCTCGTTGCACATTATGTATTATAATGTGTAACGGCATGTGGCCGTATCGTGGGTAAATAGTATATATACGGTAGGTGTGGCGATAGCGCACCGAACAGCCATTGGCTTTCCATTGGCGGGGTGCACGCGCGAAATGAAAGTGAATTCCCTATATAAAGGGTGGTTTTCCTCCAATGCGACAGAACAAATTTAATTTACCAGTCAAGACACACTAGCCAAAAGTATTAGCCGATCGGTCGGGTCAACATGAGGGTCCTGGTACGTTTCCAAAGAGAATTCGTGTCTCTTCCTGTGATCGATAGGGCATCAAGTAGTGATTGTTTCTCCCTTTTTGTTTTTATTTTGGCTTTTCTTTTGGTGAACACTTTGGTGGAAACTTCAAGTTGTATCGAAACAGTCGCGATAGCCTTTCGTAGTGATAATTTCTACGATCATCCGATATGATCGTTAATTTTCATTTTTGAATTTTCACACTTAAGGTATGTTTAATGGTGATCTCCGCGGCGTTCGCCGCTGAAGAAAAGACGGTCCAGAAGCGTGGATTGCTCAACTTGGGCCTTGGTGGATGGGACGGTGGTTGGGATGGTGGCCTGCTCGGCTCTGAATTGGGACATGGCAAACTCGCGGTCGCCATTCAGGAAAGGCCCGTCGCTGTTCCAGTTCCAGTCCCGAAACCATACCCAGTCGCTGTCGACCGACCAGTTCCTGTTAAGGTAAAAACACAGTGCACTAGGTTTCCTTGTTCGTGATTTCAGCTGTTACAAAATTTTTACACACCTTTATCATACCGAGCTTCTAGAGATTCTATACGATTTTAGTCTACGGCATTCTTTTTTTTCCTTTAATTGTCATTTAAGGTCACATCGACATCTTGGTTATTGGCGACCATTGTTGGCTGTTATTCTATATTTCACAATAGAGATAATTTTCTTCTGTTTCAAATATTTCTTTAATATTGTTAGGTATTTTGGATGTGACATTTTTGTTTAATACTATGCTTGATGATTTTCTTCAGGTACCAGTCGCTGTTCCACATCCTGTCCCCGTTGCGGTTCCAGTGCCCAAACCCTATCCAGTAATCCAGACTCAGACCATCACGGTTCCAGTTGAAAAGCCGGTCCCAGTCACGGTTCCAGTTAAGGTGCCCGTGCCTGTGCCTGCACCATACCCCGTCCATGTGAGTTCAATTGATCGATTACCTCTTTATGACGTCATTCTGATCAGTCTTGAGCCTTCGGGCTCGAGAGATGCTTCGATGAGTGTCTTTTGAAAAATTTTGAAAAAATATTTAGAAAGAGTCTTTTACAAAATTGCTGGTATATTTAACAGATTTTTTTGGAAAATTGTTTTACTCGTTTACTGACCAATTTATTATTCTTGAGCCTTAAGGGCTCGAGATATGCTGCAATAAGTGTCATTTGAAAAAGTTTGAAAAAATAATTAGAAAGAATCCTCCACAAGGAAAATTGCTAGCCTATTTAACACATTCTTCTGGAAAATTCTTTTACTCGTTTACTGGTTAATTTGCGATTCTTGAGCCTTAAGAGCTCCAGATATGCCGCAATAAGTGTCATTTGAAAAAGTTTGACAAAATAATTAGAAAGAATCCTTCAGAAAATTGCTAGCCTATGTAACAGACTCTTTTGGAAAATTCTTTCACTCGTTTACTGATCAATTTCTTTATTATTCGCAGGTACCAGTCTCTCATCCAGTTCCAGTCCCAGTTCTGGTTTCCAAGCCAGTTGCAGTTCCAGTTCCACAGCCTGTCTTGGTTAAGGAACAAGTCCCCGTTCTCGTTAAGGGACTGGGCTATGGCCATGGCCACTACTAGATGAATTTTCCCCCAAGATCTGTCACCGCCCCCACGTCCCCACCTAACCACCCTGCAGCATCGCAAAAGACACCATGATGAGCGCATTACCAAAACACGTCCCCCTTCTACCGTAGTAACTACGAACCATGCAATAAATTTTATAAATGTTTTTTAAAGAAACGTGTGCCATCATTTTGCCCCTACCCAACTGTCTCTGTGAATTTTCGAAACTCCACGATTAACAAATTAATCACCTCGTTTATATGTATGATTTCATAGTAACACTTTCTAGATTATTACTCACCGGTCATTTTTGTCCGCCCACGTGCATAAGTATCATGTTACCTCATTAATTTTACATTCACGAAGGATTATTCAATTATGCTAGTCCATTCACTTTTTTTCAACTCCTCCTTTTTCATTTGCTTTTTCCACCGCGATGTGTACGATACGAACAATGTTCTCGATCCCATGGAAAGGAGTTCGCCATTTTCGCGAGTTATGAATTTAAATTCGAACGCGGCAAGGTTGTCGCAATCAAGCAGAAACGCTCGAGGAACCTTCGAGGGTAGCATTGAGGTGGCTGCTCGTGAAGGCCTCGAATGCTCGTAAAAATCGTCGGTCTGCTTTTAATTTCGTGTTAAGGGACCCTTATATATTCCGAATATTCGTAGCTGCGGCGATAATTGCGAGGCTGTGGCGATTTTTTTCGCGGTGGAATTAATTCCACTCTTCGACGCGTTTTCTTCGCTGCCGCTCTAAATTCGCGACATAGAAACAACGATAAACGTAGAATAGAAAGACAGTGGGAATCCCACAGATCAACGTGAAATATTTTCTTTGCCGCAGAGAAAATTTCGTACCTTAGTGTGAGAACAAATAGGCGAATTTCGCGAATATTTAGCGTGTATTAACCCTTTGCGGCCCAAATAGTCCAGCTAGTCCGCACTCATTTGGGCACTCTCGGGCAATACCACGTAGTTCCCTTTATTTCAATATTTCAGCGTAATATTAGTTGTAAAACACTAAGTTTCAGAATAATATTAATGCATAAAAAATGGTTTATTATCATTTCTAATTTACAATTTATCATTATGTGGTATGTGAAGGTAAAAATTCTTACGTCGAGTCCGACTCGACATAGAACTGCAAAGGATTAAGGGTGTATTCTCATTTGGAGGAGTCAAAAAATCGATTTCTCTTTATTGCACTTTCTCAAACTATAATACTTTGAAAATGTGTTGCTAACATTTTACGCCTGAAATCGACGAAATGACAAAGTTGCAGTGATTTCAAGAAAGTGATGCACCTCTAGAAACGCCAACAATAAATGTAGCAAAAATTTAAACGCGTTTTTCTCGAAACAGTGTTTTGCAAACTGACTGCCATGATTTCTCAATAATCAATTAACTAATCTCTCCGAAATTTCACATACGTATAAAGTAGATATCCCTTTATCGTCCGTACTAGAACTACGCTACCGGCCAAATGTTTGAAATCACTATGCATTGCAAGTTGCACCAAAATTCTTAAAAGAAAAGTTAGCATTTATAATAATTCTTTAACGAATTTTTTATCATTCAAATCAATTGATACGAGGTAAAGTCCTATTGATATCCACAACGTCAATTTCAAATCAATAAAGAATTAGTAGCGGATTCAATACTGACGTAAATTGGCAGGTGTCTAGGCGTGAGCAATTTAACAATTTGTAGTGTGAAAGAGAGTCTTTCGTGTATGCTCACTTCAAACGTCAACGTTAATGACGATTGAATATTTGTTGAAATTGGATACTGGAAGGTGGTGAAAGAATGATGTCACGAGTATACATAACACTTAAACTTTAAATTTATTCTACAACTGTTGAATTAAAAAAACGCGTTAGACTGGTGATAATTTCTGTGTTGAATAGCTGATAGTTTTTTAGAATCTCGTCTTCCTTTGAAGGAATTCGTGCTTAAATAATAAATGCGGACATGGGAAATGGGAATAACGATGTTTGATTGGTGGTTTTAATTTGGTAGGGGAAGCCGCCGTGACCCTCAGGTACTGCAAGTACCTTCGAGTGGCATGTGTCGGATTTTCCCCATGCCTTAACCGTAGCAGGTAATATTTTATTAGTTGCCCTGACTCGGCCAAGGTAAATGAAAATTAACACGGCCGAGGTAAAATTCTTAATCCTACTACAAAAGGGGCAATCGTCGCTATACATTCAAAGAAGGTGAAATATGCACAATGGTTTTTACTTATAATTAGTTTTACGCCTTAACAGCAGGTGATTCCAAATTTTTGGCCGGTAGTGTATGTCAATATCTGCAATAGTTTCTTTGTTTTTATTACTTGAAAAAGTTCAAACTTTTACGATAAAAACGATATTTTCACTTCACACTGTTGTCATTCTGTCAAAATACATTATTCTAATAAAGACGATAACAACAGTCGTGTAGTTTAAGATTATCTTTGTCGTGGCACGTTGAATCGTGGCAGCCATTCAGAACGGCACACAGCGGGAAATATGTGATAACTGGACTGCGGATTTTTATGCAAATTCATATTTCCGTGAATATAATTTAAAAAATAGAAGTTACATAGGCAACTGTTTTATTCACTAAATATTATAACGAGTGCTATATTTTGGGATTATTCGTATATTTTTGCTTATTACCTGCATTCTGTGTATTTTCGTGTCTTGAAATTTTCCACAAATGCATAAAAATCCGCAGTCTAGTGATAACTTAAACAATAATTAAAATGGTTACCTAAAAATTGCACTATTTTCCTGAAACACGACCAAACATGTATGAAAAATTTCAAGTCTCTTGGTTTACAATTGTCCAATAATATCTTATTCGAAAAATCGCCTGAAAATCACGCCTTCAAGTAGGAATACCAGCTTAACGAAAAATTTCTACGGTATTAATAACACGTGAATGAAAACGTTTCGACACTTCCTCGCTGCGACAAGCCATTACTATATATCTGCACGGGCTATCTGATTCGCCATTGTGCATAGAAAATTATCCACGAGCCGCGACGTTCTCAACGTGAACCTTGACTGCGATTTCGCGCGATCTGAGAACCTCCCCGGTCCTAATTTTCAGGATATCTCACGAGGTTCGCGGAATATGCGGGTCACACGATGAACTTTCCTCCGAGTTTCCATTTGTCCGAGTCTATATATAGAAGGCTTTTTGTGTTATCGAACAAAAGACTGTGGAGAATTTTCCAGGAAAGCGATTTGCCAACGAAACGCCATAATGGAATTAATTCTTATCTGTATACGGCAGATCTTTTTTTTAAATAATTGCTAGCTACGTTTTGTGGCGTAGAACTCGTGAAATATCGGGTTGTCCGGAAGATTCGAGGCGATTCTTGAGTAAACAAGTAAAGTTCGTACATCTGAGCAATAATTCCTTTATTTTATAAAACATGTACCGTCGTCCTTTACTGTTTTATTTTATTTTAGTTTTTGAAGATGGAAATTTCCGTCTGCGTGTTTTGCAAACCATTTACCAACAACATTTTGCGATAGGCTGTCTACTTACTGTTTCAGTGACACTTTTCCTTGTTTGGCAAAAGAGAAATGTTAACCTACTCTATTTTCTTCCATCTTCGAAACAGTGCAACTCCCAGAAGAAACTAGTGGATTGCAGAAAATAGAGTTTTAAGAGACAGACGAAGAAATGGTACGAAAGAATACACGCGAATTTCATATATTCTCATCGAGTTTTATTTAGTCTAACGTGCCGAATCGCTGCTTATTGAAAATCCCCACGAATCTGTTAGATTTATCAGTCAGTTAGATATAACAAAAATTAATCTAAGGCCTTACTAGGAAGTATATATTACTTTTGTGTACGTTCGGAGAAATCCGTTTAGCCTTACCACCTCTGTTTAGTAAAGATCTAAATGTTTATGATACGTGACAAAAGGCCCTTCGGTCCCAAGCGGGGTCGTAGACAATATTAGGGCGTTGCGTAGGGGCATTCTCAGTCCGTAGACAGTGCTCTTACCATCAAGTAGAAAAGCGAACCTCCCTTGTGTCTAATAAAAAGTTTATAGTTTAAAATAAGGATTATTAATTATTTAACAACCAATAACTCCCATAATCCAATAATGGTTTGTTAAGATACTTGTAAAGAATATGAAATAGTATTAAAAGTATTGAAATTAAGTGTTTTGCGATACAAAGGTGGCACGTTTAAAAAGAAACGTTTCAGGATCTATAGACTTTTATATCGACAAATCTTGTACGGTCTTCCCAAGGATTGACTATAATAGTTTCGTTATTCCGAATATATGAAAATTAGTAGTCTTTGAATTGCAAAATTCTTTGAATGCTGCTTTTACAGTGTCTTCATTTCGGAATAATTTATTTGTGTTTAAAGAAATAGCAGTCTGTTGGGGGGAAGGTCGAGTGAATTAGGGGATGATGTGGCAAAATTTCATATTCTTCACCGTGGATTGTTTTCAATAATTTTTCTTAAGACGTTATCATCGATGGCCCTTCCTCTTGGCTCATTTCCAATGAAAAGTCTCCAATCTTGTATTTTTCACACTTACACTACCGGCCAAAAGTTTGGAATCACCGAGCATTGCAATTTACACAAAAATTTCCAGAAAATAGTCAGCGACTTTGAGAATTTTTTATCCTTCGAATCAATTGATACGAGATAAATTGATAAACGTAGAATTGAGATAAACTTCAAATCTATAAAAAAAATTAGCAGCATTGATGAAAAGTGGGAGGTGATTCCAAACTTTTGGCCGGTATTGTACCTTGAAGTATCCTAACATTTATATAACCCTCTTCAAATGCTAAATCTATATTTTCAGCAGTTTTTCCAAGTTTTAAATTATATTCTCCCATAATCCAATAGAATCTTCTATACAACCTAATATTTTAGTTAGTATCTTGTTTCACATATTTCACCTCGACCTACCTCCACCATTTGAATTCCAGGTCGCTGAATGACATAATTGCGCCGAAAAATTGGTCCTTGAGCGAAATTTCCTTATTGCGATCGACGTTTAAAAGTTTCCTTCAAGGAGATTTAAAGCCTTTTCGTGTTAAGGCTCTTTCACACAATTGCAATTCTTTTGCTCTTTATTCCTTCTGGAAGACTACCCTTTCCAAATACTTTAATAACATTACTCCGAATGAAAATATTAAGAGACAAAATTGAAATTTCCTTATTGTACTCGACGTACTTAAAACCTTCTACTAAAGAGATTTAAAGCCTCTTCGTATTAAGGCTTGACTGCAATTTCCTTTGCTGTGTTCAAAAATATTTCAGCAACGTTCTTCTAAACGAAAATATTAAAAGACTCGCGTAGAAACTGCTTATTATCAAATCGTACGAAGACCCTTCGTAAGGAAATCGCATTAAAACACAAATGCTTAGATTCTCATTGTATTTACAAACATCTCCCACGCTCCGCTCACTTCTGAAGAACGCATATAAATGATTATTAATTTTTAGAAAGTACCTCGCCTATGCGAACTGCTACATTCCGATCACGTTGCAAGATCTGCTAATTATCGTCATCCTTAATTGTCGACCTTGTTACGCGTCCACCACCGCGTGTCTGTAAATCCAACGAAATGAACGTGTAGTTAATAATCGAAAACGAAATTTCTTTCCAATCTGTCGACGATCCTAGACGAACTACGTCACGTCGGATACCATTGGCGGTTATTATGAAAGTTAGGCACCGAGATATATCGACGTCCAGCTAATAATTTGACGACGAAATCTGGCGAAATTCGCGAACGAAAGTTATTTCATTTTGTCACTTAAGAGGATTTACGATTGATTCCCAACTGATTAGTCAAGTGTTACACGAACTTTTACTCGAAGAGAGACACGTGTAAGCAGCACTCTGTTCCTTATCTCCTTTTTTTGTCCCCTCTTATCCTTAACATACACGCTGACCGAAGATTTATCTTTCTTCGAATGGACGGATTATTCAATCTCTCGAGAAACGTGCAACTCGTTACCTGACGCTCGACCGATTACACAATACTATTCTAATGTAACACGCGAAACATAAACGCCAAATCTCAAGTGACACCGTAATTATATAAGAAAGAGAAAAAAATGTACGAACGAAAGCACAGGCTGAAAACGGGTTTATTTAACGTGGTTTTACGTATCGCGGCGCTTGAATTTCAGGTCAAATTCCTTTCGACAGATTAACTTCGTTTATTTCGAGGGAGAAAATCAAGTTCACCTTGTGGAAGGGACTGTGGTCCACTGGTACAATTACTGAGAGGCCTGCCGCGCCTTCTGGACGCGCTTCGCGCGCTGGACGAATAGAGGCTTTCGGTGGAAATTGATTTTGACAAATTTTCGACAATTAATCACACTCCTCTGTTCACATCTATCTTCGGTGTAACTTCGAATATAATTTACAGCCGGATATTCGCGCCGTAAATCTATCTATGATTCACCTGTAGTCTCAAAATGCATCTTACGAATGAATCATTTTTTCATCGTCTGGCGAACTTAACAGCTCGCGCTCGATTATCTCGGGACGGTGATAATTTGCATAAAAGTGACCTCTGTAAGTAAATTTGCCGAATGTTTGTGTATTCGTGTCTACAAACTTGAGCTAAATCTCGCAGCATTGGTACACATAGAAACGTGTCGCGTTGTGAAATCTGAAAGAACCATCTCTCTCTAGTCATTAATTAAAAAGCTGCACGACAGTTAGGCGTTCGCGCGAAACGCAAAAACTACTTGGGACGTGACCAAAGCGAGAATCACATCTGCGAAACCGATTAAGGCGGAGTGCCGCTTAGCATTTAAAGTGTCAAAGAGGATTTCCGTAAAAGAAGAAAGACGGCAATCGACCCATCGAGACGGATCGCGTATTCGGAGATTTCACGTCGATCACCAAATCGATCGATCATCTTTTGTCACTTCAGTAGCTTCCACTGTCATTATGCGCTGTCAACAACCACGACAACAACCAAGTCAACTTTCTTTCCGCGTGAAACCTGACTCCGTTCTTCTGTCCACCGTTCACAGCTCAATTATTCTCATTTTCGTGACAATAAACGACCCGAACTGTGTCGTAGATCGCGACGATACCGTGACCAGCGTAATTCGTACGTGAAATTTTCGGTACGATTCTACACGGGAAGAACCAGTCGCGCAACACTTCTGCCCCGTTTCGTTCTCTTCGAATGGGACAAAGTGTTCTCTCTTAATAAAGATAGTAATAAAGATCTATACCAAGCGATACGTTATTCGCGTTGTATTCATAATCCTCCGGTAAAATTGATTTTAGCATTTTGTCGGATTTCATTTGCCGTAGAAATTGCCATACGCAGCTTTGTATATCTATCGGCGACAGAATTGGTGTAATTTGGCAGGTGCTGATAAGTCAGCAGTGGAATTCGAGGGGAAAATGTTGCCCGACCATACAGTGTCCCTCGTTAGAAAATACTTTTCTAATTAGCACCGTTTTTGGTGTCACCTTATATTCACAGCATTTAAGGGATATGTAAGAACGTAAGAACAATTGATGGACTTGTTGGAGTAAAACGCGTTTGAAATTTGAGCGTGGAATTTTTGTCGATTTCGCTGCACCGTGTAGATCGTTGTGCAACCGCGAAGAGAATGAGCCCATCACGGGTATGTAACAAACGGACCGTGGGTTGGAAAGAAGGGAAAAGGACAAAGCCAGTTTCCGGTGTCGAAACTGACCGAGAAACCATATTTATGCAACCTGCAACCCGAGTATTCCTCTTTGCACCACTTTACTCGGTGAAAAGTTCAAGCTATTTGATATTCTATTTTATTGACGAGAGTCAATCCTCTGTAACCTGATTTTCCTTCGTTCGTGAAAAGATGAGTAGAATTGTACATTTTGATAGGAGAATTTGATAATAATTGTAAATTGTAATTATTGTTAAAATATTGGCTGGTAGAAGTGAACAATTAAAATGAGACTATATGTGAAGAAATGTGGCGTTATTGGGTGTTAAGATATATTTTGTTCTATATAAAATTAGATTGGTGCAAATGAAATTTCGTTTTTTCAAAGGATCGACACCATAAAGGGTGTCCCAGATTTTAACGACCAAACGTTGTCAGTATATTCCATGGGTTGAAATCAGAAAAAAATGTTGGGTCCGAAAAAAAGAGGAAGGGACGTCGATGATAACGTTTTAACGAAAATTATTAAAAACATTCCACGGTAAAGAATATGAAATTTTACCACATTCTCCCCTAATTCACTCGACCTTCCCCCAACAAACTACCATTTCTTCAAACACCTGAACAATTTCTTCAACAGCTGAATTATTTCAAAACGAAGACACCGTTAAAAGCAGCATTCGAAGAATATTTTCATTCAACGCATAATGATTTTTGCAGATTTGAAAAAGTTGGTAAAAGTGTGTAAAATCGTGTAGTAATGATTTCGTTTAAACACGTTACTTTTTATGAAGGAATATAGTGTACGTGAAATTTCGTATGCACCAACCCAATAATTACCGAGCAATACATGAGGTGACCGTCAGCTTCCCCTAAATGATTCACAGATTCAGATGCGACGTTTCAAGATCACCGCCTTTGTGTCCAAAGTTTCCTTTCACTTGGAACCGCTGTACCTGTTGAAAAAATCAAAGTCAACAGATCTGAAGTTCGGAGACGGCGAGATTCACCTTCCCCAGAGCTTTGCACGATTACACGATCGTTTCACGAATACAGCCAGTTGCATTTTTCAGGTGAAGGTGCGTCGCGGAGAGTGACGCTCGCTCAGAAGAAATAAGTCAGCGCAATACAGTCAATTAACATTGTTCGAAGCGCCTAGCGACCTTGTAACACTAAACGACGCGTCTTATCTGCGTACCGGTTCGCAAGGGGTTAGAAAAATCGGTTTATTCCGATCAAGGTAATGAATCATCGCCGGTTTAACAGTACAAAATAAACAATCAGCCTAATAAGAACAAGGTGAACGAGAAGAGGGACTCGGAATCTCGGCGAGCCATCTGCGAGTTCCATAGCCGAACAAAGCGGGCCAAAAGGGTTCCTCTCTGCATAAATTTCTATCGGAACCGAACCCTTTTTTCTTCCTCTCCTCCTTTTCGATTAATCCCGCTTCTGCTCCCTCTGGCTCCTATCCGTTCCTCCACAATCAGCCAACGCATTCTTGCGCAAGCTCCGATCTTCGTATATTCGAAATGTCAAACGGAAAAATTCGGAATTCTACGAATGACACGTTTGTAAATCGGCAACTGTGAATTACAGTTCGAAGCTGCCGCGTCGAATAGCGAAATCCAACGGCTGCAAACGTGGATTAGGGTTGCTTCGAATGATATATGTACATGTACCAATGAGCAGATTATTTTTGTGGAAGAATCGTCCAATTTAAAAGTGGAGAAATTTTAATTAGGGTTGCTTCGAAGGATATATAC
>NW_017100191.1:681345-682216 GCF_001263275.1 Habropoda laboriosa | reverse complement strand
TGGAGAAATCTTATCGTGCGATAAAAAACTTCAGCGAGCCAATTAAAAGACGGTTTGCATTTTTATGGCGTTTCGGTTATCGACGCGATATCGATTGAAAAAGTGGATACTTTAAAATAGAATCGGCAAAATATCGTAATGGGTCTAGGAAAAGATCTCGTGGACACTTGGACGTGCTAAATGTTCAGTTCACCTTGATATTTCAGGTTGTTTCTTGTTCATTTTCGAAATAATTCGAATTCTGCTGCGTGCTATTTGCATAAAGAAGCCGAGGAGCACACAAAGAGTACACACACACACAATGACTCGAATTTTCGTCGATTCAGAAAACTTCGTTTCGAATTCGTACGCAACTGATATCACCCGAGAGGCCACAAAGCGTACTGCTTCGCTCAGGTGTGGCCACGTAACGAGTTCAGTTACGTGAAACTGTGAAAAAAAATTCGGTCACTTTGTGCAACGGTAGGACTCTGTCCCGAAGGAAACTTTCTCGCGGCTGTATCGTTCCTTCTATCTAATCGAAATCAAAGGAACAAAAAAAGAAGAAACGAAGGAAATGCAAAATCGCGAAAATTTTCGCAAAAATTCGTCTACCTTCGAAATTATTCCCGATCGTCGTTGTCCGTATATCGGTGTAAGGTCGCGACAAAAAGAGGACATCTGCATTAATATTCACGGACATTTTTCCATCAATTGACGTCAGACGAGGCAGAGAAGCGACTGATATCGAATGCACCGAATGACACCACGGTTTATCCGGGGTGCAAAAAAAGTAGCAAACCATGTCGAACGCTTGACGCAAAGTATTAATCTAGAAACGTTCGAGGAGGGGTGAAGGAGGAGGAGGAGGAGGAGAGGAGGGGAGGGGAGG
>NW_017100191.1:673561-681332 GCF_001263275.1 Habropoda laboriosa | reverse complement strand
ATTTATCTTTCGCAAGAAAAAGGAGCGGAAAGAGCTTCGCCTTGATATTTTGGTGGACCCCTTCCCGCCCCCCACGGCCAATTTCTTTTCGCCGTTCTTGTGGCCCGCCACTGCCCACCACCGCCGATCTGCTCAAGGGTTCGTCGTGGTCGTCTCACCGTATAAAAGCAGTGGATCTTCTTGGTATCTCATCAGTCGCAAAACAACGACGAACCAAGTCCAATAGCGCAACACCATGAACGCTAAGGTGAGCACTGGTGGCGTGTGTGTGGATAGGTTGAAACGGTCCTGAGGATCAGTCATTGCTGAGGATCAGGACCGAATTCATCGTGGAGGGTTGGCACACGTGTCATTCTCAAATTTCGCAAAGTTTACTTCTATTGAAACTAAGTGCACGGAGATTACTTTGGAGAATGTTTCTCACCTTCGTACAATCAGTGAGCTCGAATAGTGAAAACGGAAAAGAATCTTTAGAACTTGTAACTTTCGTTACCATGAGAGAGTGATTTTTCCGAAGTTACAGTTAACCCTAGTGCGTCACTTCCTTACCGACTGTACGCTTAAGGTGTTTGGGTCAGAAAAGACCCGAAGACCTGATGTGTAGCAAATACGAACCTAGACGATAAACTTTCGATACAATATTAAAGGGAACGTAGACTTGATAACGGCGAAAGTTATCGGGTCGAAAAAGACCCGAAGGCTGCACTAAGGTTAGGTTGTAGTTGAGATTCTGTAAAAATCTGTCGCATTTCTTCCAGCTCTTCTTCATTTTTGCCCTCGTGGCGGTAGCCTTCGCCCAAGAACAGAACGCTGAGGAGACGAAAAAAGAAAAGAGAGGAATCTACGGAGGATACGGTGGTCTAGATGGTGGATATGGTGGATATGGTGGATATGGTGGATATGGTGCAGGTGTAGGTGTAGGTGTACCAATTGGAATCAGCCAAGTTGTGACCAAGGAAGTCCCTGTTCCCGTGCCACAACCTGTCCCTGTTCCAGTTGAGAAACAGGTTCCCGTCCCGGTCAAGGTAAAACAAATTTTTTCTCGATCCTATTCTACGACAAAGTCTCGTAGATACGTAAAAATAGAGGCAGTGACAGATTTAGAGATAGACGCCGGTTAAGGATCGTGAAATAAGAAGATTGTGTCATCGTGGTGTGAAATCGAGAGTGACTCGGTCAGACAGTTATGTCACAGTTTAGGCGGGACTATTTGCAAAAAGAGAGTGATTTTGATGCGCGTTCATATCGGAACCAAGGTGACCAGCTATGAAACGAAGACCTCGGGGACTTGGAGCACCTAATCACGCTCTGTTTATCGCGGAATATCTGCTCGCGTGATTGCCTTCATCATCGGACGTCAATTAACGTTTCAATGTGAACCAGTGCTGAGATTTCGTAAGCCGGGAATAGTACAAATCCCACATGTGCGTGCCTGGTTTCTCGGAAAACTTCGCGAAACGATTTTACGCGCGTTTCGCCACACTATACATATGATCTGAAATTACGAAACTCCGACTTTTCTCCAATAAAGTGACCGAGAGTAGGGTAATAGACAAAGTTGCATTGGTAAACGTATATATTAAAATTGTAGAAACTATCGTAATCTCGCGTTATACCAACATTTCTGCCTACTCTCACGAATGTTCTCCACTCTAGCTCGTCGTAGCTTAAAGTTTCACCTAAGTCACGTCATTCAACGCTAGAAGTACCTGGGTCAAAAATGACCCACCAGAAACTTTTCAGAATCGAATTTTTCAAATTCACTGCAAAGTCAATCAAATTGAAAACAAACGATACCACTTACCAGTATCGAACATGTGTTTCTTTCTTCTATTTCTTTTGGAAAACTAGCAATGGGTCATTTTTGACCCGGTCGATCTTTCTATTAACCCTTTACACTCGAAGCTCTTTTTGCTATGGGTAAATTGCAAATCAGATTCATTTCTATATTTAATGTATTTTTATATTACACAACATCTTGCAACAGTTCATTACAGATTGCTTCTTTCAAACCATTTCGCTGCTTAGACATTTACGAGAGGCCCATAGACCTATTGTCCGGTAAAATTAATTTTTTACCAAGTGGTAGACAATAATGTCGCTTCTCTGTTGCCACTCGAGTGCAAAGGGTTAATTATACAAACATTTCCTATCTTCGATCCTGCTAACCTTCGAAAAATCAAAGACCAAAGAAATTCTATAACTTCCAGTTAAGTCTTTCACTGCAAAGTCAGTCAAATTGAAAACAAACGGTAACACTCACCAATATCGAATATGTGTCTTTACTTCTTTTTTTTTTTTGGAAAAACTAGCAATGGGTCATTTTTGACCCGGTCAATCTTTCCAACGTTAATTCTACCAAGATTTCCGATCTTCGATCCTGCCAAACTTCGAGAAGTCGAAGACCAAAGAAACTCTAATCGTCGAATTAATGACAATATTCTCGTGATGTTCTCCAGGTACCAGTCGCCGTGCCCGTAGACCGGCCCTACCCTGTCCACGTGCCAAGACCCTACCCAGTCGAGGTGACCAAGCATGTCCCAATTCCCGTTGACAGGCCAGTTCCTGTTCCAGTCAGCGTTCCGGTCAAGGTCCCAGTGCCAGCCCCGTACCCCGTCAAAGTACCCCAGCCCTACGCCGTTCCAGTCGTGAAGCACATCCCAGTCCAGATCGCGCAACCAGCAGTCGTTCTTGAGCAGTACAAACAAGGCTGGCCAAGCGGCGGCTACTCCCACGGCTACTCCGGTGGCTGGTAAATTCAACAGCCCTAAATCGTGGACTCCTGGGAGCTAGCTTTGGTCATCACGGTGAGACGGCTCGACGTTTGATAGAAATCTGAGCGATCGTTGGATCCCGCGGCTAACAGAGAAAGTTCCTCTCAAACGACAAACGACTTTCCTCGGGGCAATCCTCGAGGGACAATCGCCGAACGTTCCTGAAAGCAGACCATCAGAAAGAGACCATCACGCTCCTCCGTTCGAATTTTGTTTATTTCCCTCTCCAATTTTCTTCGGATATATCGTTATAACTACGTCCCCGATGACGCGAAGATTTGTTCCCCTGGAGTAACCAGGCGATTTGGCTGCCTGTTTCTTCTCTTGGCGTTTTCGAATCGGTGAGATTCGATGGTGTACATTCGAAAGATGAATCGACAAGATCGCGCGTTTCTCCGACACGTCGGAGATCGTTTCTTTCTATTCTGATAATCGATTCGTCCGTTTCTTTTGTACATGTAACTCGACGCTCATTTTGCATCGTAGAAATAAACGTCTCTTTTCGTACAAAATGCAAGTGTCTTTTCCTTTTTTGTTCCCATTTAAGTAGGATGGAAGTTTGAATCTACGTAAGGTTAAGTTTTGGTTCTCGATGCAGTTTGACGAACCGAAGGAAGGTCGACAAGGTGTATAATTCTCCTCAAGGTAGTAAGTAACATCCAGTCGCGAGTTCTGTAATAAACGAAAGGGACGTGTAAATACGGGCGAAAGAAGCAATTGCGACTCGTTAAATGAGTAAAGGGTGCATTTTGCCGCACGCGATTAACCAAATTGAATCCTATACAGTTCGAGTGAAGTCGTCAAATTATTCGAGCGTTCTGCACTGATCACACTGGCGATCGAATTCCCCATTATCAAGGAAAGTCAAAAACACACTCTGAAATATTGCAAATTTAGCCCCAAAAGTGACAAATAAAATTTTCCAGTAAAAACAAGAAATTACAGCTAAAAACTACGAAGTAAGAAAAGAAAACTTAACAAAGGCATTTTATACTGATGATGAGTTGACACAGACCAAAGAAACGTAACATAATTTTTATTTATTTTTATTTTATTTGATTGTTAATCAACGGGTTGAAATTCACACAAAACAGTAGTATAATGTACAGTACAAAATAACGAAGAAAATCAAAGAAGAGGAAAAGAGAAAGAAAAATAAATGAAATAAAATAAAATAGAATAAAATGAGAAAACAGAAATATAACAGAATAACACGCAAGACAAAGAGTAAATTAAGGATTATTTACAGCGGTTAGAACGGAGTGTTTAAACGATAGATAAGAAATCCCGAAAAAATGAAGACTATTGCAAAATTTGTTCGCGTTGGTGCATAAACGATTTAAGGAGTTAAATTTCCCATAAAGAGTCCGGTGAGTCTTTCTGTAGAATATAGTATGTATTCTTGGGTGAGAGGTGGGAACGTGGAATTGTAATTCTGATAGAATGTCGGGGTAGGTAATCAGCTGATTGATAACATTTCGTGGTATTATAAAATTTCTACGAGAAAGAAAAGTGCCGAATAAAAATGAAACAAAGATTGTAGGTAAAAACTATGAAATGAGGAAAGAAAACTTAATACAGGCATTTTCCACCGATGAGTTAACAGACCAGAAAAAAACGAAACATAATTTCTACCCGAACTCCAACCGCCGAGCTACGTGTGACTTCTGTTCGAGATTATTTCTAACACGATCGTTAACAATCGAGGGAACAAATGTTTCACAAAAATTAGCACTATCGAGATCGTGCTTTTACTAGTTCACTTTCCTGGCACGAGGAAGTGTCAGACCGCAAGGAAGCTAAATCTGACACTCGTAGAATCAGGGACTACGTTTTCGAGCCTCGCGCTCGCCATTGTAGTTTGCCGAATGTAGACAAGGACAACGAATAAAAGATAAGCATGAAACGTGAGTCGAGGCAACCAAACGATTTAAATATCAACTTTTTTAATTTTACGTTACTTTATCCCGAAATTTTTCTTAACATATGGATGAGATTTTTCTGATGAAAATGACATAAAACACGACATAATTTGAACAACATTTACTTATTAACACGTTCACGGTCATGCCAGATTTACAGGTTGCTGTCAGGCGGCCACAAGAAAATACATTTTAAGCATTGGATTATAGTATTATGCTTTATAATTTTTTTTTCAATTGAAAATAATGTCTAGCTAGCTATGACGTTCAAAATTTTTAGTTGACAACATTTATTTTATTTTAATTATTCTAAACATTTGAGGCACTCCAGTCACTGATGACCACCATGGCCATGTCGAGGAAACAATATAATGTTAATACTTATCGAGTGATTAATTTAATTTCATAATATATCGCTTTGGATGAATTACCAAAACAAATTGCTAAAAAGTTACATTAAATCCCTGTACACATTATCCGTCGAATGTAGAGGAAGAGCCACCGTTTGGTTGCCAATTGTTTATCACATAGAGTCGGCCTACCTCCACGTAAAAAAAAAAATGTAGGGTCGATTCCACAAGTGTTAGTAAAATGTAGAGTCAATAGCATAAGTGTCAGTAAAATGTAGGGTCGATAGCAGCAGAAAAGCTGCTAAACAATTAGAATTAAATGTAACGATAGAAATTATTGCAATAATGCGTAATGCAATTGAAAAATTGAAAGAATCAAAAGAAAAAACGCGAATTCGTATCTTTTTCGATTCTAGAATATAAGAAAATTTGAATAAAATACGCGACGAGAATTGGGGAGAAGCATAAGTTAAACGCGTAAAAATATTCAATAATAAACGAACTAGGAATGAAGCTATTATTTCAATACGCGATGCACTGACTCTAGTATTTACTAAAATTCAAAAATTCTCGTATAAATCCCGAAAATAGATTCTTAATTACGGTAAACTACTGAGACGGTTTAATTAAGGGTGGGCATGGTGCTGCTTTAGTTTGAAATGATTTATAAACACATAATTAACAGAGGAAAAACCGTGAAACGGCAAAACGTCTACATTCTAATTGTTATAACATGTAAACAGAACTTTAAATTTAGTGTAAACAGAAAAAATATATAATACAATTTATTTCACGGTATTGCAACAAATAAACGTTGAATCAATATTTAATTCGTATAAAAACAATTATTTAACGTAATAATTTTACCTTCACTATGGCTATTTTTAATCTACGACCACAGGTCAACCTGATTTCTAATCCTTACGAACTTTAAATTCAGTCTAAACTGAGAAAATATATAATACAATTTATTTCACGGTATTGCAACAAACAAACGTTGAATAGATTCTTAATTCGTATAGAAACATTTATTTAAAATAATAATTTCACCTTCACTATGGCTATTTTAAATTTACGACCAAGGGTCAACCTGATTTTTAATCCTCCGAACTTGATTTCACAACGAGAAAGTAATAAGATCGTTGAAACGTACTTATTTGTCAAAGAAACTTGCAAAAATGTATAAATAATAATATGTAATGTTTTAACAAATTTTTGGAAGTATAAATTAATAATAAAATTGTGAAAATTAATAAATTATACGTTATTATAACATTAATAGAATTATGACTAAACCGAAGTTCGAAGTCGAGTATTTAAAGTCTGATATTACGTGCCTAGCGAGTGCCGGTAATTGTTAAAATTTGTTTAATAATTAGTAATAGAAATTCTAATTGATTCTAATGTATACAAGTGTTACAAGAAGGCTGAGTGTGTACAGGGTGGACATAGACTAGCTAGTAGCCCCCGACCACTCTATTCACATCTCAGAACCTTCAGGTCAAAATACGCCGCGAAGTGTCTAGGGCCCAGTATAAAGGGTAAATGATTTCGCGGGACATCGGCGGGTCCTTATATACCTGCGGTACCCTCTCCCCAAAGTCATTAGCAAAATCGTCGGTTAGGTCAGGCGGGAAATTTTCGCGGGAGATTTTCGCGGGAGATTTCCGATATCGTAACACGGTATAATTTATCAATTTTCACAATTTTATTAAAAATTTATACTTCCGACAATTTGTTATAACATTGCATATAACAATTTATACGTTTTTACAATATTCTTCAATGGAAACATAGGTTTTAGCGTTCTCGTTACTTACTCGTGGTTAAATTAATTTCGTAGGGATTAAAAATCAGGTTGACCTGTGGTCGTAGATTAAAAATAACCATAGTACAGCTAAATTTATCGTGTTAAATAATTCTTCTTACACGAATGAAAAATGTATTCAACGTTTGCTTGTTACAATACCATGAAATAAATTATTTGTGCAGTTCTGTGCATTTTCTGTGCAGTTCAACCTAATTTACTTAAATTTACATTGCGAGACAGTATACTGTAACAAGTAGTAACAAGCAAACGTTGAATAAATTCCTAATTCGTATTAAAAAAATTATTTAACACAATAATTTCAGCTTTATTATGATTATTCTTGATAAATGACCACAGGTCAACTTGATTTTTAATCGTTATAATCTTTAAATTCAGTGTGAATAGAGAAAATGTGTAATATAATTCATTTCACGATATTATAACAAACAAACGTTGAATACATTTTTGATTCGTAGGAAAAGAATTATTTAACACGATAATTTTAGCTGTACTATCACTATTTTTAATCTACGACCACAGGTCAACCTGATTTTTAATCCCTACGAAATTAATTTAACCACGAGTAAGTAACGAGAACGCTAAAACCTATGTTTCCATTGAAGAATATTGTAAAAACGTATAAATTGTTATATGCAATGTTATAACAAATTGTCGGAAGTATAAATTTATAACAAAATTGTGAAAATTGATAAATTATACCGTGTTACGATATCGGAAATCTCCCGCGAAAATCTCCCGCGAAAATTTCCCGCCTGACCTAACGGACGATTTTGCTAATGACTTTGGGGAGAGGGTACCGCAGGTATATAAGGACCCTCCGATGTCCCGCGAACTTATTCACCCTTTATACTGGGCCCTAGACACTTCGCGGCGTATTTTGACCTGAAGGTTCTG
>NW_017100191.1:667704-673475 GCF_001263275.1 Habropoda laboriosa | reverse complement strand
ATTTATTTCATGGTATTGTAACAAGCAAACGTTGAATACATTTTTCATTCGTGTAAGAAGAATTATTTAACACGATAAATTTAGCTGTACTATGGTTATTTTTAATCTACGACCACAGGTCAACCTGATTTTTAATCCCTACGAAATTAATTTAACCACGAGTAAGTAACGAGAACGCTAAAACCTATGTTTCCATTGAAGAATATTGTAAAAACGTATAAATTGTTATATGCAATGTTATAACAAATTGTCGGAAGTATAAATTTTTAATAAAATTGTGAAAATTGATAAATTATACCGTGTTACGATATCGGAAATCTCCCGCGAAAATCTCCCGCGAAAATTTCCCGCCTGACCTAACCGACGATTTTGCTAATGACTTTGGGGAGAGGGTACCGCAGGTATATAAGGACCCGCCGATGTCCCGCGAAATCATTTACCCTTTATACTGGGCCCTAGACACTTCGCGGCGTATTTTGACCTGAAGGTTCTGAGATGTGAATAGAGTGGTCGGGGGCTACTAGCTAGTCTATGTCCACCCTGTACACACTCAGCCTTCTTGTAACACTTGTATACATTAGAATCAATTAGAATTTCTATTACTAATTATTAAACAAATTTTAACAATTACCGGCACTCGCTAGGCACGTAATATCAGACTTTAAATACTCGACTTCGAACTTCGGTTTAGTCATAATTCTATTAATGTTATAATAACGTATAATTTATTAATTTTCACAATTTTATTATTAATTTATACTTCCAAAAATTTGTTAAAACATTACATATTATTATTTATACATTTTTGCAAGTTTCTTTGACAAATAAGTACGTTTCAACGATCTTATTACTTTCTCGTTGTGAAATCAAGTTCGGAGGATTAAAAATCAGGTTGACCCTTGGTCGTAAATTTAAAATAGCCATAGTGAAGGTGAAATTATTATTTTAAATAAATGTTTCTATACGAATTAAGAATCTATTCAACGTTTGTTTGTTGCAATACCGTGAAATAAATTGTATTATATATTTTCTCAGTTTAGACTGAATTTAAAGTTCGTAAGGATTAGAAATCAGGTTGACCTGTGGTCGTAGATTAAAAATAGCCATAGTGAAGGTAAAATTATTACGTTAAATAATTGTTTTTATACGAATTAAATATTGATTCAACGTTTATTTGTTGCAATACCGTGAAATAAATTGTATTATATATTTTTTCTGTTTACACTAAATTTAAAGTTTTGTTTACATGTTATAACAATTAGAATGTAGACGTTTTGCCGTTTCACGGTTTTTCCTCTGTTAATTATGTGTTTATAAATCATTTCAAACTAAAGCAGCACCATGCCCACCCTTAATTAAACCGTCTCAGTAGTTTACCGTAATTAATAATCTATTTTTGGAATTTATGCGAGAATTTTTGAATTTTAGTAAATACTAGAGTCAGTGCATCGCGTATTGAAATAATAGCTTCATTCCTAGTTCGTTTATTATTGAATATTTTTACGCGTTTAACTTATGCTTCTCCCCAATTCTCGTCGCGTATTTTATTCAAATTTTCTTATATTCTAGAATCGAAAAAGATACGAATTCGCGTTTTTTCTTTTGATTCTTTCAATTTTTCACTCGCGTTCTACGAAAGTTTAGTTCAATAATAATATTGAAAATAATATAAATTCGCGGTTTCTCCCTTTCTGAATAAAACTGAAATAAATCGCGTTTCGAAGTACTTTTCGCGTCGTCCATTCCACAGTGACTCACTTTGTGAGTCTGTGTGTCGTGTAAAATGAACTGGAACTGGAATGATTGGCGGAACGATGACGATCTGAGAGGAAGGATGACGATCTGAGAGGAAGGAAGGAAGAAATGCAGTCAAATCCACGTTGCAGAGCTTAGCTGTTTAATCAGCGAACAGTGAGTTACAAAAATGGGTTTTTTTTCTGGTGATTTGGTTTAGTAGTTAGTTGTGTTGTATATTGCCAGCTGAAATATGAGCTGGCTGCCCCAAATTAAACCGTCTCAGTAGTGTTTCGCAATTAAAAATCGGTTTTCGGAATATATACGAGAATTTTTGAATTTTAGTAAATACTAGAGTCGTTGTATTGAGTATTATAATAGCTTCATCCCTAGTTCGCTTTATATTGAATATTTTTACGCGTTTAATCGATACCCTCCTTCAAATTTACTTGCGTTAGAGATTCGGGAAAGATATCAATTCGCGGTTTATTCTTTTGCTTTATATACATCGTGTTTATTTCATATCTCTTTTCTTTTTTTTACGTTTATTCTATTTAAAGTTAACTTCATTCTAAAAATCGAGAATAATATAATATCGCGGTTTCCCCTCTTAAATAAATCGCGTTTCGAAATACTTTTCGCGTCGTCCATTCCACAGTGACTCACATTTTGTGAGTCTGTGAGTCTTGGGAAATCAACGACGAGGAACTGGAATGATTTGCGGAAGGATGACGATCTGAGAGGATGGAAGGAAGGAAGGAAGGAAGGAGGCAATGCAGCCAGGCAGCCAAATCTACGTTGCAGAGCCCAGCTGCTTAATCTGCGAATTGTGAGTGAATTTTTTGAGGGTTTGGTGGTTGGTTATATATGTGTGTGCATGTGCATGTCGAAGCTGAACTACCAAGAGGTCCGCAGAAGAACTGGATGGACTCTACTGCACTAATGGTGCAAACGCCCTCCCATTATTAGAGTATCAAAGTAGTATACCGCGTTAATTCAATTTAGAGTCAATTTTCCCATTTACTTTCGATCGATACGAGAATTTATCACGTCGCGTCGCGTTTGATAAATAGCTTCGTCCCTTTTTCCATTTTTGCGTTTCTTTTCTCTTTTCTTTTTTGAATTTTTGCTAAATGTCCCAACTAAAATCAACTTCAGGAAAATATGGAGGATAATAAAAATTCGCGGTTTCGGGTACTAAACAAAATCCCTGAAAATGAAAATAAATCGCGATTCGTACTCCACTTTTCGCGCGTCACCCTTTCACAGCTTTCCAAGTCTGGTGGGTCTTTCAATCTATCATTGTGGGCCACTGGTGGGATGAAAATTCAAGGCTGAGGGGAATTCAATGGTCCACTGAGGGAATTGCAAAAGTTTCATGGGTCTGAGAGAAGCTTCCAAGTGAATTGTGGGTCAAAATCGAAGGCTGGGAGGACTGAAATGGCGAGTCGTATGAATTGTTTATCTTGTCAATCTAATTTATATTCTGTTTCAGTGTTCCAGCGAAATTTTGTTAAATTGTAATAAATTCGCGATTTTCCTTACTAAACAAAATGAAAATAAATTGCCTGGGCGTTCTTGTTCGAAGCCTGTCGTTGCCAATATTGTTGAGATAAAAAGTATCGAGAGTACTAAAATGGTTCAGGGTAGGAATCAAATCTATTTAACAATGTCCACCTGTGTGGAGTTGTACGTTTTTTCGATGATCGATTTAGGTAAATATTTCGAGCTCACATAAGAGTTCAATTTTCTCCAGTTTGAAAAGGAATTTTGCCTTGAGTTGAGGTATGAGTTTCATTATCAGAGGTTTAACATAATTAGGTATTCCATTGCTACGATTTCATATAAGAAAGATATCCTAACAATTTATCCTCCTGTTCTAATTTAATAATATACTTTTCTTACAGAGCTTCATTGTATGTTTGAAAAATGTACCTTTTTATCGCATGTTAGCTTTAATTAATTCTAAGATCGAAAACTGTACCGAGTATGAAGTGAGCGTGAACGAGTGTCTTAACTTTAAGTAGTTCGTAAGATAAAATAAGTTAGCATAAGACAATAGAAAATATTCTATTCATCCGCCGATGGACGTCGTGGGACGCGTGCGTTTTAACTTTAAAACAACTAATTCCAAGATAGAAAAATTGTACTGAATACCATGTGCGCGCTCTCTTACAGAGATACGCGACTCATTCGTAGCATAATTAATAAAATACCATCTACATTTTCAACATCTTATTAAGGAAGAGTACGAAATTTTTAGAGTTTAAATATTGCATTGGGAATGAGAAAATGATTAGAGTTGCGATTTAAAGTGAAATACAAGACACTCTTTTTGATAAAAGTATCTATTTCCTTTGCTACGAATGAGAATCGCGTATCTCTGAAGATATAAAAAGTACCGAGAGTACTGATAAGGTTCAGGGTAGGAATAAAATCTATTTAACAATGTCCCCCTGTGTGGTCTTCGTTTAGGGAGTTGTACGTTTTTTCGATGATCGATTTAGGTAAATATTTAGAGCTCACATAAGAGTTCAATTTTCTCCTGTTCGAAAAAGAATTTTGCCTTGAGTTGAGGTATGAGTTTCATTATCAGAGGTTTAATTAGGTATTCCATTGCTACGATTTCATATAAGAAAGATATCCTAACAATTTATCCTCCTATTGCAATTTAATAATATACTTTTCATACAGAGCTTCATTGTACGCTTGAAAATTGTACCTTTTTATCGCATGTTAGCTTTAATTAATTCTAAGATCGAAAACTGTACCGAGTATGAAGTGAGCGTGAACGAGTGTCTTAACTTTAAGTAGTTCGTAAGATAAAATAAGTTAGCATAAGACAATAGAAAATATTCTATTCATCCGCCGATGGACGTCGTGGGACGCGTGCGTTTTAACTTTAAAACAACTAATTCCAAGATAGAAAAATTGTACTGAATACCATGTGCGCGCTCTCTTACAGAGATACGCGACTCATTCGTAGCATAATTAATAAAATACCATCTACATTTTCAACATCTTATTAAGGAAGAGTACGAAATTTTTAGAGTTTAAATATTGCATTGGGAATGAGAAAATGATTAGAGTTGCGATTTAAAGTGAAATACAAGACACTCTTTTTGAGACAGGAATTTTGGATAAAAGTATCTATTTCCTTTGCTACGAATGAGAATCGCGTATCTCTGAAGATAAGAAAGCTGCCAGTAGGGCATGTGTTTTTGTCGGGTCCCTTGCGTAGTCACCTCCTCGTGGTGGGACCTGGTAATTGGTATCCTTTTCCAAAGAAAATTCTCACTTTTGCAAAAGGATACCAAGCTAAGAACTACGCGTACCCGTCGACACTCTCATTCTCACACACAGTTGAAAGTTTGAACTTTAAGTAGTTCGTAAGATAAAGTAAGTTAATTCTAAGATAGAAAATTGAACACTATGTGCGCGTTTCTTAATAAAATACCTTGAAAAATTATTCAGATTCTATGGTAGATATGAAAGTTCCATTTAACATCAAATTTTAACATCGATCTGTCAATAGCAAATTAGCAATCAATTGCCTACGAAACAGAAAGAAGAATTTCTTCAATTTTCTGACATAAAATTTCACAAGAAGCAGCAGTAAAGGAAGATTAAATAAGAAATGCAATTCTATGACAAATTTTTCCCAAACAGTGTTTTTAATATGTTATGTTTCAAACATTTGTATCAGACTTTTCTGCGATTTTTCAATTGCATTACGCATTATTGCAATAATTTCTATTGTTACATTTAATTCTAACTGTTTACCAGCTTTTCTGCTGCTATCGACCCCACATTTTACTGACACTTGTCGAATCGACCCTACATTTTTTTTTTTTACGTGGATGTAGGCCGACCCTACATTTTACTGACACTTGTGGAAGCGACCCTACATTTTACTGACACTTGTGGAAGCGACCCTACATTTTACTGACACTTGTGGAAGCGACCCTACATTTTACTGACACTTGTAGAATCGACCCTACATTTTTTTTTTTTTTTTTACGTGGAGGTAGGCCGAC
>NW_017100191.1:644906-667350 GCF_001263275.1 Habropoda laboriosa | reverse complement strand
TTAAAAAAAATTCCAGATGAAAAAAAGTAAAATTAAAGAAATTATATTTTTCTATTATGATTTGTCGAGCCGTGTAATCTGGTAAAGGAAACCGACTGGTGTAGCGTTACACGCTTGACTGACTGCGAGCGAGATAACATGGGCGCAGCAATGACGCAGACCTAGACGTAGGACCATCTATACTGTCACTTGTAGAATCCAAACTTACTGACTCTTGTAGAGAACCGCTGTATAGACACCGGTGCTATTCAATCCTACGTTACTATGCTTTGATAGGTGTTGCGAGTGCTTTTCGACGCTGGTAGAAAATTGAACACTATGTGCGCGTTTCTTAATAAAATACTTTGAAAAATTATTCAGATTCTATGGTAGATATGAAAGTTCCATTTAACACCAAATTTTAACATCCATCTGTCAATAGCAAATTAGCAATCAATTGCCTACGAGACACAAAGAAGAATTTCTTCGCAAACGTCTGCAGATCCGATAATCGAACGAAAAATGTACCTGGGTCACATTTGACCCATCACGTGACTTCTTTCTCTGTATTGTATCAGAGAATCAATTTTTTTCGTCAGTATTTTTATCTAAACACGTTAACACGGTGACTGATGTTTTTCTCAGGGAGCCTGAAGAAAATTTTCATTATTCTAAGCATAGTATTTTATTATGCTTTATTATTTTTTTCTTTTCTTTTTTAATTCAAAATAGTCTAGTTAGCTATGACGTTCGAAATTTTTAGTCTACGAGATTCATTTTATTCTAACTATTCTAAACATTTGATGCCCTGCGGTCACTGATGACCACCGCCTGGCAAAGTATTAAACTACATTTCTCAGTAAAGAAAATAGAAATTATCTTGAAATCTCCTCTATGCCTCCAGCCACGTAAAAAATATTTACATCACATTATATCCCCCTCCATATCCTACAAATTTTGCATATAACATTTTTCCATATTATTATAAACAACCGAAATATTCCAAGTGGGCGACATTGTGAATAATTTTTAACTCACCCTGTATATCCCATGAACCTTCTACACGTGAGACTAACACCGGGTCACAGATGACCCAGCTTCGTTAACCAACAATTAAAACACCTAAAGACAATTGCACCGTCGATTAATTTCACCCCTTTTCATTAAATCAAAACGTCCATATTGAGATCTATCGTTAGGGAAGCGAGTTCACGTAGACGCTCCTTATGTTTCCTCGCGAGCAACACAGACTCACAGATGACCCGTATCAAACAAAATACAAGCCATACAAAATACAAATATTTATTTAAAAAAGAAAATCATAAGAAAACTGGTAAACGTGATCAACAAGAACTAACTACAAACAGAAACTTAACGAAGCAGACTCAATGGTACAGCATATATACAATGAAAATGTCTGAACGAGATTATCTTAATGATGCGGGCTGTAATCCGGCTGAGAGGGTTGGAAATGTCCACTGTCGCCAACTTGATCGTGTCCTTGTTCGTTCACAGTGTAACTGCTGTAGCTCTCTGATTCGTGTCCCACGTGATCGCCCGAATCATATCCACCGCCGATACCACCTCCAAGGCCGCCACCCTCGGAATGGCTGGCTGCCTGATACGGGATCGGGTGCGGTACCGGATAGAAGATCGGCTTGTTCACCGTTACCGGCTGAGGAACCGGAATTGGCTGTGGTACCGGGACCGCCTTTGGTACCACCAGCGGTACCTGCTGATGGATCGCGATCGGGACCGGCTTGGACACTTCGACCGGCACGTGTTCTTGGACTTTCACTAGCTTCGTGTATGGAATAGCTATAGGATGGTTCACAGGCACTGGAACGGGTATGTGATGAGGCACCTACATATAAAAGAGAAAGGAATTCAGAATCACTTGTAAGTAGATTGGTTGTCCGATTTCACGGTCTGGAGAGAGGAAGCGGGATCGCCTCCTGGATCGTGGAACGGAGAAAAGGGTTGGAGAAATGGGTTCAGTTTATGGTTAGGTATTCAGCCGTAAAGACACGGCTGGAAGTTCTCCTTTCGTTTAATCGCCGAGAGGAATGTTAATTCTTCGAATACTGGAGCAATTAACGATTAACCGTGATTCTTTTGCTGTATCGAAGCTGTAAATGGTAGAGGCATGTGTGTACCTTAACTGGATACGGCACTGGGACCTTGACGACAGCAGTTTTGGTAACCTTGATGATCTTTGTCGGTATCTCCTTCAGGTGGACCGATTGCGAGATGAGTTTCGGCTCGCTGATGAGACCATGGCCTTCCAGGGAACCAAAATGAGAGGCCCTCACTGTGGCCACTGCCAGGCCGAATAAAAACTGCAAACGTACAATCACGATTCAAGATCGGCGCAACACCTTTCGAAAGAGAACTACCTCCGAACATTTTTATACTTCTTTGTTCTTTCTTTGTTTCATTTTTTTTTTTTGTAACATAATGGATTGAGCGATTATGTATCAGCGTAAGTGAACAGTGCAGTAAAGTGAACTTTCACTCCAAAGTTTTTACGCCACACTGTAGAATCTTGAATATCGATAATCTATATCTACTTAGCAATACTTTCTCCACTCTCTCTCTCTCTCTCTCCCTTGATAATCACTTTCAGAACTCGCGGTCATTTTGGTAACAGCGAAACAGAAAAATGATCCCAAAAAACGAATACACATTACAACCCTGATATATTTCTTTTTAATTCACTACACCTTCGCGAAATTGAAACCGAGATTAAAGGGAGAAAATCGTCACGTTTTTAGAGGTCTACCAGAGTAAGAAACTTCGGCTGTCGACGATGAACTTACTACTTTCAACATCGTCATCCGGTTTTCGTAGGTGTGCGTCGATATAGATGCTTCGGATGGGACGGATCACACTGACAATTGCAGTACCGGCAGTTGCTTATATACGAAGACCTTCACCGTCACCAATTCACGAAGAAAGCACTCTCTTTCCGACTGGCTTGCGTTCTCCAATCTTGTCTCCGCTTCTCCCCTTTTTTCCTCGCTCTTCTCGCGGCGTTACGCGAGTTCGATGACCGCCGCCCGTATCCGGTGCACGCCGATGCCGGTGTACCACGTTTAAACTTCTATGGAAAACGACGAGCACGTCTTCCTCAGCCTCGTCCTTCCTCTGTGTTTACTCTTTCGTAACTTACCTCGTCACGCAGCTTCCCTCCGTTAATCATTCCACGCTCTTTTCTCATTGATAAACGATCGTGTAATATGCGAGCGGTTTAACGTGCGTTAAACTTGATACATCTTTGAAATTTCCATTCAGGTCCATCGCTGTATCGCGTGCGTACCAGTCGTAATCTTTAAATAATTACCCGTCGGAAAGTGTGTTCATACTACGTCGTTTAAAGTGGTTGTAAATGTCACGTACACAGAGTGCTCGATGTTACACAACGAGAATCTTACGCGGTTCTTCTTCGAGATAACTCTCGTTAGGTCAATTTCACGGTTCAAGTGTACACAACCTGGGATTATTCATCTTTCACCTCGGAAATTATGTACGGTCGGTTCGACTTTCACCCGAAACTTCGTCGACTAAGTCCCAATCTCTCTGAGATAACTTAACATTCTGCATATGTAGATTAGAAAGTGAAAAATGTCACCGAAACGTTGTTACAGACGAATAAATTTGTCTATCCTCGTTGCGATATCCTCGCGTGTCGGATGATAATATGCGAAAAATAATTTTACCCGCGGAACAGTCGCTTCCGCTTCGAATTTTCAATCGGTCGACGAGAAATAGTACTGTAGGAAGTAGTACTTCCTACGCGGTTCTCGCGGTGCAATTTCCTGTTATAAAAATGGAGAGAGCAATCGGAATTCTGAAACGCGAGCCGCGCGGGACGATCCACGCGGGCTGAGGGAGAGAACGGTGAAAGGATTATCGCTCTCGGAGACTGAAAGAACCGTCGGAGGTAAAAGGACTAATCTGGATCATCTGGTTCTTTTCCACGCGAGCTACGTGTCCGCTCGTATGCACTCGTGCGAAGAAAAGTCGCTGCACGTAAGTCAGCCACTTCGAACGAGATACTACTATGTACAATGTATCAGATCGTTAACTATGTTTCGCGGTTCGCTCGTAGAATGGTGGCCGAAGTATAATGAGTTTGTATTTCACGCCGATCTTTTTTTTCGTTCCTCAGAAGTTAGCAATTCTGCTGTAAGAAAATACGTCGACAAGTTCAATGCTACGGTCAGAGACATTTGTTTATTATGATTTAAAGGGACAGCGGAGAAGGAGAATGTACGTCGTTGTACTTTGCTGTTGTTCAATTCGAAGGAAACGGCGGCAAAAACGAAACGATCGATTGGAGAAGCCTGTGGTAGTGATGTTGAGTGTGCAGACACGCGTGAAAAATGGTTCGAACGGTTCGAAAATACTGATTTAGGCTTGAGAGACGAAGAACGCGTTAAAAACCACCTTCAAAATTATATCGAAGTTAAGATAGGAAGTTCGCTATCTATTCTCCAGACGCCGCACCTTCGAATTATCACCTGTTTCGTTCGATGCGACACAGTCTGAAGGGGCAGCGCTTGAAAAATCTCGATGAGGTGAGAAATTGGGTCGGTAACTACTTCGCCTCCGAGGAAACAGCATTTTTCCACCGCGGAATGCAACTCTTGCCACGGAAGTAGGAAAAGATCGTTCAAACAGGCGGTCGTTAATTGAGATACGAAAATTGTAACGGTATTATTTTAATAAATATGTAGCACCTCTTGATAAAGAGAACAGGAGAGAAAAAATGGAATTTTTTCCAAGTTTGAACGATTTAGGAAGAAAGCAGCCTAGCCCTGAAAATTTCTATAAAATTAACCCCTTAACGTATGGCAACTGGTCACACTCGTGGCAGAGATTCTGGCGAAGATGTGAGAAAAATAGTTATATTAGTAAGAAAAATTCATTGTAATCCTAATTTTCGTTTGAATTTTGAAGACTGAGGATTGCTAAATGTAATTAATCTGTGACAGGTTAGTTTTTGTTACCTGATACAGTACTAAAACAGAAAATGGCTGACGCTTAGATGCATAGTCAGAAAAGAAATCATAGGTTAAGGGGTTAAAAATTTCTCACTGAATGCAATAAGAAGAAATTAAGCATTCTAATTCTTCATCCTCGGAGTATTTTTCGCAAAATTATCTGAAACTTTCGGAAAGACACTTTGGATAATCTATTTCAATAAATATCTAGCGCCCCTTAATAGAGAGAACAGGAGAGGAAGAATGGAACTTTTTTCAAGTTTGAAAAATTAAGGAAGAAAGCAGCCTAGCTCTGAAAATTTCTAGCAAATTAAAAATTTCTCACTGAATGCGACAAGAAGAAATTAAGCATTCTATTTCTTCATCCTCGGAGTATTTTTCGCAAAATTATCTGAAATTTTCGGAAAGATACTTTGGATAATCGAGCGCAGGTGCACGCAATAGAACGCGTATCCTTCCGATCAGAAAGGAAAAGTATCACGTTCAATCTTGAGGTGGTCCTCTCACAAGGGCAGCAAAAAACCGGTTTAGTACAAAAGCAAGAGTAAAATGATTATTTGCCCAACCCTCTTTCTCCTCTCACTTTCGATGAAAGCTGGTGCTGCTGTTGTGCCGAAAACGTGTTAACCTTTCTCATTTCGAATCGATCTGCCGTACGTACCACTGTTAAAGCACATTAATAAATGCTCGAACGATTTTGCACGTGCAACAAAGGATTAATAAACAGCACATGGGTAAAAGTAGATTCGTGTTATTCCTATTTCGTACGTCTTCGAGGAGAAAGGCAGAAGGCTGGAAAAAGTGCACAACGAGAATAGCCTCTCGAGAAAGAGCGTCTCGTGATAGGAGGAGCACTCAAGTCTGGCTAATTTGGAGGCGAAAATCTTGTCTGAATTTAATCAATTCGCTGTTTCTCTGATTGCTTCCTCGAGTATATACAGTCGAGGACAGAAGTATGTGGACACCCTTCAAAACAGAAAAACATTTTCTCGAAAATTAGATCGAACGACTTGAGCTTTTCAAATACGTTAGGGGGATCAATTTACCATATGACGTGTAAAAGAAAATTTTGAAAAAATTGCAAATTTGCTGAATCGCGAAGAAGCTAGCGAAGGTCGCTTTTTGCAACTTTTTTGTCTGAGTTCGCAATGAAAATTTGAAAAATACGTTTTGTAGATTTATATCAACTATGTACATGCTGAAAATTTCATCGAAATAGGTTAACGTCGCTGCGAGCTATAAACGGTTAGAAATTGTGAAAGTGGTAGGTTTTCACGATTTTCGGCCTATAACTGTAATAAATCTAAAGATTCTTACAGCTTTCGATGCCTGTCGCTTGTTTCTGCATCGATCGATTTCGATGAAATTTTCAGCATGCGCCTATAGAACTGGCGTAAATCTATAAAACGAACTCTTTTTAATTTTCATTACGGGCTGAAATGAAAAAGTTGTAAAAAGTGACCTTTACAATTTCCTTCGCGACTTCCACAAATTGCAATTTTTTCAAAACTTTTTCGACACGTCGTCTAGTATACCAATCCTTCTAACTTCTGTAAAAAACTCAAGTCGTTTGGTTCAATTTTAAAAAAGTTACACTGTTCTAAAGAATGTGCGAATATTAGTGAGAGTAACTGTACAGGGTGTCTCACTTGTAAGGAACATGCTCTGTTATTGAAAATAAGAAAAAGTGACAAAGAGGAGTTTATATGGTCTAAGGATGTGCATCTGACGGTAAAAAAGCCGCCTGGAGGTCATCTTGAAGATCATTACTAGATCGTCGATCGTTTTTGTAAAAACAAAGACAATGATTCTTCAGTCTTTGACAAGGAATCAAGGAGTTCAGAAGTAATTATATCGTCGTAGTTGTGTATTTCTGAAGAAATGGATTAAGCGACCTTCGCTAGTCTCTTCGCAATTTTTTCAAAATTTTCTTTACACGTCATACAGTAAATTAATCCCTCTAACGTATTTAAAAAGCTCAAGTCGTTTGATCTAATTTTTAAGAAAAAGTTAGTCTGTTTTGAAGGGTGTACACATGTTTCTGTCCTTGATTGTAGTTTCCATAAAAATACTGCCCCCGTATAACACGAGAAAAAGAAGAGCGTACAAAATTCTAAAGCTGAAGAAAATTCAACCGACGAAGGAGTGGTCGAATTCTAGTTTCACCTGCCTTTACCTTCACTTCAACTTATTCTGATACATATACCGAAGAAACTTTTATATTTTTATTATTTAAAAATAAAATAAAATGTTTATTATTTTCTATTATATAAGAGAAACATTTTTTTATTTAATTCTAACTTTTCACGCGGTCCCCCGCATAACACGAAATTCGTACAACGCGGAAGACATCTCCCTGCTGTGCTTCGTTTCGCTGATAATAACGATCACGGTTCAAATATAGAAGAGATAAGTAGAAATATGAAGGTAACTGTTGGAAATAAAAAAAGATGAAGAAACGATGTTGATTAGATCGTGAACCTAATATCAGTATCGAATCGCATGTAGTCAAACGAGGTCATCTTGAAACCTTATCCACCGCAGGAATCTAGTTTCGAGATCCTCCTGTTCCAGTTTGACGCTCAAACTTCCAGATAAATTAAAAAAAAAGGCGTAGAGGTAACATGTGAAACGACACCGGAGAAGACAGCGAAGAAACTCTGCAAAGTGTTCTGAGGTACTTAGGTGAAACGCGAGTCGATTCGCGTGGAAGATAATCGGGATAATTAGAGCAGCAGTCTAGAGCCCTTTCCTTCCGCAACTCGCCGTTCAAATAGGCTTCTTATGGCCATAAACGAGCATAATATAATGTGCTCTCGTTTAATGGCTTCGTACGTCTGACGTGGGCGCAGTATGCTTGCAATTTGCGATACCTTCACTCTCACTGAAACTTATTGTTAATATAC
Organism: Habropoda laboriosa; assembly: GCF_001263275.1. Classification (NCBI taxonomy): domain Eukaryota; kingdom Metazoa; phylum Arthropoda; class Insecta; order Hymenoptera; family Apidae; genus Habropoda; species Habropoda laboriosa. The sequence goes on along the minus strand of NW_017100191.1, from coordinate 659,459 downwards.
ATCGAACTGGATTTTTCTCCTTTTTAAATTAGTATAATAAATCGTACGTTATTTTAACGAAGTTTCGGCGAAAGGTCGTGGATTTTTCTGTGATTAATACGGAAATTTCATTTTTCCTGGCTATTAATTCTACGTGAATAGAACTCGATTTTACTATTTTTTAAATTAGTGTAGTAGATCGTAGATCGTTTTAATGAAGTTTCAGTGATAGATCACGAATTCCTCAATGCAATTCTCTGCAATTTTTCTTGGCTATTAATTATACGTGAACGTAAAACAAATGTGAATAAATTCTTTCGGCCCCTAGTAGTTGATTAATTTTTACCTCCGTGTTTCAGGTGAAATCTACTTACAGGCGCTATTACAGGCTTCCACGTTTTGGCCACAGATAGAGCCACTATGTCCTTTAGACAAAAAAATCGATTTGAATTCAAATGATGAAAACTATAGAACAGATCTACCTTTTTTTTCTTTTTTAACAAATAATGATTAACAGATTAATAATCGAATACACGCAGTTACATTCTAAACAAAAAAATCCCACCATACCATGAACCCTGTCAACAAAGTTCAACCACCAAACATATTCCATTAGAATGCAAGAGCACAGAAGACACGAGAAACCAACTCGAAATATCTAACACTATTAAAGAAATATTAGGATAGTAGTATAGGATAGTAGAATAAACCTTTATTGTGAAATATAGAATATCCACCAACTACCATCGGTAATAAGCAAGATGTAACCTAACCTAAAATTATATTTAAAAAAAGAAATCCTAGAAGAAGTTTAAATATGGATTGAAGAGTAGGATAAAACTCTGCTTCTTTACATGTTTTAGAAACAGTAGGCAGCTCTTTCAAAGTAGGCATTCACTTCTGAAAACTGACGCAAAAGGAACGAAACGTAATAAATAGAATTAAGATCAGCATTTCTAGAATTTCTCATCTCATTACCAAACCAATCCCCAACAGTTGTCGCTAATAACCTTATGTAATTGATGCAACGTTAAACACATATACAGAGTGGACCACATAAAACAGACCACTTAATTATCTTCTCTAAATAGCTATGGTGGTACGAGAAAAATTTTATACATAATTTAAATGGTTTCAAAGAGCGAATGAGATGGAAGGAAAACCTTTTTGACCAAAGTAGTAGGAAAGAAAGGAAGGGAAAGGAAGTTTCACGTTTGATATCAAATTTTAGAGTTCAAAGTCATTTTGAGGTTATATTATTATGCACGTTTAAATGCACGTCATTGTCTGCTGCAACATACAGTACAGAAAAATATGTACTCATGCATAAAAACATATGTGACCTTGAAAAAAAGAAGCAGAAAAAATGGCTTTTATAAAAAAACCTTTTCTCCCACCTTATTGACTCCTTGAAACCGTTCAAATTACGCATAAACATTTTCTCGCACTACCGTAGCTAGAGAAGATAATTCAGTGATCTGTTTTATGTGACCAACCTTGTATAAAAAAAAAAAAAAGGAGTACTAAAGAAAATTATTATTTCTCTCTTCGTTATTTTACTTGACATATGTATGTGTTGCATATTTTACAGACAGAAATTTCAAACACAGCGATATAGCGGATAGGTAAAACCTGTTTCTCCTTAATGCAGTTTATTTATTTTGAAACTTTGTGTCACCTAATTACTAGCCAAAATTCCATGGCCTCTTTATGCAAATGAATTTCTATCAGGTCACGATTTCTCAATGCACAGCCCCAAGTCGAGATCATCGTTATGCAATTAATACGACATCGATGTTTTCTGGTTGTCCATCGACCAAGCCCATTCATCATTAGAGATGAACTTAAAAATGTTACAAGTCTGGATTAAAAATGGAGTCCTTCCTCTCCGAGGTTAGAAATCCGATTGCCAAGCGTTGCAAGATTATTACAGATTTTACTCGACTAATCCTGATGACTCGCTTTTCTTCAAAACAAAAGCGACATATTTTCTTTCCAAATTATAATTCTCCAGCAAAAATACGAACAGAATTTTTAGGAACCTCCGAGGAATCTCGTGTTATAATGTACCTCGTTTTCACGTAAACTCACTCAGTCACGCGGACAAAATGTCGAATAGGAAATGTGTTTACGAGAGGAAGTGTATCCAAAAGAGAAAAGAACGAGAAGAACGTTCGAAGAGAACGGACGTTGCTATTAATCAAGCATGTTGTCACAACCAAAGCATTCGACTTTTGTATTCAGTCGCGAAAAAAAGTATTTAAAAGTCACGATTCGAAAAAGGGACCTGGAATAACAAATAATGTTGCAACGAGGGAAAACGTGTGATTTTTGCGTAATCATAGATTTGCACAAAAAATTCGAAATATTTAATTCGTTCCTCGAAAATTCCAGAATTATAATAAAAATTCAATCGTAGACGTGACACGAGGTCTCTCGACTCAACCAAAAAGTATTCTACACATTAAACGGTGAAAGAAAGAAAAAACTTGTCCCAGGTAAAATTCCGTCCTCTAGTTCTCGTTAAAAAATTAGAAGAGATTTATCGATAAAGTTGTGTCCTTCGACGGCGAGAGAAAGAAAAAACGATGCAGAAAAGTGGAGGCGGAATATCGAGAGAGAGGCGATAAAAAGGATCGAAAAATAATTTCAGAATACAGAATGGACAATTACCAGATAATAAAACCATCGTCGTAAGCGAATAAAGAACTCGCTTTAACCCGAGAGTTTCGATTTCAAATTGAAGTCGTGTTGATTTAAAATTTAAATAAATTGTAAAATCGCCCCAACCAGATTCGAGCCGCCACAAAAACGTGACACGCATACCTGTTCACGGTGTCACCTACGTTTTTTCCCTAGCCTGGACAGAAATTGAAATTCGCTGCAACAGGTTTCGATAGTCACAATGTCACCCTGCACTTTACATTTCAACGACGATATTGAGTTATGAAATTCGTTCCTCGAGATATTCCTAAAACGATCCTCCGGTTTTCTGTCGCGAAATAGAAGAAGGAGAAGGGAAAAAAGTATCAGAATCTTCGTTATAATGCATTCGAAATGTTACAAAACACAGTGACGCAATACACCTGTCAGGATCCGTATAAAAACGGTGAATTGTTACGAACTTAACATCTTGTCGTCCGGATCATAGGAATCGCTCACGTTCTGATAACCCACGTTGATCCATTAAACCTACCGAGGATTCGTCGTTCTTTATCAGGGTACATTAAAAGCTACTAAAGGGATGTGTCGACAGGCGCAACGAAAGCGAGAAAGAAAAAAAAAAAAATGAAAGGAGCGGAAGATTAACATAAATAATCCTTCGTTCCTATGGAGATCGGTGAAATATCAAAAGCAAAGGTTAGGGGGGGAAATGAGAAGGAAGGGGAAGAGAAACAGAGGGACACCAATACTGAGGCAAACGATGGAATTCTGTTTTCTTCGGTCAGTGTCGCGCATCACCAACACATCAGGAGGGTTATTCAGGAAATATCGCGTCCACAGGCGAGTATCTCCGTGGCGTAGGCCTTCAAGAGGAGTCAATTAAAAAAATGTAGTTCTGTCAATGCCACAGGATTGCGAAATAAACTGGAGGGAACATCGGCCGAGTATAAAAGGTCGAAATATCTTTGGGATGATACTCAACTCCTCGTTCAAGCATCACACGGCTAGCATGAGGCTCCTGTTCATCGCTCTGGTAAGGATCCTCGCCTAAAACTCTCGAAATCCCCCAAAAACCTCAAATTTTTACTTTGTCACTTAACATTCGTTACTTTCAACGTTCGATTAATGAACTTTTACCTAGGTATAGTAACATTTACCGAAAATTTATTCGAGATTTATTCGAATCTTGTGCTTTTCTTGCTTTCCTTCCAATCCTGTAGTTTTTCATATGTATCTTCGACGTGTGTTTTTAACTGAATTTTTGGACAAACGTTTTAGACTTGCCTGGCAGCTTGCTCAGCCTTGCCCCAGCCAAAGCAAAAGAGAGATATCCTGCCAGGAGATCCGCGTTACGATAGCAGCCATCATCATAGTCATGAGAACGCGATAGAAAATGCGAAATCTAGCCCTGGATACGCTTTCCCCATTCCTAAAGTACCTCACGAAGCTTATGGACCCCCTGGATTCGAGCCAGGTGTTCCTCTGAGCGAAAACCTCTTCAAGCCGGTGATCGATGTCGAATACTCTACACCTGTACCAACTCACGGAATTCCAGATTCTGTTCACGTAACTAGGACGAAACGTACAATAAAATAGTGGCAAATAACGACGGAGAATGTTCTTTCACGTTCCGATTTCATTTGTCATCCAGATTCCAGACGTGATTAAGAAATGTAACGAACCACACGATGTGCATCTAGAAAAACCAATAACGGCAGCAACTGTCTCTTTACCTCTGGAGGAACTTAAGGTACTTGAACGATAAATTCGTCAGGTTTCCACGTGTGCAATTGTAACTTTTCTTTGATTTTCAGTCGGTGGCTGTTACACCGCCGTCCACTTCTTACGGAATATCCGTGCTCGGTCATGTTAAGGTAACTTGATATTTCTTTCAATTCGTTTGTCTTGAAAGTATCTACGAAGAATAATGTATATTTCACCTGGAACTTGTCAGACCACTGACAAATCTGAAATTGGACTTGATTCGCACGTTAAGACGATCGAAACTGTGAAGACGAAACTCGACAGTCACGAAGTAGTAGATGTACATACTCCAACTGTGAAGGTCGTCGAACACGCGCCTATCACACCAGGTAACAATTTTTCCATGTCAACACGTGTTCGCTACCACGGTTCTGTCCAAGCATCGTCCCTTATCCTTCCAATTATTTTCCTTTACATTCTCGATATCTGTATCTTTATTAGTTTCACGTAATACGACGGATACCTGCACTTATACACACCAAATATTCGTTAAATACTCGAACTATGCAATTTTTATAACGTGTTAGATATACAGTGTGTCTCACGAACTCTGTCCACTTAAATATCTTAGTTATTTCGAACAATACGAGAAAATGTTACTTACAGAAGTTGTAGGGTTTAAGAGACTACGTAATACGGTATAAATGGTATTCTTACAAGTGGAGACGTAGAGAAGATATATCGGTCACCTTTGTTTCTTTAAACGGAATGTCCAATTTTTTATGCTCGATTTCGATAGATTGGCGTATTCTGAGTATAAAAGTACTAAAGTGCATTTGTCCTAAAACTTACCGTTGCTGAGATATTTGACTTTCTTCATTCTATTACTTTCATTATGGAACGTATTCGAGGATATGCTCAAATCAATCCAAATTTTTTCTCTTTAATACTATTTACTGACGAGGCTACTTTTACCAGCACTGGGCGTGTTAATTTACATAACACGCACTATTGGTCAGTGCAAAATCCTCACTGGCTATTACTGACGAGGCTACTTTTACCAGCACTGGGCGTGTTAATTTACATAACACGCATTATTGGTCAGTGCAAAATCCTCACTGACTTCGAGAAATTAACCGAACATGCTTCACGAAGAAAGTCAAATATCTCAGATATCTTCTCTACGCCTCCACTTGCAAGAATACTATTTATACCATATTATGTAGTTTCTTAAACCCTGCAACTTCTGTAAGTAACATTTTCTCGTATTGTTTGAAATAACCAAGATATTTAAGTGGACAGAGTTCGCGAGACACACTGTGGATAATACCGTACACGTAGAGAATTGATGCGTCACACGTATGTGACGATTGGTAGCGAACGTGTTAAGAAACTATTACTCGTGACATTACGTAATTAAGGGGTATCGAAAGATCACGGTTAATAGCCAGTAGTATGACAAATGCATGCTGAATAATGTATCGAGCGAAATGTCGATAAGTTTCTGAATAATTATTTCTACAGCGTTTCTCAGTTCGATAATTCGTGCTATTTTTCTACCACAGAAGTGACACACATCACCAGCGGCGTGAAGACCGTGCCCACGCTAACGACCACCCTAACAAAAGACGTGAACCCATGGTTAAATGGAGATATATCCGGTATTCAAACATCCCTTGGAGGAACATTCGACATTCCTACAATCGATCTTTCTTACGGGCTCTCCTCCGGCTTGTACAATTTCCCTCAATCCACTTTCGACGCGTACCCAAATGGGTACAACAGCTACAGTCTTAGTTTACCCAGCGTCGAAGTTCCTCCATCTCTTCCGTTGCCTCTCCACGACACCAAGGGCATACCGACAGGCTACCCTTTCTCTCCGGACATCAAAATTCCACGGACCGACCTCCAAGTCCCCTATTCACTCGCACATTTCATCCAACGAACACAACCAGCGCACATCCTGCAATCCTTGCCCTCTGGTTCCTCTTTCGAGTCCTTTTCGTCACCGTTACACCCGGTACCCTCTCCAGACACTTTGTCAGCTGCGCATCCACTGTCTTACGCAGACACTCTGACCAGAGTACATGCTGATGCATCTGTGAAGGCAATAGGGCCTCTGCCATCAGTGGAGCACACTCTACCCGCTATTCCCTCTGCGAAGTCTGTAGAAACTGTGTCCACGGTGCATCCTGTGCCAACAGTGAATACTGTACATCCTGTGGAGAGCTTGTCAACGTTGCACCCTTTGCCAACAGTGAAGAGCCTACATCCTGTTGACACTATATCTGCGTATCACTCGCTGCCAGCAGTGAAAAGTATACACTCTGTGGAGACAGCAATTCCATCACTTCATGTTGCACCAACTTTGCCTACGGTACACCCCTTGCCACCAGTGGAGACAATTCCGTCACATCATGTTACACCAACTGTGGACGCCCTATCTGCGGTACATTCGTTCCCAACAGTGAAGACAATTCCGTCACTTCATGTTACACCAGCTGTGGACGCCTTGTCTGCGGTGCACTCATTGTCAACAGTGAAGACCGTGCATCCTGTTGACACTGTATCGACATACCACTCCCTTCCAACAGTGAAGAACGTGCATTCCATTGAGACTGTACCCACGTTTCACACGTTGCCAACAGTGAAGACCGTACATCCAGTTGACACTGTATCTGCGTATCACCAGTTGCCAGCAGTGAAAAGTATACATTCTGTGGAGACGGCAATTCCATCACTTCATGTTGCACCAACTTTGCCTACGGTACACCCCTTGCCACCAGTGGAGACAATTCCGTCACATCATGTTACACCAACCGTGGACGCCCTATCTGCGGTACATTCGTTCCCAACAGTGAAGACAATTCCGTCACTTCATGTTACACCAGCTGTGGACGCCTTGTCTGCGGTGCACTCATTGTCAACAGTGAAGACCGTGCATCCTGTTGACACTGTATCGACATACCACTCCCTTCCAACAGTGAAGAACGTGCATTCCATTGAGACTGTACCCACGTTTCACACGTTGCCAACAGTGAAGACCGTACATCCAGTTGACACTGTATCTGCGTATCACCAGTTGCCAGCAGTGAAGACCGTACACCCAGTTGACACTGTACCTGCGTATAACCAGTTGCCAGCAGTGAAGACCGTACATCCTGTTAACACTGTATCTGCGTATCACGAGTTGCCAGCAGTGAAGACCGTACACCCAGTTGACACTGTACCTGCGTATAACCAGTTGCCAGCAGTGAAAAGTATACATTCTGTGGAGACGGCAATTCCATCACTTCATGTTGCACCAACTTTGCCTACGGTACCCCCCTTGCCACCAGTGGAGACAATTCCGTCACTTCATGTTACACCAGCTGTGGACGCCTTGTCTGCGGGGCACTCATTGCCAACAGTGAAGACCGTACATCCAGTTGACACTGTATCTGCGTATCACCAGTTGCCAACAGTGAAGACCGTACACCCAGTTGACACTGTACCTGCGTATAACCAGTTGCCAGCAGTGAAGGCCGTACATCCTGTTAACACTGTATCTGCGTATCACGACTTGCCAGCAGTGAAGACCGTACACCCAGTTGACACTGTACCTGCGTATAACCAGTTGCCAACAGTGAAGACCGTACATCCTGTTAACACTGTATCTGCGTATCACGAGTTGCCAGCAGTGAAGACCGTACACCCAGTTGACACTGTACCTGCGTATAACCAGTTGCCAACAGTGAAGGCCGTACATCCTGTTAACACTGTATCTGCGTATCACGAGTTGCCAGCAGTGAAGACCGTACACCCAGTTGACACTGTACCTGCGTATAACCAGTTGCCAACAGTGAGGGCCGTACATCCTGTTAACACTGTATCTGCGTATCACGAGTTGCCAGCAGTGAAAAGTATACATTCTGTGGAGACGGCAATTCCATCACTTCACGTTGCACCAACCTTGCCTACGGCACACCCCTTGCCACCAATAGAGAGCCTATCTACCGTACACCCTGCACCATCAGTGGAGACCTTGCATACTGTAGACACGCTGCCTATACATTCTGCACCAGCGGTGAAAACAATTACATCTGTTCACGTTACGCCAACTGCAGACGCTTCCTCTGCGGTACATTCGATCCCAACAGTGAAGACATTTCCGTCACTTCATGTCACACCAACCATAGACACTCGGCACCTTAACTCACTGCACCCTGTTAGCACCGCGGAGACTCTGTCAGCGTTCCATCCCGTGAACACTTTACTGCCCGATCAAACGGGAACCACCGTATTTAGAACTAACGAGCACGGCGATATCGAGACGGAGAAAAGTCTGCTGAGCAATTTCATACAGGGTGTATTCTCGCATTTTAGTCACTTTACGACAACAACAACGACCACAGCTGCACCAACGACGTCGACGACCACCACAGCTGCATCAACGACCAATAGAACAAGTTATCATATCACTGACGATCTTCATCAGGGCGGTATAGCTATCGATAATCCATTTTTGTCCATTGACGATCACCTTGTGAGCGCTGTCACATCTGCTAACGAATACGTTCAACCTACGGACATCAACGGTGGTTACATTTATCGAAAGTAGATCTCGCAAAGAACTGTTCTCTTTAGAGTTGGACGAGAAAAATCGCGGATATGTAAAATTGATAGGAATGTTGATGTTTTTGTATGTGTGTAAGCAATAAAAAGTTGATGATTCCTGAGCGTCGATATCTCGAGATTTTTTGTGACAGAACAAGTGTACCTTTGTCGAGGCGGTGATGTAAAACACTAGCACGTGACTATTATAAGTAAATAAAATTCCTTTATTAGAAATATTGAAGAGCTGTGCCACAATTCTGTCAGTTTATAACAATTATCCCTCGTTACATCGAAACGTGTATAAAAATTTAGGCGAATTTTTAAGCACTTCTGAGGAAGAAGACGTTCTCTTCGGTTAGGGAATCGGCTACATCGTTACCATAAACGACACTTCTTCGCAGGATTCATGTTCGATCCCACGGGACATTTCCAAGCTTCGCTGAATTCCTTGGAGTTCTTCAGGACTCCCTGAAGTCTCACGTGTCCAGGACAGTGAGAGTCTTGCAGTATCCATTTTAACGACTTCGGTGTGTACACTTCGCACCATACCTGCGTGAATTATTAATGAATTGCAAATGCCATTCAAGGATATGTAAAACTGGTTTAACATCAATTTAACACATCGTAAAATTGCATAAAAATTGTACAATTTAAATTTCATTAATATTTATAACAGATTCCGCAATTCGTTTAAAGAAATTCTCAAAATTGTTCAACGCTATTATCCACGGCCACTTTTCTAAGTGTTCTCGTATTAAAAATCTCACCACACCGACAATTTTTCTTCTATCGTAAATATATTCCGACGGTGGGCAACCTGTACGTTTATACTTTGAAAGAACGGTAGGTCAGATTAAGCAATCTGCGGTCTTACGTGCGCGAAGCCGAGGAAAACGAGCTGCTCGTGAGTGAGATGAGTGAATCCAGGAAGTAGGGGCTCTTGACCGTGCCTGGCCTTCCATCTTTCGTAAGCGATGACAGCCTCTCTGAGACCGCCATTATCAGCTATATTCTCGCCAAGAGTACGTTCACCGTCGATGTAATCATCTACCTGTTCGAACAGACTTAAGATTAACCAGTCGGCGTCCTTATGAACCGATACGAGCGATCGAACACCGGCAAGGTCGGAACTTTAGTTAAATTCGAGATGACGAGAGGAAGAAATCACGTTAGAACGCCAAACTTACGTGTGAAAATTGTCCGAAGTTGGAATTCTTTTATTTTATTGGTGATTGAAATGAGCAATAGGTACATCTAAAGATAAAGTTTTCACTCACGTCGTTTTCGTAGTAGCTGTTATAGTGATCCACGAAACACTCAGTTTTTTCGGTGTATTGTAAGATAGTCTCGTTGGTCCACCATTGCCTCACGTTTCCATTGCTATCGTAATGTCTCCCGCTGTTGTCGAATCCGTGAGTTAATTCGTGACCAAGTACAGTGCCAATGGCGCCATAATTCAGAGACCTGGGATAATTGAAAAATCGGTTGTGAAATTGGAATGCAAAGCTTGATGGTATTCAACGTGATGACAATTATGCAGTCTTACTCGAGACCCAATTCGTAAAAGGGAAATTGAAGAATCCCCGCTGGTATAGCTGCATGCGTGTTAGAAAAGCGGTATGCACATAATTCTGCATTGAATTAGTTACTAATTGCAATTTTCGATTAAATAGATAATTACGTACTTATATGGTTAAATTGATAGGTGTGAAACGCGTTTACGTCCGTTGGATCGGTAGCCCAGCTGAAGTATGAATTAAACAAATTTTATATTCATTTCCATTGCGTGGTACACTATATATGACGTGCGTTAGGAGAAATATCACGTTTCGTTTTCCATTTGAATAATTGGCTACGAAGAAAAGCACGTTTAACTTTGTACCGCAGCAACCGATAAGATTTGATCTTTTTTTCAGACCATGTAGGTCAGATATTATCGAATCTGATCTGATCAGAATTTTGTCCTGATCTGATCGTAATGTACAGTGTTCCCCGTTTAATTGACGCAGGCTCTGGTCCGCGTCGCGACAGTTATCGAGGGAGCTAGGTGTTTTGGGAATTGCTGGCTGTTATCTCTCCTCGGTTCGTTCGCTTCTTGAGAGCATCCGAGACGAGAGAGAGAAATATTTTCATATTTCTTCGTTTTGGAGATTAGATCGAGTTATTATTTATTAAGCAATATTTTCAAAGGGTGAATTTCTCGATGCAAAATGCATTTCGACAACTTGTTAGTTTTCGCCACAAAATCCAAAATGTGCTTATCTTCGTGCCGACACAGTATAATAAATTAGTTTTCGCGACGAAAGACCGAACATGCTAATATTAGAATAAAGAATGTAAAAGAATAAAATAAGCATTCCATCGATATTAAAGATACTTACTACGACACGTTGTTATAATTAATCTGGTGAATACATTCTAACTCGGACATAGACATCAATCGAACAATCTGAATCATGTTGCTCAAGTATTCCGACTCCGAGAGGTCTATCTAAAAACCTTGCCGATTAATTTTATCGCCGCTGTAACTATAAAACGAGCAATTAACGAAGCAATAAACTTCTTACGCCTTCGTAATATCCATTGAGCACTTGCTCGTCGAACAACCAATTGGGAAACCCAATCTGAGATTCCATCTTCCTGTTTTTCTCCAATGTGGCAGTTTTTGTCTGTTTGTCCATCCAATCGGTGCCCAAAACCAACGAAGCGAACGCGTCTTTTATGTCGTCCATCATCTCGAACACCTTTTTACCTTTGTCTTCGTGGAAGGATCGGTCGACGAATAACCACGAGACCGCCATTCCTAAATTACAGCGATCATCGATGAGAGATTCTCGTGTTTCGCAACAATTTCCAACAAAGCTACCTTTCAACCGATGTAACCTCGATTTTTAATCGGAGAAATACTAAACACTGACCCATCAATTCGTTCACTGCAGAGGCACAAAGTAGAGACTTCGATTCGCTAATTTCCATGCTGGTCGCTTTATTGATGTAATTTAACCAAATTTTCCTGAGAATATCGGACGAATGGGGTGCGGCAATGTCTACAATCGCCCACCAAATATAGGTCTCTAAAGTTATGAAATAATTTCGAAATATAGATTATTTAGCTCCAGAAGGAAACGATAGATTCCTCGAGAAATTCACCTAATTCTTCCTCCTCGGTAAGAGCTAAATAAGCGGCGATCTCCTTCAGATACTCTAGATCTCCGACCAAAACTTTGTCCTTCCCGTTCAAGTCTAAAGTATCGATATCATTGAACACCAGCTCGATGAACGGCCGCCATAATGGCTTAGGTGCGAGTGTGGAATTAACCTCCATCACGAACTCGTCGGTCAACTTCTGGAGATCGTCCACGAGCATGTAGTCACCGTCGGTTGGATCTTCTTCCCAGATGCTCTGATTGCTCTCCAAACGAGACAACTGCAACGAAGTGACACTTGTAATTATCAATCATTACTACTCTCGATCGAGACAATTCCTGATAATTAGACTGCGGATTTTTATGCAAATTTATATTTTTGAGAATATAGCAAGGAACTATAAAAGTACCAGGTACTATAAAAAGCACTCAAATTTGTATATTTTTTCATATCACGTGTATCGTGTGCAATTTTGCACCTTTGAATTTCCTATAAATGCATAAAAATCGCAGTCTACCGGTAATTAATTACAAGCATCGAAAAATACAACACTTACGTAGTAAAATGTACTGGTCAGCTCGTAAAGTACCTCGACGACATCCTCCAACTCGTCCTCTTCCGGAAATAAAGATTCCTCGCTCAAGGAGCAAGTATCGAGAGTCCCATTATTAACCACCTGTTTAATTACGTCAGTCATATACGATATTTCCGCGTCCTTGAACTTCTCGCTACTTTCATCCTCAACGTCGTCCTTCAGCTTCCGGAAACGTGATCTGATCGAGTGCAATCGTTTCTCCAGCTCTTTGTCACTGTCGTGAGAAATGTTCAGCGATTAAAAAGCGTATACGCTGTACACTACCTGTTTGTAGAGTGATTCGTTTGTTTCGTTATTAAGGGGTGTAAAATTGTACTTGGGAAAAGGACTGCTCGTAATCGGTGTATCGAACAACATGACGTTATTGCTGGTATTTCGTGGATCGGGGATCACGTCAAAGCCGAAGAAAATGTCCCTTCCCAGAACTTTCTTCACCATGGCCATCTGTTCGATGTAGTTGGTCGTTTTCTTGGTAAAGGCAGCGGGAATCGGGGGTAAATTGAGCTCTTCCAATAACTGGAACAACGGCGTCAATCCAATCTCGTCCACGGCTTCTGGAGAAATTCAGTTCAACATCGCGACGATGTACAGGTGTTTTCTTTTCATTTGTGAGTAATCTCGTGCGTGAAATTTACTGGCCATTTTGGCCAATTGGGGACATTTTTTTTTCTTCGTTTCTACTTAAACTCATGCGTGAAATTTGCTAGCTTTTAAATGAAATAGAAAAAGAAACAGTTGGTTGAGGAAAAAATATCTTTTCTTCATTTCTACTTAATCTCATGCGTGAAATTTTTCAGTTGGTAATTAAAAAGAAAAAGCAAACAAACAAATTCCGATAGAAATAAAAAGTGATTAGAAATTCCAACGTACGCTCGGCCATACAGCTGTTATACAATATTTTAGCCTGCAACACAGCCCACGGTGCATTGTTGCTCGTGGAATTATCCCTGAGGAGTTTCCTGATTTTTCTGTACACTCTGTCTCTACGTTCCTCGAACCAGGAATTCGTCAAACTTTTATCTGGTATAGGATGTTCGTCAGGCCATTTTCCACACGCGTATCTGCCGAATTGAGGAACTTTTGTAGAAAATTTACAGCAAAACAGGCGGGAGAATAATCATATACAAATCTATAATTTAACCCTTTCGCTGCTCTTAGCGCTTGCGGGCGCTTTGAAATTTTACTCGCACTGTGCTGTTCGCGCCTATTGGCACACTTTCGCCAGAATTTAATAAAAGAAGTTTAGAAACGATAAATTTTAAATTTGTATTGAAAACTTTTTAAAAATTTTGAAACGCCGAAACGAAAGATTTTACGCGATTTTTTATCGTCTGCCACGCACGGTACGCACTAAAATACTCCGCAACGAAAGGGTTAACGGCAATGAAAATATAGTTCGACTCTGCAACATTGAAACATGCTATAGACTAGGTGCATGATTACCATCGTACTCACTTATAAAAATCGTCGCAAGGATCTACAGAAGTATCCATAGATTCTTTCAAACTAGCGGCTGAACGAAAGTTTCAGAAACATGAACGACTTCATACAATTGCATTTGAAAACACGAAAAAGTATCGATTTTTTTTCTCACCTATACGAACGCAATCTTCAGTCTCGCAAAGCTTTTTCGGTCTGTTCGTCGCGTCTGCAATTAAAAAGAAGGAAAGAAAGAATCAACCTTTCTTCAACGACATTGTAATCGCTGAAAGTGTAAAACACAACGTCGATTTTAACCATATAATTCGTGTAATCGAAACACGATAAATATTCATTCGTTCCACACTTTCTTTCTCTCTAACGATAATTACGATATTAATTCTCGACAATACAATATTACTTACAAAGTATAGAAAACACCAGCGCTA
>NW_017100191.1:636125-644867 GCF_001263275.1 Habropoda laboriosa | reverse complement strand
ATTATTAAATTCGGCACGTGTCTCCGTCTCTTCATGCTGAAAATAAAAGAAAATTATGTCTAATTGGCGGGCTTGAATTGGTGACTTCCTCGCCGCGGCTCTTAAATGCATGCAATAACACGATTTAATGAGCAGAGACAACCGGCAGACGCCAATCTTACGTTCACTTACTAGGCGTGTCTGGATCTTATCGGTACCAGGTTCTGCTGGCTGGCGATCGTGTAAATCGACTGCGTTTCATCCTCTGAAAGAAAAGAGAAGAAAACACAACCAACCTGTGTAACTTATGCATTTGATAATTCGCAAGGAAGCTATGATACGAAACGTCTTACGATAAATTCTCGCTTCCGCAATTTAACCGGTCGAGATTATGTGAAACCAGCGTGACCATGCGGCAGATAGTAAAGTTTATACCTACTGAAAATCGGCCACTATTTTCAAGCTTTGTTACCTCGATCATATCTCAGATACGACAAAATGTGTATACACCGTGATAAATTAAAATCCACTTAAAATCATTTCTCGTCGCTTGTTATAATATAAGAGGTTAATTTTCTTTTTTTCTTCGTTCACTGTGTTACTTCGTTAGGAATAGCTACCATGCAAACTTTCTCGGAGTTACAGTCGTTCTATCAGGGGTGTACGAAGTTGAACTTGAAACGACGAAGGTAAAAGGATGAAGTGGTATCGAGAGGAGCTACAGCTTGGTGTATAAGAGGGTTCGAAAGGGGTGAAGTAGTAAGCAGTGTCGAACGGAAACGATGAATAAAAAAAGGTATAAATATACTCACTGCGCTCGTTCATGCTGAATGGCCCAGTGACCGGATCGAACTGACGACACTGAACAACCTCGAGGGACAACGGGCTATCCATACGTTCACATTTTCCTGGCTTTGCCAGTGGTTCTCGTTACGTCGAACAGCTGTCTATTTTCACCTGTACCGACGCCGTTCACCCCGTTCATATGTCACGCCCCATTAAAATGCTGGTTCACGCGTACCGCTTCGACGATGGCTATAACCCTCGTGAAGCTTTAATGAACCTTCACCGTCGCGAGGATCGCTGAAGAATCTATGCCCTGTGGATCACCCAGGGAATTATACTTCCTGGTTAGGGTAGTCGTGAACTTCGGCTGGAGATGTGTGCAATTTTCAAAGAATGAAAGTTGAACAAGTGGAAAGTCATTTTGAGATTCATTTTTAATGTAATTTATAAATAAAAATCGATCGAAATTCCATTGTAATAGAGAAAATTGAATAAACTTTTAACGGGGACGATGGTTTTTTAAAAATGAGGAAATGCAACTAAAAAATATGAAAGTTGTGCAAGTGAAATTAATTTTTAATGTAATTTCTAAATAAAAATCGATCGAAATTCCATTGTAATAGAGAAAATTGAATAAACTTTTAACGGAGACGATGGTTTTTTAAAAATGAGGAGATGCAACTAAAAAATATGAAAGTTGTGCAAGTGAAATTAATTTTTAATGTAATTTCTAAATAAAAATCGATCGAAATTCCATTGTAATAGAGAAAATTGAATAAACTTTTAACGGGGACGATGGTTTTTTAAAAATGAGGAAATGCAACTAAAAAATATGAAAGTTGTGCAAGTGAAATTAATTTTTAATGTAATTTCTAAATAAAAATCGATCGAAATTCCATTGTAATAGAGAAAATTGAATAAACTTTTAACTAGGACGATGATTTTTTAAAAATGAGGAAATGCAACTACGATTTAATTGAACTTGAACGAAAAATATGAAAGTTGTACAAGTGAAATTTTTGTTCGACGCAATTGCTAAATAAAAATCGATCGAAATTCCATTGTAATTGAGAAGATTAAATGAACGTTCGATAGAGACGACGATTTTTGAATAATTAAATAGATCGAGTACTATTTCGTTGTTTTCTTAGGGTTCAACATTCGTACGGTTGAAACCGAAGAAATTGGCCTTCCCGGTAATTGACGTATGCAGAATTTATCACTAAAACATGCACTTCCTTGGAGCCCATGATCAATAATCGTCGTCGTTCATGTTTCGAAGACTCTCCTCCCAAGGTTTGCTTCTCGTTACAGAAACCACTCTTCCCACAGTACAGAGAAACGTAATTCTTTACCTTAGGCAAACGGAATTAAAACGATGCTCGTACATGGATTATCCCCGTTAGGAAGTCTGATTTTACGTAAATGAAATTTCGCTGGGGCAATCACCGTGGCTGGCCTCCCGTTACGCTTACACAATTTCGGTTTGTTCTTTAACGAAGATAACGGAATGTGGTTAAGCTTAAATATTCGCAATACGAATTTTATTACACTGTGTGTATTAGTGATGTAAGAATTTCTTTGGTCTGGCCACGGAAACGTTGAATTTGCAGGGTGAAAGTAAAGGCTATGTAAGGCATATGTGTTCCATCATTCATTCGCATAATCGCCAAAGAGCCTCCGTTCTAAGTGGTAGGCAGGTACTAGCATTATCTGTCTTGCTTGATGTATCGCGTAAAGAGAAATTGATGACTTCGCTGAAAGACACTTTCCTTTGATTAGAGAAACATATTTTTTTTTACGTAAGGTGAGAGATAAAGGATTTCGTTCGATATCGAAACCAGGTTATCGGTGACTGATCTCGATAAGAAGCACGCTATTTCAGCTATGTGACTAGCTAAAAATCGAAATAGCACAATCGACGTCTCTGGAGGGTGGAAATAGGTGACACTTTTGCATCGTGATCCATCAGAGTCGAGAGATCATCGGCAGGTGTCTTCGAGCTCTTCTAACGTCAAATTAGAAGTAAATTATCAATGGGGGGAAAAAAAGAGAATCGAGTAAATCGAAGTAAAGACTCAACTTTTCAATTGCCCCCGGGCAACTAATTTGCCTTCAGGTAGCGATCCTTTCGATTTTTCTATGAGACAGGCAATTCTCGAATGGCCCGAGGCTAGACAGCAAAGAAACGGTCGAGTGTGCTGTACGGAAAAAAATTTGCGCTGAATCGCAATGATCGCCAAAGGGGGAATTGCTTGGAGCAGTTTCACGGTGGACTAGAATTCCCTGCAACACATATTTCCACTCCTCTCGATTTCATACATCGGATCGAACGGCACCTGACACACCCGTTAAGCGCAATTAACATTTCAACGGGAGTGATAGGTAGTAAAAAAGAATGGCGCTTTGCTGTAGGGTGTAGGATTTTTTTCGAATACAGGTCGAGGAGAACGACTCTTATGAATCGTAATATTCCCTCATTTTTCATCTGCTGTGTCAACGGTGTGAACGACAGGTAGATAAAATCAAGTAGAAAGTGTAATGCTCTTTTTTCAAAATTTTACCTAGGGAGAATCTCAGAATAAAGGGTAAAGAATGAAGAATAAAATTTCAGAAATTGAAGAATTCTCAGTTTTAACCTCTCGGAGAGTTGTTACCGTAGAAAACGTAATATTCAAAGTGCCCCCGTGAAGAAAATTTCCGAATAAAAAATAACATTTCAGAAATTAAGGATTGCCCCGTTTTTGACAGAAGAAGACAGAAGACGGAATATTAAAAGTTTTACCGAAGAGAATCTAAGAATAAAGAATAAAATTTGAAAAATTAAAGAATGCCCAATTATTATTACTATTATTGAAGTTTACAGGTGTAAGCCTTAAATCTTTAAAGAATGCTCAGTTTTTCATCCCTCGGAAAACTACCGTAGAAAACACAATATTAAAAAACAGTTTCACCGGGAAGAATCTAAGAATAAAGAATAAACTCTCGGAAATTAAAGAATACCCGGTTTTTGATCTCTCGGAAAGTTACCGTAACTCGTGTAATTTCACGAAAAGAAAGTGTACGCGTGCAAAATCGAACAGCAGTTTTATTCGGCAGTTCTGCGTAGCAGATTGCACAAGAATAGTTAAAATTCGCGCGTAACGCAATTAGACGCGCGGCGATGCCCTTCCGTAATATTCGACGCGCTTTGTCCAGAGCTCTCTCCCGCGTGGAAAATATCGCCAAGAAATTCAAGAATAATTTATTACACTAGATTACGAGTGTCAAGCGTATTACGCAACCCGGTGAAATGCAGGATAGAACAAGAGACGATCGATCGGAACGTTTTTGATCGACGTACACGGAAGAACAGTTGTATCGCGTCTGATCACCACGCGATTCAACCATTTTCCGGTCGGTTTGCGTAGAAACGACGCAGTGTAGAGTATTTGTATGAAAAAGTTGGCCAAAATTATTTTGCTAGTTTGAGCGGAGCCAAGTGCACTTAGAAATGGTGAAACGTTGCATGAAAACTCACGGAAGAATGAAAAATTCAGAAATAAGCCGATTCATACGCATGATTTATGTATTTCAATTTGAAACTCTCAATTTAAGAGTTACACACTGTAAGTAAGAAAAGCAAGAATTTTTATCACCAATTTTTAAATAAATTTTGCATAGTATTATAGGAACGTTACGTTGCAGACAGATTTTTCTCACAGAAAATTGAAAATGACAACGATTATATTTGAATAATAACAGAAAAAAATGAGAAATAAGCAAAAATCCTTTTTATACGGCTTTCTTCTCCTGCCTAAATTCTGATGTCACGGAAATAACCGTTGTGATACTTCATTTTGCATTAAATTTGAAAATTTGAATTTTCGTCAGCTTTTTAAATAAAACATACCATAGTAATTCTACAATTTGGCAACGCGTGTAGGAAAAAAATTAATTCTCCACGCATTTCTCATGAAATCCATAAAACCTTCAGTGACAAACGTGGTGAATCGATTATAAATGATTCGATGATAAATGAAAGGAAGTTGAGATTTATTTCGTGTCCCCCGACGGAGAACCCCGCGAAATCCTTGTTAAGAATTATATCGAGCCCCGAAATGAGTCATGTCACGTTCTTACAATCGTGTTCCTTACTCTTTCCTTTTCTTTCTTTATTGCTGCATCGAATTAGAAGGATTTACGTTCGTGGCGCTTTCTCATTGCGCAATTTTCACGGCGTGGCCTCTTGGAAACTTTTTTTTCTCTTTCGTTAGACAGTAATGTGTAACAATGGTTGCAGAGTGGAAAAATAGTCGATGCCATAATAGCGGTTATTTCGAGAGAATTCGTACAGGTATAAACTTTCTAATAAATGCCGATATCCGATAGAATTTAATACTGTAATTACTGGAATTTCATTTTTTTCTTTTCTCTGTTATAAAATCTAGACCACGGTATAGTGACAAAGTTCTGCACGGTGGAAATAAAAAGCTGGTTCGTTCGATATTTCAAAATTCGATAGAATCGATCGACTTCGCCGCAAACCAAACAGTTCCCTCCTGCGCGACACACTGCGAAAGCAATGGTAGCGAGTTGAACGTTTTTGTTTGGACGAATCGTTACCCTGGCGACATTAAATTGATTGGTATCATACTACTTCCGTGTTGCATACGCGCCCGAGTATTAAGAACAAGTGTCACTGTGCATAGATAACGCCGATAAATTAAACCGAGAGAAAAAGGAGAAGATAAAAAAAAGCGCATAATTTTTAATAATTAACAGAAATAAAAGTAACGGGTGAAGGTGAAAGGAGAGGGACAGAGAGAAAATCGCAGTGTTTATCACAAGACATAAAAATTAACTTTTATTAGAAAATAAATAAAAGTGTTTGTTGCAGAAGTAATGGTACGAGGGTAGAGGGTGGGGGTAACAGGGGGAAAGAAGAGAAGAGAATATACAATGAAGTGTCCGATGTCGTGATGTCTTCTTCAATATCACATGCCGCACGAGAATTTCGAAATGGTGTTCAAAGATACAAAGTAGAATTAAACAAAAAATAGTACTTAGAGAGGGCAGGGTGGGGAAAGATGGTGAATTATTGTACGCTGCGCTCGTGTGAACGTGTGTTATGTATATCGGTGTATCTGTGTGTAGCTGCTCTATATGAAAAAGAGAGAGAAAGAGAAAGAACAATATAGATAAACGTCTTCTTTTTTTTTCCGTTTTTTTGTTGTTTTTTTTCTTTAAAGATTGGCTGCCTGGTCTGAGGTCTTCGGGTGGTCCAAAGGCACTCGCCGTTCCTGAGGGACGTCGATAATAACCTTGCATGCTCGATATCCTTCGTCCGTCCGCGACTGGTTCACATTCAATTATTCATTAATAATACTGTTTGAACATATTTGACTCCCCCCGTTCCGAACGAATTCAATTCAATTCCATCGATCCATGGAGAGCTTGTTTGGTTTCCCTCATTAAGACGAAGAAGAAAAGTCGAGCGTTGCCCCCTGATCCTAACGTCGACGTGGACGAGCTTCAACTTTGTATATAGTCCCGAGCTTCTTTCCCACCGCAAGGAGAATTTCGATATTGGCCGTGGTTATCGTTGTTCGTAATCGCTACTCCGGATGCACCTCAGGACGACTCGTCCAGGATGGATCACCCTGGACCAGCGGGTTCATTGGGTGCCATGCGGAACCTTAATCCCAGGGATGATGAGAGACAGGGGCGGCCTTGACGATCTTCACGGGCTCCACGTACTGTTCGACACCGATAAGGTGGGGATGGACGATCTTGGGCACCGCGTATGGGATTCTGGAGGAGGAGATGTGGGGGATCTTAATGTTCAACGGCTGGGGATGTGGGGGTGGGATCGATTGCTGCTGCGGGATCTGGAGTACTTGGTGTACTTCCGGAGCATGTACCTGTGGAAATTTGAAGAATTTCTTAATTTTCAATTTCACAGAATTTTTCATGTGTCGGAATAGTGTGGGGTATATATGTTTTATATTGTGCGAAATAAAATCTGTTTAATTATTTTCCTCGTAATGTACGTATTACTATTACCTCTTTTTATATGACTGGTAAATAAAGAACTGGTTCTAAATGAATTGCGAATAAATTATAGAAATCCGAGAAATACAGTCCAGAATTGTTACGAAAGCAAGAACAGTTTATTATTTTATACTTATTTTTTATACATGATAGGTTATTATTACTTCCTTTTTTTTTTTTTTTGTATGACTTCTTAAGACGTAAATAAAGAACTGGTTCTAAATGAATTATGGATAAATTATAGAAGTCCAAGGAATACAGTCCAGGATTACTATGAAAGCAAGAACATTGTGCGAGATATGTATAATGTTTTATATTGTACGAAATAAAATCTGTTTAATTATTCTTCAGGTAAACTAAATGTTATTATTTTCTTTGTGATTTTTTTTTCAGAGGTAAACAATGAACTAGTTTTGAATGAATTATGAATAAATTATGGAAATCCGGGACACAAATAAAATCTGTTGAATTATTTTTACTTTTCTTTAAATGACTTTTTCAGAGGTGAATAAGGAACTGATTTGAAATGAATTATGAATAAGTTATGGAAGTCCGAGGAGTATATTTCAAGATTATTACGAAAGCAAGAGTTGAAGTGGCTAGAAGATCATTAATGATCGGAGAACTAGAGCGACTCGTTGCACAAGTACTTTAAGTATCGCCTGCAAACGATCCAACGATGATTTCGACAGAAAGATTCGTGGGGTCGGATGGTTAACGAACAATTCAATTAGACGACGATTCTGATTATTCTCATGATCGACTGGAAAGTTACGTTACGTGACTGTTAACCGGCGCTCCGCATTAGACGAGCCATTGAACGTGGAAAATGAGAAGTTATCGATGATACCAATCAGTTGAGCGAGCCAGAAATTACGGTGATGAAAGAAAGTAGTCTACAAAGAGACTTGATTTTCAGAGCGAACTTTCAGCAATTCTGATCCAGCTGAAATCTTCATCGACGAAGAATAGTATATTCGTGAATATGAATCGGAATACAACCGTCACATGCTTTGTAAATGATTTCTTAAAAATGTTAGAAGTTCTGTCCAACAGAACTAACCGACTGGTTCATTTTTGTAATTCGTGTTACCTAACAGAATGATCTTTTTCGTTACCTGAGGCACCTGTACCTTGACTAATGGTGTTGAAATGACCTTATAATACGAAGCTGGTGCAGAAATCTTAACGAGGGAAGGCTGAGGTACCTTAACGTACGAATGTTCTGGTACGTACGCAGGTGCCGGTGCTGGCCAAGGTTCAACCTAAGTGTTTCAAAAATCACGATATTTTTTTTGGTCAAGCCTCCATACGGAAACTGGGTTACGTTTGGTTACTTTCCACCGAGTCTGTCCACTCACTCGGTTTGCTGAGGAACGATGTCGTAGAACGCATCGACAAAGTGTCCAGAAGATTAGATTACAAGAAGACTCGATAATCCAGACGATTATCTTATCCGGAAGATTAGGCGAACGAGAAGAAAGAGATGTGAAAGTAGATGCTGAGGAGAATAGAAAGATCTCTCTCCTCGAGACGAGTCCTTCAGTGGTGTCCAAGTTTGGGTTCGGTAACACTTGGACGTCAGAGAGTTAAGAGAAAATGTTAACATTTTAGAAACTTTGGTTACTTATAAGACCGTCTTCACAGTAAATGTTCGAAGACAGTATCGAGATAGAAGTTACTCTTGTTACTTTACCTAACGAGATGTTACGAATTTTCATTCCACTAAGAAATTATTAGAAGATTATCAGATTACGTGCAACAGTAAGAAACTCTGCGTAGGATTGAATTTTTTTAGAATCTTGCGAATTCACTTACCGGTGCAGAGTACGGTATGATTCCAGGGTAGGCGTTAGCAGCAGCCATGACGGCGAACAGAACAATCTGTGGATTAAAAAATAATCAACTCTAATCTTTTCTCTCTCGATCGATATTCCCAACGAT
>NW_017100191.1:629824-636076 GCF_001263275.1 Habropoda laboriosa | reverse complement strand
AGTAAAAATTGAACAGTACAGAGACACTGTGAGCAGAAGCAAAGATATATATATATGTTGAAAGTTACGGTGTTTCAGAGGGACCAGAAGTAAGAAGGTCCAAGTGAACAACGAGAGAGACTCGTTCGATGGAAACTTACGACGAACTTCATTGTGGGCGATTTTTCTTGTGCAGAACACGGGAAAACACTACGTACCTGAGGGACGACGCGGTATGCTTTTATAGCGGTGCCCTGCCCAGGCCCAGGGAGCCAAGATGAGGCGGGGGTACAACGATTGCATTGCATACGGACCCCTTTCACCAATAGCGATCGACCCTTTCGGACCCCTTATTCGGCGCTCCGCTGACCGCAGAGTCGAGTTCCACTTCCGGTAACCGCGATGACACCCTCGAAAACCCAAAATTTCTGTCCCATGACCCGGAAAATTTTCACGGAAATTGTCGTGATAGTCGCGCAGGATCGTGACCTGGTTTGGCTAGTGGAACGAACATACGGTTGCATTCGATGAAAAAACACGGGAACTTAGATCACGAGCAAAAATTCATCAAGGATCCGCGTATGCCTTTCCTTTCGAATTTTCACTGTTTTTTCGACGAACAAGTGACTAATTAAACAGCATCGTGAGCGTTGGTCGAAAGAGCGTTGTTTCACTTGCGTAAAATGTTGGTGAAACTGTGTGTCGCTGCGATGCGAATGGCGACAGATATATTTGCAAAGAGATGATGTATCAGGTCATCCTGTTGTAAGTGACAGGAATATTGTAACATATCGTGAAAAAATAAGCGAGATATGTTGCAACTGTAATTTCAGTTACGTTTCAACATTTTTTAATCGCTCTTTTTTAAGGATTTTTGCGAAATTCGCAGTATTACAGAATCGCGAAGGAATATTTACAAAGAAATGATATATCAGGTCATCGTATAGTTTAACACATCAATAACATATCGTATCGTAAAAAATAAACGAAATATGGAGCAACTGTAACTTTGACTAGGTTTACGAATTTGTTAATCGTTCTTTTTTAAAGATTTTTGCCGAATCCACAATATTACAGAATCGCGTCGATCATCTGGAAACAACAATAGCAATAGAAAGTTTCGATGCGAATGGCAAAATAAATATTTGCAAAGAGAAAATGTATTAAATCATTCTATCATAAGTGATAAGAATATTTGAACACATCAACGATATATTGTACCCGTAAAATATAAACGAAATTTCAGTTATATTTACGAACTTTTCAATCGTTCTTTCTTAAGGATTTTTGTCAGATCCATAGTATTACAGAATCACGTCGATCAGCAATAGAAAGAATTGCACAACGGAAAATTAAAAGCGGTACTTCCGGCTAAATTGACGTAACGTGAATCGCAACGAAGTTTCGTCGAGTATTTTGTGAAATTTCCCGCTGAAATTTTAGCCTTTTCCTCGCACACTCATTTTCCCCTTTCGATGTGCTTCGTTACCCTTGAATAATATGAATTTATTATCGATACCTAACAACGCTACACACTGCTAAGAAACGATCATCTATCCTTTTTCTTCCTCCACTCTGATCGGTGTATTATTGCACAGTTTTTGGTAAAAATTCATTAGCTCCGCGCGGTTAAGTATGCTAAAAAGTCTCATGGTACAGATAAAAAAGAACCAGACAGTCGTTTTATTGTTCTCCGTCTATGGCCACCGTTATATCTGTGCGAAATTAGAACGTGTTCCAAGCTCTTTTTTTTCGGTTTTCGCCCAGGACACGGTGAATTAATTTCGGCCACGAAAAAGAGAATCGAATTGTTCCGTGTCGTGAACCTGACTATACAAGCAAATTAATCGTTTTATCAGAATTTTTCGTTCTGCGAGTGTATTTCTCGCGTGCAACCATAAAGAACGTAGAGTAAAACGTAGAGAAATGGTGCAACCGCTTATGTTACAAAAGTAACGAAAAAAAAGACAAAGAAAAAGAAAAGTGTTTCGCCGTTTTGAAATTCAAATTCATTACTAGTATCGGGCATGATTACGGGCAGATATTAATGTAATCGGGAGGGAAGAAAGGAACGGTTCACGTTGCAAAATCGGTCAGCTACAACGGCCACGAGGCGAAATTCTTTGTACGCGTTTTTGATCCGTGGAATATTATGCAATCCCGATAGGGAGGGGGAAAAAAAAGTACGTTTCCGTGTGCCCAGAGACACGGTAAAATTCTGTTTCAAATTTCGTCTCTCCCACCTTATTGATCCCAATTATCCCTCGCGTCGCTAATAGACTGGGTTTTACGACTCGCCAATTTCGTAAGCGTTGTAAACGCTGGCCTGCTGTAACCTAACAAGCCGCTAGAGTACAAGTAAAGTCGTAAATGCATCTAGTTCTGGGTCGTACGATTATGTTGTTCAAATTGTACATGTTCCAGGAAAAAAATTCTCCATTCACAATTTCAGTTGAAATTTCAACTTTTCTTCTAGCTAACGAAATTATATTAATTTCAATTGAATCAGTACGATTAATTAACTCTATATACCAGCGGTTTAAACGAATAGCTGTTGAAAAGGTGGACAGAGAAGAAGCAATTCTTTCTATTTTACCAAAAGAGTCTTTACAAATTTCAGCTTTCCTTTTAGCTAAAAAAGTTGTATTAATTTAAATTGAATTGCTGCGATTAATTAATTTTATTTGTTATTGATTTGAATGAATAGCTGTTGAAAAGGTGGACAGAGAAGAAGGAATATTTTTCTATTTTACCGAAAATCTTGTCCGAAAAAGAGTGGGTACATTCTATTACGTGATCTTCAGGCACGAAGGTTGCAACGATTCGCGAAGTTTCCACCTTGGCACGGATTCTCTAAAGCGACTTTTCTCGCTACCTTTGGCCTGCTCGATTTCCTTATCGAGAAAACTAGCCGCCCTTTACATGGGAGTGCCAGTTGGCCAATCTTTGACCACACTGGAAAACTTCGCTTTGACCCGTTCGTTCGTGAAGATTCCCAATAGAATTGCCAGCTTGACACGCCAAGTTAACAAGGACCTTTTTCCAAATCGATAGTGACAATCTTCGAAGAATGGAAAATGAATAATCGAACGGTTAAAGTGAACGTCTACAGTTTTTTACAAGAGATGAAAGTTTTTTGAGCAGAAACCCACGTTGGACTGCGCCGTTCTCTAGAATGATAATAAAGTTTCTCAATTTTTTGCTAGTAATAATGCATGTTTTCGACGAGAGTTACGCAGGATTCTCAGGTTCCAGTTAAAAGGCTAGCTCATTGAATGTAAACCGCATTAGCCGGAGATAATCCAGCCGAAGTCTGGCCAGGATCTTGGTTTCCACGTCTAACAAAGCATAAACTGCAACAAAATCGTCGAAATAGACAGATCACTGACTAACGAAGCCACGCTTTGATTAGTGTGAAAGAGCAATTTTATCCATCTTGAATTTATATGCATATTGAAAGGAAAACTGATTGCTTACAAATTCCAAATATTCTACAACCATGTGATGTAAATGCTATTTAAAAACAATAGACTAGTTACATACACTGCCGTTTGCCAAGTATTAGGACACCTGTTATTATTTCTTTAAATTACATTTCTTCGTCAAAGCTAGTATATCGTGTATCAGTGCAAATATACAGGGTGCTCACACGTTATTAGTTTCCAGCGTTTTTCTCGTAAATGGTGGATTTGTGAGGACAAAGTTTTATTATTTTTCATATGCGATACTATCTCTCAAATTTTTAATGATTTTTGCGTAATCACGATATCGCGAATTTTTTCAAATTGGTACCTGTGATTATTTTCTATATTATAGGAAAGCGGTTGTCGAGATAAGTTCAACGACGAAGAACAAACTCGTTTTCAGTCTGAATTTGGTAAGAATGTTCGTTGTGGCATAATCAATGACACGCTATTAAAATCTAATTTTTATAAAGGCAAGATTTTAGGGATTTCATCGCATGTACACGTTGCATTACGAAATTCCAGACTGAATCATTTTTTTCAGAATTTTAATAATTTTCTAACGACCGTTTAGGTTTTCTTCAGATTCAGTAAGTGCCCTAATACTTATGAACGAGAGTATACTTCTCTAACAATTCGTCTGCCATGTCATCCATGGAACAAATGAGTACTCGTTTAAATATTCTGCTTAAAAAAAGTTCAAGTGAAGCTATTTAGCATGTTAATACGTTAAATTGAGATTAGTGAGATGAAATTTTTTCGAAAAACGTGGCTACGAAATAAATTACGCGATAAATTAGAAACAGGACACCATCTTCAGTTTTCAATTCCCTAAATAATAGAGTATTCCACAAATGATAAGGCAAGATAATAAACGAGACTGTATTTGTACACCTAGTACTTCTGATTTCAGTTTTTACTTCCAATTCAGGCTCTGGTTCCCAGTAACGTTGCTTTGTTACCGTGAAAACATGAGAATCGCAAGAATTTTCCTGCGAATCTTCTTCGAGCAGTCACTGAGCTAATCCTCCCTAACGAGTTGTTTTTTTCTTTCTTTTCTTTTTTCTTCTTCCAATCGACAATTACGCGGGAACTGGTCGAGCAGTCGCCGCTCTCGAACTTTGCGCAATTCTACTATGCTACATTCGTTGTTTCTGAACATGTGCCATGAAACGTAAAGACAACCCCGCGCGGATGTTAACGCGCTCGCGGGCGTGCTTGCAAAACCTGGAAAGTTTAACGATCCACGATTATTCCGCGACGCCTTGCACCTAAAAACAAAAAAAAAGTTAGAAATATTCGCAGTTTTACGGTTCCGTGAACGTATTGTGCTCGAGAATATCGCGGAATCGCGATGATTGTTATTTTGCAACAACATTTTGGAAATTTCGCGAAATTATCGCATCGTTTTTTTTTTTCTGTTTGACCACCGTCGAATCTTCCGTGATTGGGAAACAGATGGAAATATAGCCTCGTACCGATATTAGAACATTGTGCTCAGGATTCGGATAAACGCGTCAATTCCCCGTGATAAAGCTTAACGATCCAGAAACATCATTATCCTCTGGGTTTTCTGATTGCAGTACAGAGAGAAGTTAAGCAGCAGCGTTCTTTTACTCGTTTACAAAGGCTGCCAAGAGGCGAACTGACGTTGAAAATGAATTCTCCGTTGGTACAGTTGGTCTGGATCGAGTCCATTCGCTTGCTAATGAGCTGGAATAACGTAACACGATTGCCACGGTACGAATCATTAGAGGTTTCATTTATTCCTCTGAAGTCTCTTGGAATTCTAAAATCTTCCATGAATAAAATTCTCGTACAAAAGAGGCTGCAGCAAGTATCTAACTCATGTAGGTACATACGAAACGATGTGTTTTTGAAATGACACTTTAGATAAAAATAATGTATTTTATGAAAATAATTTACACACTTTTTCCAACGATTAACAACTAGCTTCGTTATTTCAAATTTATAAAAATCACGAGTCTTTGAGTGAAAAGATTCTTCGAACACTGCTTTTACAGTGTCTTCATTTCGGAATAATTTATTTGTTAAGAAATTATTCCGGTGTTTGAAGAAATGGTAGTCGTTTGAGGAAGGGTCAAGTGAATTAGGGGAGAATGTGGCGAAATTTCATATTCTTTATCATCGACGGCCCTGTTTGGCCTTCCTTTTGGCTCATTTTCCAACGAAAAGTCTCCAATCTTGAATTTCGCACACCAAAGTTGAAGCGTTCCAACATTTACATAACCTTCTTCAAAGACTAAATTTATATTTCCAAGTTGAAACTTCTATAAACAAATTATGCGAATATCCCGATTATTCATCACGTCGGATGATAATTTCCAAACAATTGTATCATAAATTTTCTTACTATTCGATACACGTGCGCTACAGCAAATTCCCTCTTCCTAACTACTGTGTAGAAAAATTTATGATGCGAAAAAATTTAATATACGGTAACATCCCTCCAATTTCAGCTGTTGAAAGAACGACCTTTCTTTTACACCAATCCAATAAATGTAACACGAAATACGGCAGTGAAAATTAAAAATGAAAAGAAAACAGCGGTCAAGAGTAGAAGAAGTGAAATAACGAAAGGAAAAAAGTGACTTTGAAAAGTGAAAATGTTGGAAGGGAAGAATTTAAATTTGGAAATACGACGAATAAGAATTGATACATGTACGAGTAATCTTGGTTCTAATGCCGATCGACATTGTTGTAAAATGGAATAAAAATTCATGCTCCGTAGAGCGAGCAGAAATTCGAGTTTCCCATAGGGCGATCGCGAAAAACGATCTAACGTTGT
>NW_017100191.1:629072-629665 GCF_001263275.1 Habropoda laboriosa | reverse complement strand
GGTACACGAAGAAGCTTCGTACACTATGGATTAGGCAACCCGCCCTGTCCAGATAAAATCGCCAGAGATTATGAGTCAGGCGAATTTAAAGCATGCTCGCTGGTTCATCTAGATCAAATCTACTCGTTGAAAATTGTTGTTCCGGTTATTAATCTTCCTCCTTGAGGAGTTCAGAGGCAAAATCGTGCAGTTGAAAAATTGAATTTTACTGTCCAACTTGCGCAACTTTGATCGATTATCGTTGAAGGAATATTAAATATTGTAACAGGTATCATTATCATTCGCAATTCTATCGTACAAAGTATACGCTGTTAATAGCATTATAGTCGTATAATTATCGCGTTAAGGAGTCATACAGGTTTCATAATTTCGAAAAGTCGATTTTTTCTTTTTTTTTTATATACTTTGAAAGGTACATAGCGTAGAAATATTCGTAAGGCCAAAACGAACTCGAAATTCGTTCAATGATAGATTATAATTATTCATACTAAAGCTTTGCTAATTCATAGATGTACTGTAGATTTATACTAAAGTCACCAAATATTAATCACAATAATTTAATAAATTATTTATTAATTTATAATATATACATA
>NW_017100191.1:627637-628940 GCF_001263275.1 Habropoda laboriosa | reverse complement strand
ATACACTGTTAATAGCAGATTTTATAGCCAAAGCAATTATCCCGTTAACTTAATATTTCACTTATTCACAGATCTCCTAATATCGAAACTTCTATTTTACACATTTCAGAGGTGCAATTTTTTTATCTGAAAAATGAACTCAGTTAACGGGTTAACGACGGTGACTGTATCAGTATCTATAACCATGAAACTGGTCATGGGGCATTAATTACGTTTCTCCGGAAGCAGAGAGAACGAATCAAAAATCATAGATCTAGAGGCAAAACAGTTTACTCGATTGTGATTCTTTCGCTCTAACAGAGAAAATCTCTACCTTTCTTTCTCCGTTACCAAATTCTTTACCTGCTCCATTCTGACATGTTTCACTTCTTGGTGAACAGTAGTGTTACACGAAGCGCAATGTTCTTTTTCTAAACGTTACGTTCTTGCTTAGACGACCGGGAAAGATGAATCATACTTCGATCGACTTGGCGCGCAATAGGAATTCCTTCACCTCTCCGCCCCGTGGAAACACGTGAAATATCAATTTGCGAGGGAACTTCTTGTTGTCCGGGTGAATGCTTCTCAAATTTCTCGGCAACAATTAAGAGAACCTGTGAAGGAAACCGTGCGATCGAACGAACGAACGGCAAGCTTTACAGCTCGAATCGCGAAATTCTGCCGCGAATTTGCATGTTACGTCGAAAATTACCCGCGCACTCGTAAATCCTACGAAACGTATCACGGACTGGTTGTTAACGAATCGATCTACACGAATTGAAATCGAGCAGGTGAGCGATTATTGCTGCGCTAAACGAGCATTTAATGTCCGCGTATAAATGGCAAAGCGTGGTTTATAATCGTTAACGCCTCGTGGAAAAACGCGAACGTGTTAAGCTTTGCATTCGCGATAATTTCACTTTGTAACGCATAGTAGCGCTTGTATTTCACATTTAACCCTTACCCGGTCAAGTCAAATGGACTCGCACAGGTACCTTAACTACGCACAGGTAGTTTTTTAAAAAGATTTTCAACAGCACTTGAGAAATCCAAAATTCCTTCTACGAGGTAAAACGTGTTGAAAATCTTTTGGAAGTAAAGAGAAAAGTGTTTAAATAATTTTATTACGTAAGTAAACAGTGGAGTCTATCAGACTCTATGAGATATTTTTCCAGAAACCTTCAGGTACACATGTACATATATTAAATTTCAACTCTTTTAATTTATTAATCTTGCAATTTATAGAAGTACGTTAATGTATATCATAAAGTAGGATTAATGAATATAAAAATATGCTTTAATAGCAGAAGTATATTTTTTATTG
>NW_017100191.1:610700-626849 GCF_001263275.1 Habropoda laboriosa | reverse complement strand
TAATTTCATACTTCATTCAGAAGATTTATTTATTTATCGATACATTGCATTATAAACGGGTAAAACCCTTTTGTTTACAGTAGTCAAATACAGAGGTTAAGAATACTTATAACATAGTACAAAATAAAACATAAACAAACAATGACAGTTACAACATATATAAATACATCCATCAAAAAAATCGAATTACATCACGCCTAAAGCTTGAATAACTACCGAAGAAATTAATACGGTCAGGGTATTTATTAACGTTAGAAAAAATAAGGTTAAGACAGTTAAACTGACCGTACGTAGTCCTATGCAGATCTTGATGGAGGAGGTTGCGATATCTCAGCCCAGCTGAGAAGGCAACTAAGCCAATTGAAGCAAATTGGATTAACTGTAGCGTTGTGATAAATACCAACAGCGAAAATTTAAATAAGAAAAGAAACGTTGCTTTTTAGCACCGTCGATTTACAAGCGATGAAAACTTTTTCATAAACCCAATACGTATTTATATGTCTATACAATTCAATTAATCCTGAATATAACTGAATAAACAAGTTTTAAGGGAAATCCTGAATATTGTTGAAAATATACCCTAAAAGCAAACCAAACCTTTTACCAAAATCGCGTATTACCTAATACTCGTGTAATCCAACAGGCTCCGACTGTCCTCTCCGTTACATAAATCGACAATTTGGATAAGGGTTGAACGTAACAAGACCGGCAAAAAAGTGTTACAGACAAGGTAAATCGTAGAGAAATCTATTGGTAATCTGTTGCATCTGCGCCAAAGTGAAAATCACTTTCGACGATGTCGCTTTCTTCATCAGGAAGATCCATCGGTGATTGATGATCGCCGGCAGGACGCGTGTGTGTACGTGACGATTTTCGTGGCGATTTCCGATCGGTCGTAACGCTGAAAGTTTTAAGGTGGTCGTTTCCTTGATACATTCCCGGTGCATTTTTCCGCTCGGTAGATCGCTGAATTTGTCCTGGTGAACCTCGATCGACGACGAATGGCAGAATGTGATTTCTTGTTGGTTCGGTGATCGCGTTTCTTGACGTTCGCAAAGTGGACATTGCCGAAGGGGCAACGTACCGGGTGACCTGACAATTAGGACTCGCCGGATTGGTTCTCGAAATAATAAGGCTTGTTTTTCTTAGAACCTTAGAGAAAAACGTTCGGGCACTTACTAGTGTCTATAGAGTACTAATAAGTCTCGTTCTACCTCGACAATAATGGAATTTAATATCAAAGATTGCGTGTATTCCGTGCTGAAATCTTTTCAAGATCTTTTCCACGAATGTTTCGGAATAAAATTGAAATAACACAGCTACCGAGCATCTCGTTCGCATAAAAATTAGTGTCGTTAACCGGAGAACTTGCAACATAACTTGATTCGAGGAATAGCAAAACGCGATTCCCAGTTCTTCTACATTCCTAAACGCGGAGTATTGGAGAACCTAGATAGGAACCTCGCGCGCTGTATTAACCACCACCAATTCGACACTTAACTGACAAATGAAGAGAACAGAAAATCAAAGTTTTTCAACCCTTGAAAAATTGAAAAATTGAAGAATTGAAGGATTGCAGGGTCGGAAAAGGAAAAATTGAAAAATTGAAGAATTGAAGAGTTGAAAAACTGAAAATTGAAAAATTCGTTAACGGGAGAACTTTGTTCGGCTTGAAGTGATCTAACGTCGATCTCCATAAGGAAGGAGAATAAAATGGAACGCAGAAGACACTGGACCATCGGGGATTAAGCACGTGAAATACGGTGATCGGTAGTTCAGTGTGTCCAACCCGAGTCAAGTGCTCCAGATTCGCGAGCCAAGGATGGCGATTGCAACAATCTTGGTGCAGATGCCCCGGGGGCAACACAGATTCCCATATCTGCGGGAACCGAACACGCGAACGAGCTTAGAAAGTAAGTAAACTTCTATGTGGCAGGGCTATGCCGCCGGCTGTTGCCTGGTTAATTATTTAATTATACAGACCACGGTGGCAGCAACCGTGTTACGGAAGAGATCTGAGCACCAGCAACCCCTGTTTAACGGAACGTGATGCTAAATCGAACGAGGGTTTCGATTCGGAAGAGTTCAGAGTTCGTCTCTTTTGTAAGATAGGTATCTGTTTATGTAAGTACACTCCCGTTCATAAGTTTTAGGACACATACAGCCATACCAGTGACGATGTGATCCTACTAGATGCTGCTTTGAACAAACTTTTCATTCATAACTTTCGATCGTCTAGAATTTATAATTGCTCAAAGGATGTTCACGGTATGGCTGTTATTTTTTAAAATGAAACAAGTTTTTAGTTATGACGAAGTTTCAATCACCCTACTGGATAGTACTGCTTTAACCCTTATATCAATAACCAGAATTGTCGTCTACTTTATCGTCCAATTTTAGTAATTTTCTGATAAGAAAATTCTAAACTTGAGGCAAACACGAACTACTTTATCGTCCAATTTTAGTAGTTTTCTGATAAGAAAATTCTAAACTTGAGGCAAACACGAATAAGCACGGATATTTCAATCTTTTACCTGGAAGATCAAATATTTTAAGTGAGAATTATACAAAAGGATACCTAGGTTATTGAGTTAAGGGTTAAACAAACTTTTCATTTAACATTTTATTTTTTCATTCATAATTTTAGACCGTCTGCAATTTATAATTCCTCGGCAGATGTTCTCAGTGTAGCTGTTATCTTTTAAAATGAAACAATTTTTAACACATGACAAAGTACATGTACACTCCCGTTCGTAAGTGTCAGGACACTTACTGGCTGTGAAGCAAACCTAAACAGTCATTATGAAATTACGCATTAAGATCGAAAACAAACGATTCAGCCTGAAATCTCGTAGTACATCAAGTATGTAGGGGGAGTTCCCCTAGCACCGGACGCTTGAGGTTTTTCTTAAATAAAACTCTCTACCTGTGCACACGCGACTGAAACACGTAGAAAACTTACTTTTATTCCTTTTGTCTCCTCTAGGAGATACGCAGAATAACGGCTCGGTAGCGTTTCAATTAATGCAGATATAACTAATGTCCGATATTAGGTGCCCTCCGGCGTTAAGGGAACTCCCCCTACATATCGTCGGTTTGCTAGAAAAATTCGTTAATTTTCAGATATCTGCAAAAAATAACTGTAAAAGTGGATGATTTTTACCTGAAAGAACATCGCTAAAATGAAAATGAGAATTATAGCA
The DNA here is from genome assembly GCF_001263275.1 of Habropoda laboriosa. Taxonomy (NCBI): domain Eukaryota; kingdom Metazoa; phylum Arthropoda; class Insecta; order Hymenoptera; family Apidae; genus Habropoda; species Habropoda laboriosa. The sequence goes on along the minus strand of NW_017100191.1, from coordinate 623,646 downwards.
CTTAACAAGAATAATGACACAATTCAAAATAGGGCTGTTTTAATCCTCTTTTCTTTTTTAACAGTGACCAATACATAATGAACAATATTTTATTCGAGACCCCCGAAACCCACACGCTATTAGCTAAATTGTAAAAGAAGAAACATTTTTTCATTACCAACTAGTCGAGTAATTAATAATAATTTCTACCATATAAAGAAGGTTTCAAAATGGTTCCCTGAAAAATGTGTTTTTGTCAGTTGTGTCACTCCTCTGGCAAACCAACGATATAATACTTCGCGTATGAATATAATGGGTGTCCTAATACTTATGAACGGCAGTGTATGTCGGTATTATAGCTTGAAACGAGAAAGTTCAGTCGAAAAAGTGTTGAGAACTAGAGGAGGAAGGCGAAAGTTATATTGTACATATAAGCTGAATAGATCCCGATTGAAGAACATTTCAAACAATAAAGTCATTAAACAGATATGCATTCGTTTGCTTGGAGAATTAATGCGTTTAATCTCGTTTCGTAATGCCCACCCATTTCTGTGGAAACTGTTATACGCACGCAGTAGAAAAACGTTTCCGTATACCTCGTTAGAATATATTTTGCATTGTACAATTGTACACAGAGAAAGTAGTACAGACAAATAATATTTAAACGAACATTAACTATTAAGCTGTTGCAGATGAGATGACCGTCTGCAGTTTTCATGATCTACCGTTTCGAAAAGTTCATTTGTCACAGTAACTGTTCGAAACGATATTTAGAAATGGTATTTTATTTGAAGGATATTGAAAACAATCAAGCTTTATTTTGGAATATTTGATTTATCTTAATTTACTTTCAATTTAGTCGTAATTCGTAATTAAGCGAGTAGCCTAAGCGACGAAAAGTACAGATTTTGTTACATGCGAATAATCGTGCTTGGACTAAAAATAAAATTTGCTTATTTACTGTGTTATATCGTTCCCTTTTTCAATTTATTCTCATTGTGAAGAAATATTTGAAGTATCTGCATACATTTGAGATACAAGGTGAAGATATTTCATTTTACGCTCGAGATTGTTAGAATAGAAATATGTACTCCGTTTGCCGAAATTTCGCTTCCTATTTAAAGTAGCATTTTATCTGAGCCATATACGTAGCATTCATTATTTAAAATAGCATTTCAAATATTTTTTCTCTAAATTTTACCCAGTTCTGGTTTCGATACGCCTTGATCATCGTAAAACAAGGTTATCTTGGAAACCTCTTCGTTTCTATTTCACTATTAAACAGCAGATGGTTTCAGTTAACTTTAAGCTTTGATTTCGTTAAGTTTAGCAACTTCTAGATTTAAATTGATGCCTAAAAAGTGTTATTACGCAGTTGTGAAATCGGCCATTTAATATGCAACAATCTAATATTAGTACAAAAAGAAAAAAGAAAAAAGAATCATTTACATTCGTTCGTTAATAATTAAACAAGTAGATATAAATGTAAACAGATATTTTCCATTACTTACTTATAAACAAGAAACTAGCTTGTATTCGCCTTCGAAGACACGATTACGGACATTTTCCTGAATTCTTAGACACTGTACGGAAATTCTTTTTCATCTCGTTTCCGTTACACCATTCTTTTCCCTTAGTTTAATCCTTGACAAATGAATGTAAATGATTTTACTTTCTGAATAAAATAACGTAAATATTATCGATTCGCTAGCTTCTCCGAATAAGTTCTGATTCTGTACAGAGACATTTCTGAGTGTACTATATACACCTCCTTCGAGGAATTTATTTCTCGTATTCGTAGCCTGTCGACAATTAAATCTTCTAATATTGCGTTGACTGTGAAAATGGATCTTGTTACAGTAATTTTCTTACCTTATTCAGTCAGCCTGCGCTATGACAAGAAACGATAGACACGCGTGGAACAGTGCTATTCTTGAGCTTAAGATCGAGGTCAAGTTGATCCTATAAATTATTACCCGAAGGAAAGTACAATTGACAGAAGTATCCAGGCAACAGTGACGCGGGCAATGGTCTGCATTTGAGAGCGCCACAAATTTGCAATTTTCAAACTGAATGCTAATAATGTCCATTATTACGCCACTCTAAAATTAAAAAACTAAACACTCCTTACGACGTACGTAAGAGGATTGTTTCCAATTTTCCATGGCAGCTACTTTAAAAGAAGGAAAAGAAAAAAAAAAAACACGTTCCGTCCGGTAATTGATATTTGAAACTTCGAGTTTAAGAAGAAACGATCACGTTGAGTACATCCGGTTCAGGATGACACTTGAGGCGTTAGATTAAAGCGTATATAGATGTACATTATAAAAGGTTCACTCTATTCGTTAATTCAATCGTAATTCTACGACGTGACGTTACGAAATAATGATAGGCCGAAGCCGCGAAAGGCAAAGATCTGCACGCGATGCTAATCAAGATTTACGCACACGGTTAACGTAATAGCAACCGTGGAAAATAGCGATTTTCTACGGAAACCCGGGCCTACGCATCGACGCGTCTGCGAAATCTATCAAGTGTTCCGGTAAGACGCGTATCAAGCACGCATACATAGAGGATTTCAGGCTGATGCCGCGACCGTGCATGGACTTTCATCGCGAAAGCGTAGCGATAGATACAGAAAAGTGTATTACGTCCCGGAAGAAAATACGCGTCGGTTACCGCAACCGAGAATCGGTGCCTCGTAGAATCTTGTATTAAACAGTTCGTAACTAGATTGCATCGCTTGGCTCATGGCCGAAAGCATATCATTTCCCTTTTCCTTTTTTTTCTGCAACGGGAAATCTCGCTGCTATGCAATTCGCTCGATGATATTGTAACTGGCGTTACTTCTTCTATGATTTTAATCGGTATTCGTTTACTGCAACATTGGAAAACTTTTGGACAAATTAATAGACCAATTTAGACTGTAAATAATAGACTGAAACCAATTTAACGTTCGAATGAGCACCGAAGTAGGAGGATTTATCGTTTTGATTGAACTGAATTTCCGTGGAGCAATTATGTAATATAAAACAATTAATCTGGTACATATCGAGAAAAAGTTTTGAATACCGAAATGATATTTTGCGCTTGATAATCGTTAAAAGCTTTTTTCTTTTCTCATTTTGAAGTGTTTTTGCATGCAACCTTCTTTTATTACGTAAGAAAAATTGTTAACTGAGAAACTTTAGTAAATAATTACTTTTCTTTTTAAAACATGTAAAAGTGGTTAAAAGTAATATAAAAGATAAGATAAATATATTAATAATGTAATTTGGATACTCTACGTTAGGGAGCGCTTTGGTACCTTACTATGCTACAAATGGCCGACACATCAAAAAACAATATCGTGACCGCGGGAAAAAGAATATCGTATTTCCTATTTTCTCGTGTAAATTTGTCGTTTTCACACGTTTAAACAGGTAAAATTAGTGGTATGCTGTCTCGAGACAGTAATGGATCTCACCAGGACGAGGTACGCGGCACAGAAAATTGACTTTACTACGCTATAAAAAATGTATTCTTCGAATTTTAGGTTATATTATTTGTCATTGTGACATACTTTTTTTTATGCGTAATTCCAAATACATAGCTATATATTTGTACCCTTATTCTATTGGTTTATATACAAAACCATCAAAATTAGTACTGAGATTGTATGATGTTTTATATATTTTATATTTCTTATGATTTAAAATTCTGCATTAACATTTGTGCTGTGTTTGAAGTAAATAACATTTATAAGAACTTATTTCTTTTTAATTTATTAACAAAATTATCCTATTCCCTCAAACTATTTAATTTATTGTACTTCGTGGCACGTTGATAAATGCATCCAATTACACTCAAAGGCTGAAATAATAATGTTTTGTAGGAAAGCACTAGTGACAATGGGTCTGATGACTATCCAAGTATACCTATCTCTATGGAAGGCCCAAAAGAATGGACTTATACAATGAGAAGGCAAATGCAGGTATATTAAATATACATATACAACTAAGAGATGTTTGAACAGTATATGATTTAAATTAACAGTTACTTTGTATTAGGAAGTGGTACCTGGATTGTATCTTGGCCCATACAGTGCAGCTAGTCGATCAAAATTACAATCTTTATCAGAACATGGCATAACACATATAGTATGTGTTAGACAGGACATAGAAGCAAATCTTATAAAGCCCAATTTTCCTGACAAATTCAAGTATTAAATATAAAACTTATTAATAGAATCCAGATAAAATGATACATAATAAATTTATGGAAGTGCAATTGTTCTAAAATGATCATTTTATCTAGATCAGTGTGTCTTTCCAACAATCTATACTAATGAGGAATGTTACAGGTATCTTGTTTTAAATATTGCTGACACAGCAACAGAAAATATTATTCAACACTTTCAAAAGGTGAAAGCATTTATTGATGAGGGTTTGAATTCAGGTGGTCAAGTCTTGGTACATGGTAATGCTGGTATATCAAGATCTGCAGCATTAGTTGTAGCATATGTTATGGAAACATACGGACTCTCCCAAGTGTAAATATTTTTTTAAATAGTATATTATGATTTATTTTAAAAAAAAGCTGTTTACAAAAATATACATGTTTCTTTTAGAAATGCATATGCAGTACTACAACAAAGAAGGTTTTGTATAAATCCTAATGAAGGTTTCATGGCACAACTAAGAGAATATGAACCAATCTATAAGGCACAGAAAACATTAAAAAATGGTCAACAAAGTTTAATGGGACAACGAACTAAAAGAACTATCCATCAAATGGATACTGAAAGAACAGAGGATAAATGTGATACAATGGACAGTTGATATTTTTCTAGCAAATGCTGAAGTTACCAAAAGAATTATCTTAAATTGGATAAGGAAAAATAAACTTCACGGAAAGCAACGTTTTTTACGTCGTCGCGTTCTAAAAAATACCTAAATATATAGGTGCATAGTAAAATCACATGTTATATTATTTAATTTCGAATATGATACATAAGAATTAAAAATTTATTGCAATATGACCTTATACATATTAGCTAAACTAATTGTTTATCTATGTAAGCATGGCACTATAACTTCAAAAGTTTTGCCAAAATTTAAACTACAACACACACTAATTTATAATAACGCATAAATTGTAAACAATTTTATAATATAAACGAAATCGCTAATTTTATTTTTTTATTTATTCAGCATTTAAGTTATTCATAACGTGTTACATACATAAAAAAGAAATGCAGGTAATATTTTTAAACCCACCATTATTTATTGCTACAATACAATATTCTACATTTATTTTGCCAATGTATTATTTTCAATAAAAACTGTATGACACTCTTGTATATTCTGTATATTAAGATTATCGAAATTATAAAATATGAAAAATTAAGTTTTTTAATGGTAAATTTTGTATTTATTCCATACAATTTTTGTAAAATACATAGGTTGTCAAAAATAGAATAGCAAGAGATCAATTAATACTACCTATTTTATTCTTGCTGGAACCAGTATACAAACAATGTTTTCATTGTTCTCATCCTTAAGTTGCCATTTTACAGTAACAGCTAACTATAATTTAAACATCGAAACGATTAATTAATAATGTGTCTGTAGAAATAATGATATGATATGTAGCTTAATACTTAGTTATCACTCTATAGTACCTTAGGATAACTCTTGTGCACTGGTAATACATTTTTATAGTGATATGAGCCACCTTTTTCTAAAGGACATGAAACATCAGATGTCGGAGTTGCACAAGCATTTGCATTTGCTAGTGGGAAAGGTATGGAAACATCCATTATAATGCCATGTACTACTGCAGTAACTGCTGAAACGTCTTTATCTGTAAGAATATGTTTAATTCTTTTGACTGTCTTATGTTTAAAAGCACAAAAAGCATGTTTAAGAGGAACATACTAACCAACTGTAAAATCTATTTCAATTGATGCATTTGTATTTGGTATTAAGTCACATATACTTTTTTTCATATCACAACCCAGAGTTACAGATGTAAATTTTCCAATTTTCGAGCCTGTATAAAAAAAAAAATGTATTGAATATAAATAATACTATATTGAAATATTACTGTGAAATTTCGTAATAAGAGTTTTCTGCTTATATTTACTTCGGCATAAAAAAAATGACCCGATCGGTCATTTATTTACGATCGGGACACAATTAGTTGAATAAATGGTCATTCTCTATTCATATCTTCCATGTAAATGACTTTTTACACTGACACAACTATAAAGGATTAGTAACTATCATAACTCGTGACTTTGAATTTCTGGTACAGACAAGAATTTCCGTCATTTTTAAAACTACCTACTATTAGACCAATTGTATACTTCTTAACCGATAATTAAGTCTTCAAGTTAAGTTTCAGTTTCAGTTAAACAAAAATTTGTTTTTCTAACAAAATAATTTTTCATTTATTTATAATATGAATCATAAATTACAAAGAAAAAATTAAATTTATATATGTTTAAATAAATTGATAATATATCTCGAGCAAATTATAAACAGTTTTTAGATGATTCAAATGATATAGAATTTAACAAATAACTTCCAAATCTATTTACAATATTTTTGCTTTATAATGCACAGAACAAAGGAAGCTCGTTTGTTATCTCACACAATACGCGGTGCATGCCTCTGTTTATCGGAAATACACATGTACTTTATGTATAATATTCAATATTTTAGTATGTTTATTATCAGTAACCAATATTTTCCAAAATAAGATTAACCAATTTATTTTTACATTCATGAACAATTGCATAGTATTAATTGTAATGAATAAACATTATTAAAATTCAACCGACCAAATATATTAGGAAATTCTCTTTTACTTACATACTTATTGTTAAAATATTAAAATAACAGAATTAGTATATTATAATTGCTTTACTTCATATTCCAATAAATCATTTAAAACAAAATCCTTTGTATTTTATCAAGTTTATTTGTATTGTGGCAATTTTGAGAGTATCATTAGATCGTCTCAGTTTTTTCAAGTCTAACTAATTAAATATATAAAATATTAATTACATTTGGAACAGTATCGATAAACAAATAAATCACTTTAACATTCAAAGAACATGGATATGACATTACGTTTTTTATGTATTTCGCGACAATTCCACGTTGTGTGAATATACAAAACCAGAATGAAACGTTGATTGATCCAATAATGGAAAATAGTGAAATCAAAACTTACCACAATCCTGTACGTCGAAGGCTCGACATGTCGGTGAGAAGCTCAAGTAACATAACAGAAGAATTGCAGCAATCATTCGACGCATCTTGTTCGCTCGAAGTCCGCGCAGTTATTAAAGCTGTACGAAGCTCCATATCGAAACAAACATTGGTCAACTACTCACTGAACACATCACGCCACTCACACTGTTTCTAAATTACGGATCTTAACATGTTATGTACTAAATCACTGTGTATTTGCACAGACAAGATATAAGAAGTCTATGGTACTTCCTACGAAGTGTGGTGTTTTGCATGTAGACAGGATATAATTTTTGTTTTAGTTTTCATTTCACGTATTCGACTAGAATTTTCGCAGCACCAATTAAAGAATCATATGAATAAAGCTTTTTTATCATGAATTTGCTTCTTCATATAGAACACTACTTTATCGAATGAAGGAAAAATAGAAAGAAAAGAAAATTGAACAGCAATTAATGTAAATTGTATTACTGACAGCTGATTTGTAACACGATTAAACTATCTACTGTCAATAAATGTTTTATTATCGATGTGAAGTAACTGTTCGACTACAGAAAGCTACAAGCACAAACGACGTATAGGATAGACCTTGCATCTTTACATCGATAGACCGAGAAGACCCTTACCATTTTCGTGTCGCTACACGATTCAGCATAGAATACGATTACAACATTAGTAGTGATTGGAATTGGAATTAAACATAACTATGAAATTACAAATAAAAAAGTAACGTAATTGATGTAAAGATCGTTAACAGTTCTACCCAAGCAATCCAATATACATATGTATGTATCTTTATATACAAATTTAATAAAAGGGGATTTTTTATATCTGTCGACTTTACCATCTTTGATGGTTGGATTGTATGTAATTTCTAAACTCACCACTTTATATCGTAGAAGGCATAACAAAAACTCTGATTTTTTACACGATCGGTATTTCAGAACGTTGGACACAAAAATACATTAGGTGCAAGGTCTATCCTGTACCTCATCTATGGTACACGACAGACGAGATATAGAGTAGATCACTCATCCAATGTATTTTTTTGTCACACGATCACATTAGTCCTAGAACCCCGTTACCACCATCCTACTATATCGATTGGGACTGGTATTGTATCACTGCGCTATTAGTGGTAGGAATTGAAATCAAGAATACTTGGCATTTGTTATTTTAAATAATGAAGGAGACAAAATTTCGAATCTTAGAATGAATCAGAATGGATTCAGTCACACACATTTGCGTTTTGGGATCCAAGGGTGTATTGACAACACAGTAATAATGTACACACGATCAATATCGATCGTTTTGCGCAATTGCGACAACCGTCGGGAGACGTCGGTATTTTAAATTGTGTGACAAAAAGTCCCATAAGATGATTGGTCTACCCTATATCTCGTCTGTGGTTTGACCATTAGAAATTTTTTTTAGAGGTTTTTTGTAGAGATTTATATCATGTAAATGATTGCATCTTCTTACTTCTAATTATAATGTAAAATACTTTACAATTACAAAATAAACTTATTGGCATTTTTTTATCAAATAATTCTACCTTGTTATATATAGCACGCCAAACAATTTGCATACAGCTATTTAATAATACCTAAATATCTATTAGGAAGTGAAAGTAGAAAGTTAAACGAATAATTATTGTTATTAAATCGTAATAATTTTGAATAGGTATAATTAATTATTGTTTATTATTTTTCTATAAAAGGATTGTAAAACTTTTCATGCTAAAATAGCGCGTGGCAACCTCCTCGCTACGCATGCGCGACCACGTACGATATTTAGCCAACAACACACTTGCCAACAAACACTTCAGTGCCTTTTGATAGTATTGTTAGGTGTCCGTTTGTTTACTGCATTTATTACACTATGTCATCCGGCGGCTGGGAATTAGTTGGAAGAAATAAAAAGGATAAAAACAATGGAAAAGTCAATAAACTCACAAAGGCAGAAAAAAAGAAATTTATCGAAAATGCGCCAAAAGTGGAAGATTTTCGTAAGAGCTTTCTTTTAACCTCTGTTCACTTTTACCTTTTTATATGATATTGTTAGCAAAAATTTTTTTTAACTTGTAAATACTATTGTTCAAATAAAATATCAATACAAATCTTATCAGCATACATGTCAAAAAATGTCTAACACAGATTTACAGTATACAGATAAAAATATCTTTGTCATGAAATTATTTGTTTCAGTTCCCTTGAACCAAGTGAAAACTTTGTATGATAACTTGGATAATAATAAAGAAAATAAAAAACCATCGAAGGAGAAGGAAAACAAAATAAAAGAAAATGAAGAGAGAAAAAGACAACAAAAACAACAATCTGAGAAGAAGAAGGAAGAACCTAAGGCAAAGCTTCCAAAGTCTATAAAAGATGCATTAAATGCGGTACATATACATGTATATTTGAAACTTACCCTTTATGTGATTTACATGTAAGTTTACTGATAATGAAACTTCATTTGTAACAGATTGATGCAGATGAGCTTCAGATTGTTTTGACTACTAGTCAAAATAGATTTCCTGAGGCTCCACTGATTTGGTTAAAAGATCTTGCTGCCTTTCTCAATGTAAAAATACCTATTGATAAAGAAGATGCTGTTTTCTCTGGAAAACCTAAAGATTATCCATTAAGTATAGTACCTAAACCAATTTCTTCCACCTTAGAAAAAGCCATTGAAGTAGCAGGGAAACAAACAGCGCAACTTTTTTATGAAAACACTCTAACTACAATGGCTACTGATATGGTTAAAGGAACACCTGTTGTGGGTCACAAAATATTTTTACAACTTTTAGCACACACTAATCCTGAAATGACAGTGGCCAATATTCCCAAATTGATCCGTGCAAAAAGTTCTTACCAAAATAGAAAAACTATTGGTTTATCTCTGCTATGGGCTTTATCTCAAGCTGGTAGAAGAAACTTGGCTGTGGGTTTAAAAGTGTGGCATGAAGTAATGTCTCCCATGTTAGAAACAAAAAGTTATTGTAGTTATGTAGTAGAAATTTTGAATGATCTTGTATTTGAACATGAAAATTTTCATGATCTTAAACCAGAATTTTATCTTGATATTGTGGAAGATACATGTTCTGGAAAGTATAATGTTCCTGCCAGTGTAGGCAGAGAAATCAATAATAGCATTGAAAAATTAAGAGTAAGTATTCAAATATTACAAATTTAAGTAACCAAAATAATCAAGTATACATTTTTTTTTGTTTTTTTTATAGTTAATACTTTTTAAAAACAAAAATTTAAGTTATGTGAAACTGTTTGAAATGTTAGTTACAAAAGTTACACAGAAAGTACATGCAAACTACAGGGATGAATTAATTAAAGCACTTGTAAAATGTTTGGCTACAGACCCACTTTGTTTTTCTGTCTGGATATCTCTTTATGCCAAAAATTTGTACCAATCTCAATTGATGTTAACATACATTGGTAAGGCCATATTGGTTAGGTTTTCTAAAATAATGAATGTACTTTTCAAACTTAATACCACTTAATATTTTAGATACCAAATGGTGTACATTACACACAACATTGGAAACAAAATTTTTAAAAGAAACGTGCATAGTATTTCAGACAACTAATGAGAGGTGGAAAAGAGGTAAAGATGAGAATCTCTCTCACAGTTGTAATAAAATATGTAAGGTAGGTTTAAACTTTCGTTTTAAGCTTTGTGTATTAAATACAATCAATATTCATGTGAGAATAGTATTTTAATGTCAAATGAAAGTATTGTAAAATACGAACATTAATATCACGTGATACAAGTTCTATTTATGCAAAATTTTTTGAAATAACCCGCGTAACCCCTGCTTGAATTATTGTATACTTTACGTATGCGCGAAGGCACGTAGTGTGGGAAAACCACGTAACGTATAAATTGTGTTTTGGCTAATTGCCGACGTTTGCACGTGAAAACCAACATTTAAATACTACCACAATTTTCGCAATAATTTTTGAAACTTTTGCTCAAATTTACTTACATTTTGATAAAATTGAATACGCAGCTCTCGATCGTTGCCGATAAATTCAAATCCCAAATATAACTTAGGTTAGGTAAGCTTGTTTTTTCGGGAGACGACTATCGATCGCACATTGTCCCTTCGACATCGTTACTGACGACATTAATATCATTCGTCGTATTACTTTTTTGTAATAAAAAAATACATATTAAACATAATACCATAAGATAGTTAGTTTCGAAAACATTTTTATTTTTCATCAACGGTACGAGTAAGAAGTATGTATTCTCAAATCAAAAGTGTATAATTCGTTTACAACCATGAATGACAGAATTGTTTGTCTGATATTCATGTTGACCTTTAGACTTGCTAATAGGAATATTATCAGTATTTTACGTTGTCAATAAATTACTACGATAATTTAATATGTTATCAATTCTTTATTCCAGGCATTATTATTGAAAATGACAGCTTCTGCAAGTAAGAAATTTCCATGGAAAAAGGGAATTATTTTGCTATTATTTTTTATTAGTGTCGTTGTTGGTTATGATATTTACCAACACGGTAATTTCGAAGGTAATAGATAAAAAAATTGTTTATCTTATTTCAAATATCACTCAATTATAAGTTTTATATTAATATTGAAACTCTTTAGAATCCCACACAGGTAAGTTCTTGAAAAAGAGTGGATTGTCTGCATATGGGCAACATTCATGGATTGTGGTGCAAGGATATTCATCTAAAGCACTTGAATTTATAGAAGCCACTTCACCAGAATATTATAAAGTTACTGTGGAAGCATGTAAACCTTATATCAAATTGGCTGGTGATGTTTACCTTATAGTGAGAAATGTTTCTCTTAAAGTTTATGATAATGTTGCAGAATATGCTGGAAAGAAAGGACCTTTGGTTTTACAAACAGTAAGTATTGATGATTTGGATGTAAGGTGTGTATGCATAATATGAATACTTTGTATGCTTTGTAGATAGAGCATTATGTTCCAGGGATATTGGATGAAGTTAAATTACGAAGTAACCAGAGTTTAGAATTTGTGAAGGTTTACTCAAACTTATGTGTAGAGAAGCTGTGTGAACATTCAATTGCAACACTTCGATGGCTTGAAAAAAATGTTTTTGTGTAAGTATGAAAAATTTTTGTGAAATATAACCAGTTATGGTTCATGATATTGTTATTCTTTTAGCGGAAAATTAAGTCCAGAAAGTTTGCAAAATTATGCTTCAAAAGCTATTGACACCACACAAACATTGGCAAGTCAAACTTATGATTGGGTCTATGAAAAGGTGCAAACACTTTCTAAAGTTCCATGAATAAAATTCATTGGACTTCGCGAACCGATTTTCTCGGTAATAAAAATCTCCTCCCACACCACTGCATTTAGTTCTATGATTCCAAAGTTGATACTACACATTTCCAAATATATTGTGGCGCCATTTTACCTGTGATATTTGAAAAATGTATCATATTCCAACTCATTATGACATTTTAAAAATCTACAAATTTAATGTGAATTTCAGTTTCTTTTTTAAGTAGAATGTAAGACTCTTTTCTTCAAAATAATTATTAAAGTAATATATAAACTACTCTATTTAGTACCAAACTGGAACCTCTTGTTTTGTATATTCATTAATATATTTTCATTCAATGTTTTTAATGTGGTGATTGATGATAATATAACAAGTTAATATATGAATTGAACAATTTTTTAAATAATTCTTTTTTTTT